>NC_135503.1:4096163-4396163 GCF_052857255.1 Amblyomma americanum | reverse complement strand
CTTGACATTGAACCCAGCTTTCACTTTCGCTACCGAGAGCACCGACCCGTTTGGCCGAGGTTCTTGATCCCGCTCCGTGACGTCACTCCGCTCCCTCCAATGAGGACGGCCGCTTGGAGGACAGCGCACCGACCGCGCGGAGCGGCGGGACTCTGGTGCGGCCGACTGAAGCAGAATGCTGCACACAAATCCTCTCTGACGTTGTTCCGCCGATCTCTTGTCTGGGAAAGTTATTTCTTTGCTCGGACCGTTGGACAGCTTGCTCGAAGATCTTTGCAAGCGATAGGACGACTTGGGGCGTAGCCATTGAAAACTGAACATTTTGACAGATTTGCCTGTCTGGTTGGGTGTGAAGGCTTATAATAAACTGCACAACTCCAACCAAAAATTTTAACTTTAACCCAGCGTTTCGAAGCCTACTCGGCTCCTTCATCAGGGGTGACTGAGGCAATACCACCTAGACTTATCTAGGTGGTATTGACTGAGGGCAGTAGCTAGCCTCTTTTAAGTATGGAGAGGAGGGGGGGGGGGGGGGTAGGCTGTTAGTCACGCTGGCGCACTGCAGGGAGGTGGTGAATGGCGACTTTTTTTCGTTGAGTTGAAGAGCGAAGTCCCTGGGCATATACTGGGAGCAGGTTTCCTTTTGTGCGGTTGATCTTGTTCGGGGTGGTTTCGATATGCCAGGATTCCAGAAGGAGCCTTTTGTGGTAATTTTTGGTTGGAGTTGTGCAGTTTATTATAAGGCGTAGCCATTGACCAGAAAATGGTAGGGAAATGCGCTGCTCGTTATGACACACACATGAAAGAAGTTAACATTCACTGGAACCAAGGAAAGCGCAGCGAAATATTTTTGTTTTTTGCACTCGAAACTAGAAGGTTAAACAGCCGCAGAAACGTAGTCGGTAGAGCACCGTACGCGATGTGCGGAGGTCGATGGTTCGGACCCCGCCGACAGAAGTGTCTGTTTTTAAGCCGTAAACCTTACTTGTCCCATTGAGCGAAAACCCGTCTGTGCGCGTGTGTTAGCCCTCGATGGTACCCATAAAAGATGGAGTCCCCACGCAACCTGCCAGGTGGCGGTGAAATTAATGAGCAGACACGTGACGTTGCTCGGGACAACTGTGGTCGTTTCGTTGGAGTGGGGAGAGCCATCATTAATTTAACCAATCTTGGATTTAACGCAGATCGCACAAATGCCACCGCTGGGAGCCATCGCCGGGCAGTGGCGCGCACTGCTTGACAGCTCCACCACTGCGCCAGGACTCCCAGGGATCTATGAGTGTTAATTAGAGAAAGACCCATTAAACCCACTAGCTATAGCGGCAAACCCTTGAGTCGCGGTAGGGGGGCGACTGCCTTAACGAAGTTAGCGCGCGGGTCAGAAGGCGGCGGATACGTAGGGGCATGCAGAGGTAGAATAATGGCCACCTGCGCAGCGACTGCGTTCACAAATTGAGCGGGCGTGCTTACGCCTTCCCACACAGCCTTGAATGTCTCTGCCGGACTTTTTATTCTTTCTCTTTCTAATCAGTCATCTTTCAGGTATAATGATGATAACACAACTAATTTCCCACTGATCAACACCACGAATAAAAAAAAAACTTGCTTTCAACGACTGTTGGTTTCCTTTATGCGCAGCGCAGCCGTTCCATGGTGCGTAGGAGACTCTGGCTGATTTCCGACTACTTCAGCGCACCTCGCGACGGGAGAACTGTTGCCTCTGAATGACTCTTGCGCACGCATAGCGCTGTAAGGACACGGCTGTGGCCGAATTGTCCGAGTGTCCGGGATACCAAGCTGCTCTTCAATCGACGGTGGCGGTTCCAGTCTCGCTCGGGGAGGAGGTTTTTTTCTGCTGGATGCCGTTGTCATGACAACAGTACGACGCTCCATTTGGCTTCCCTCCGGCCGCAATGGAAGGAATTGGCGCTGACGTCTGTATTTGATGGTCAGTGGTGTATATACGGAAGTTTCCTACCCCTGGCCGTTCTTTCAAAATACATTATCATTCAGCAATACATTGTGAAATATGGCGAACTTCTGGGACAGTGTTAACTTCCTCATTTCATTATCTTTCTGCGAAAGACCTCATTCATCTGGTTCCTGTGAGCTGGTTTATAGATCCAGAGACACTCGGTGCTGGGCCTACTGGTTCTGCAGCTGTGGACAGCGGCGGCCCTCCCATCCCCTCGGTGACATCGCGCAGCGGCCCTCGGCGCGTCCGGGCCGCATGCATCCGTGCTGGTTTCGAAAATAAAAGCCTCGCTTGTTTTCTGGGTGACCGGTGCGGCAAACGAGGGCGGCCGCGAACAAAGGCGCCGGAGCGGGGGGAAGAAAATAGAGCGACCGGGTTTCCATTTCGGGGCGTCGATGTGGGTATCGCGGTCGTGAGCTTTCTTTTCGGTGACTCGACCGCGCTACTGGGACGGCACAGAGCGGGCCCCGTTTGACCGCCTTCCACTGCCCCAGTCGCTCACACCGGCACGCCAACCTCCGGCGGTGAGCGCACTGCTGCCCGACTCCCCCCCTCCAGTAAGATCGCCCACCGAGTGAAGCCGCCCAGCATATGCTGCAGGGAGAGTGCCTGGACATGAATGATTCGACGCTGAAGAACTGACGAGAGCAGAAAATTAGATAAAAGTGCATCCAGAGGGACCATAATGTTCTCGATTGTTAGCTTCCGTACCCCACTTACCCATTATAACTTTCAACGCATTTTCAGCCGCTTACTGCAGTCCACCTAAATTACTTCAGTAACGGCGTATTCCTATACAAAGCTTATTTTTAGATCTGTTGTGTCTCGCGGGGGTGGTGGTGTTAATTTTATGAAAATAACAAGATGTCCTCGCGGAGTTCCTCTCGGACTTGGCGGCTGACCGCCACAGCTGTCGCCCTGTGCTGCGCTTAGTGGCCTAACTACCGTTTGGCTTTCCGTGTTAGCGCGGCTAACTATAGTTAAGGGTAACCGCAGCTGCCTTAACCACGGTGTGCGGGGTTTTGAGGAAAGGAAAGACGCTGTCTCACTTTACGTTGGCGCCGTGAGGCAAGGCAGGGAATGAAAGGATTTAGTGCAGGGACTCCAGGTCAGTTTCGCATGCACGAGGTTCTGCAAGGGTTACTGTCGTTGCTCTGTACACATGCATTTTTCCACTTGGTCCAAACCAAAATGCAGCCTCCGTGGCCGGGATTCACTCCGCAGCCGCTGCGCCACCGCGGCTGATAGACAGCGTAAGTTTTTCGTTATAGTGAGTGCTGGGCCCGGTGTAAAGTCCGGCGGTCCCTTTAGAATTAGTAAGGCGCCATGCCGACCGGGTAAAATAAAAAAAAAAGAGATGCCGGAGGAGATCCTACGGCACATTAGCCCGAACAGGGAGAACGACCCTCTTCTCCGGGTATTAGTGTGAAGAAAGTTACGGAGAGCTCACGTGCTTTTAATGCGAAAGCATGGGTGTTTAAAATTTTCATTTCCTTATTATTTTTTCCCTTCGTTTCTAATGACAGACCTACTCATTAGCACACAGTTGTAAGGCAACACATACACTAGAGGTTCGCCAAGAAGCAACGCGGTCTTGTGGCCCATGGTTACATACTGACCTCGGAATCTGAAAGTCCTGGGGTCAGTTCCCCGCACCTTCGTTAGGAAATTTATTTTTCCTTTGCCTGGTCGCATGGGTTTCCGACGCCGTTTTTTTCTGGACATTGGGTTTCGTTGAAAATGAAAAAAAAAAATGAAAATTGGCTATTGGGGAAAGGAAATGGCGCAGTATCTGTCTCGCATCTCGGCGGACACCTGAAGAAAGAGAGAAAGAGGTGCCGTAGTGGAGGGCTCCGGAATAATTTTGACCACCTGGAGACCTTTAACGTTCACTGTCATCGCACAGCACACGGGCGCCTTTGAGGTCGGCTTCGAACCCGGGTACTCCGGATGAGTAGCCGATGAGCCATTTATTGCGTTCGCATTTAAAGTGGATAAAAAAAAAGAGCATGCAGCCTTTCATGCTTTCTGGCCATTCGTTAAGGGCCACCGCTTTTAATTTACTATGCACTGCTCTAGCCCACTGCCGCACGCACACTAGGACAAAACTGCACGATCGTCGACGGTCCCCGACAGGCACCTCGTCCTCTCTGGTGAGAGCGGCAGGCTGGCTTGCGAGCACAATTAAGGGAGGGCCTCTCGAACGCCTCTTCCCACCGCCGGCGACCCTCTCCCTCAGGAAAGATACACTGCGCCTTTTCTTTAGTGTGTATCTTCCCTTTTCACTCTCGATACTCGACGAGGGGGCAAGCAAACTTCGCTGCGGACGAGTCCAACACGCGGCATAAAACTGGGGGGTGTCTCTAGGAGACGTCGAGGCATCCCCTCAGCTGTGCTGCTTGCTGCTGCGCCGGCAGGGCAGAGCGGGCTCCCCCCGCCGCCGTGCCACATCTCTGACACACGCAGGCGCGACCCGCCGATTCGCGACCGACCTTTTCTCTTCCCCGACCTCCTCTCTGCGCGAGAAAAAGAGGGCTAGGAAAGAGCGAAGGCGATCCTCGTCTCTCTTTCCCGGATGTGAACCTCCGCCTCGCTCTCGTTGCAGGAGCCTCTTCTCGCGTCCGGATGCTGAGAGGCCGCGCAGCCTCCTCTCCTAGGAGGAAGGGAAAGGACGCCCACTTTCGCTTTCGCAGTCGTGCGCGTACCTGCGCGCGGCGAAATCCGAACACTCATGGGGGCAGTCTTGCCCACGCCGTCATGCCAGGCTCTTGAGAGCGCATAGTGTGGCATGAAATGAGCTATAGTAGGATAATAATAATAATAATAATAATAATAATAATAATAATAATAATAATAATAATAATAATAATAATAATAATAATAATAATAATAATATAAAACAGCACTTGGTAACCATGGGCCACGCTCCGCGGCGTCCTGTGCTACTCCGCTGATCAGTCTCCACAGTAAACAAAATCAGCTTTTTAACGTTTGCTTGTTCAAGAGCCAGAGGCATCAAAATTCTCGAACTTACGATTTCGTCTCGTGGTTACATTCTTGTTTAGGTAACAAGAAGCGTTTTAACGACAGGCTACTTCTTTGTAGTGGATGAATTCTGTGCGGTGGTCCTGAAGGTCCATGGGCGAAGCTTCACTGCAGACAAATGCATCCGACTGTGGAGTTCTGGGCTGAACGAGGTGCTTTTCGGTCAAAGGCCCGAGCCTTGAACGTGTGGTAGCGTCAGCCACCGAAGACATCAAGCACGAAGGGTTTGCGATCAGTGGGGGAAAAAAAGAAAGAAAATGAAGTTCTATGGCTTCCTGTTAGTAGCGAGGCGACCAGTCATTCCGCGTCCTAACATTTTATTTTCTGTCACTTTGCATTTAGCAAAAAACAGACTTTCAAAAAGTAGTATTCATCGCTCAAGCA
The DNA here is from genome assembly GCF_052857255.1 of Amblyomma americanum. Lineage (NCBI taxonomy): Eukaryota > Metazoa > Arthropoda > Arachnida > Ixodida > Ixodidae > Amblyomma > Amblyomma americanum. The sequence continues at coordinate 4,390,759 of NC_135503.1, read as the reverse complement.
ATCCGAAATATTCCCATCGGTCATAGCTGCAACCACGCATTTCACACCCGAATGATGAGAGTGGCGATACGCGAAAAGAATAAATAAAGGCTCCGCGCCAAGGATGGACACTGCTCGTGTACGTCTGAGTTGAGCACGCTGGAGCGGCGACTGACGATAGCTTCTGGTTTAAAGGCTTCCTCCGTTGAGCCAAATTGCGATTACGAAATGACGAACCCATCGCACATGAGTGATCACACTCGCTGTCGGCCTGATGGGCAGCGAAACTGAACAGCATTTCAAGCGGCGCTGAATAAAAAAAAAAAGAGAGAGAGAGAGAGAGAGAAGAACTTTGAAAAGGGCATTCGCCTGGTATCAGCGAATGCGAATATCTGGTATCAGTGCGTGTAGATTACTTCATGGGCGCCAATAGACGGTGCGCAGAGGCGGCGAGAGTTGCAAAGGGGTCAGAGCTTGTGAGCCGGAAACACCGGTGCAACGTACTCTGTGTACCAGCCAAACAGCACGGTCGTTGCATCACCCAGCGCCGGCACGCGGCCCTGCTTATACGGTCTGGCCTGGTCACCGGCGCCTCCTTCCCCATGCTGGCCGCACCACCGGCGACCCAGGGCCGTCGAGGGAAGGGTGAGGGAGCACCTGCTCCCCCCTCCCTGTGATACAGTCGACGGAAGCGGAATCGGGTCGACCCGGGGCTTGCGCAGGGGCCACGGCGCGGTCGGGGTCGACGGCTCCTGGGCCGGGGTCGACGACCCGGCCGGGACGCGCGGCCGGACGCCCTCGCCGGGTCAAAGACCCGCCGGCCCCGGGGGCGCGGCCGGGGTCACAGGCGCGCGCGCTCACCTCTGATTATTCCCTCTCTCCCTGCGCTCTCTCCTGCCCGGCCGCTCTCCACAGCTGCCGATGCGCTGCTGGGAAGAACGCAGAGCGTCAAAACCGGGCAAAAAAACGACGGATGAATGTACAACCCTTGGCATGGCGGTGTCGATCATTTATCGCCTGCGTTTTTCAGTGTCGTACTCAAGTTCGACGTTACGGAATCTGCAACTCGATGCTGATGTTACGCTGGCTTGCTTCGCAGTGCTCTAGTGCAGCTGTATACTCTGGCGGTGGCACTAATCTCTTTTTCGGAAGGTCCGAGCATCCCTCGTATAACCAGTCGAACGAGAAACCTAACTTTCCAAATTGCCACGACCTTGGAAAATGAAAAGGTATACAATTCCAGCATATGGCGTGAAAAGATAGCTTCGGAAGTGCGAAGTCTTCATCTTTCGCTGAAGTTTTCGCTCATCGAGCCTGTTCGCTCGGCAAAGAATAGCTATAGGGTTTGCAGCTACTCTCGTGCTTTCCTTCTTTTCTAAAAAGCGCACACTTTTAATTAAATTCCGCGTTGTTATTAAAGATTATAATTGTAAAATCGTTTTGTAATTTCAATTTTAACGCGATAGCGTTAAAGGCCTCGTTGTCCAGAAAATTCGACGTCGGCGAAGTGAGCGAAAAATCACGAGCATGACTCTGGCAGGTGGTGCCCTAGGTGGCAAGTGCTCCACGTAGGTCTCGTGACCTTCCAGAGTCATCGCAACCTGCCCAACGGGTAGTAAGCAAACTGTCCACCGTGGCAGTTACGTAAATAATTGGTCGCTCGGGAACATCAACCATGGCCGCACAAGGCTCACCGCTGGGAGCCATCGCAGAGCAGTGGCGAATCGCTTAGCCGTTGCACCGCTCAAAGGGATCTACGACTGTAGATAAGAGAATGGCCTTCTGCGCATATGGGAATTAACCCATTACGCTATCGCTTCATGCCCTCAAGGTTTGGTCTGGTTTATGGGCTTTAAAAAGTGACCAAGGCAATGGGGACGCCGTAGTGGAGGGCTCCGGATAGTTTCGACCACCTGGGGTTCTTTAACGTGCACTGACATCGCACACTACACGGGGGTTCTAGCAATTCGCTTCGATTGAAATGTAACCGCCACGACCTGGATCGAACCCGCGTCTTTCGGGTCAGCAGCCGAGCAGCATAGGCGGAACTTAAGTGTCCCCTCAAATATTTAATTGCACCGGCTTCATAGCCGTGCCCTGCATCTCTGTGCTGCATTTTCTCTTTGCATTCAATCGTCTGTTTATTTCGTGCTTATGTTTTGTTTGTCATCGGATCTAAGTAGTCTCTGACCGCTCGCTACACACCTGACGCCCTCAGCATACACGTCTGCGGAGCCATGCGCAACAATACAAACGTGCTGTAGGATGCAGCCATAGCAAACCAACTTATGTATCGTTGCTTGGCGCTCAGCTACCATCTTCCTCCTGACTGCAGCAAAGAACAATGCGTATACCATCGACAGAAGAAAAGCAGACACCGTGCGACGTAAGGGCATTAGTCTTTCTTCACAAGACAAGGAGTGAGTGAGATGTTGCCCACGATCCTTACGTGTCGCCAGCCCGTTCCTTGAAACCACGGCTATGTCGACGGATTTGTGTCTCTCTCTCTCCACCTGCCTCCATCTCCTCTGAGCCTTCCTCGGAAAAAGAGGGAGGCGAAGAATCACTCAGGAAAAATGAAAATGATAAGAAAATAACTCTGACAACAGCAGGTTTGCGTGCAAATTAGATAGCCTCCCGAAGAAGTATCTGTGCAACCGGTTTAACACAAAAACCGTTATCATGGTTAGAGCACTACTTGGGACGTGTTCAGTTTACATGCGCTAACAATCGTACATCTCCTCTCTCGAGCGTTACATCCGCGGTGTCCCTTAGGGTGCCGTGTTGTCCCCATTACTGTTCCTAATTTACATCAATGACCTGCCTTCCAACGTCAAATCTAAACTGGGATTCTTCGCCGATGATTGCGTCGTATACCGCGCCTTAACTAACCAAGACGACACGTGCACCCTCCAACAAGACCTAAACGCTATCTCAATTTGGTGTGAAACATGGCTCATGCCTTTAAACACAGCCAAATGTAAAGTCATGGCATTTTCCCGCCTTCACAACCAGATTAAGACTACCTACGACTTCATCTCTACTACCATTACCTACGCATCATCATACAAATGTCTCGGCCTGCACATGACACCATCCCTATCATGGATTGCACATATCGAAACCATTTGCTCCGAAGCCTCACGCGTTCTGGGCTACTTGCGGCGTAGTCTCAGCGACTCATCCCCACACATTAAAAAACTAGCATATCTCACGTTCATCAGACCAAAGCTTGAATACGCGTCAGCCATCTGGAACCCGTCATACCTCGCCGCAAACCTTAAGTGAAGTCATTCAAGACCGCGCAGCACGATTTATCACCTAGAACTATTCAAGACATTCCAGCGTCACCTCAATAAAAGGAGACCTCGACTTGCCGTCCCTCGCATCACGCCGCGCATCATATCTCGTTTGTGCCTCCTTCACATATTTTATTATCACCCACGGTCCAGACATGAGCTACTAACAACTCCACTAAGAAGATGTTCCCGTTTAAGCCACAGCCAGTCTCTATAGCAGGAATTTCTACCCGCACCCTTGCAAAGAATAGCTCATTTTTCCCTCATGCAATAGTCTTGTAGAATTCCATACCCGCATACATAGTCGAATGCACAGATAGAAATCAGTTTCGTAATAAGCTATAACTTCAACCATCCTGAATAGACTGCACCCTTTGTATTCTTTTGTTACTTCGCTTAGTTGCATTTCTGTGCCTTAGTGTAATTTTTGTTTCTCTTGCTCTTGCTTGTTTGCTGTTATTTCACTTAGATGTATTTCTGCATTTTTACTGTACTTTTGTTTTTTCTTGTTCTTGACTGCTTTCGTTGTTATTTTGTATCTTTCTCTTCGCCTTTTTCCATGTTCAAGAAATATACATCATGTTAATTCGCCTCCCCTTATGTAATGCCCTTGGGCCCTTAAGGAGAAAATAAATGAAATGAAATGAAACATGAGGCTTGCGGAAGCGATTACTTACCGCATTGCTCGGGAAGAGCAGCCTGGGTCTCACAAGCTCCACCGGTGACTGCATTTGAAACAGCCGGTGCAGTGGCGCATCGCTTAATCGCTGCAGGGCCCTCTGCGATCTATCAGTGTGACACTTTCTGCGTGGTTACCACAGCCGGAGTTCACAAGCAACGAGAGATGACAAAATGTGGTGGGTAGAAAGAAACCGTTAGAGGAAAAGACGTATTGCTTTCTATATCGGAATCGGACTAGAATCAGAATGGGAACAGATTGGCGAGTGAGAGACGTATGCTGTCGCATTTCCTCCACATCAGTCTAATGGATCGGGTTTAAATTTCCTTATTGATCTTCTGCGTGGGCTCCTCAAGGGTGAGGTGACAGGGTGAGCGGTGGGTAGAGCTTGTGTAGGGTGGGTGTGGGAAGGCTCGTGTGTCAGAGATGCATTTTTACCGGTGGGTGCCCGTAGGTGCTCATCATTTTGCTCACAGCGCAACAAGAACGGCACTCGAGACGAAAGAACAAGCGCTGACTATCAGCTGGTTTTTTTATTGAAGAAAGAAAGGCGTATATATGCAGGACATATCAAGACCACAAAAGTTATCTGGAAGGCACGTGGTAGGTCAGATAACTCAATTCCCTCTCAGATAACGTGCTGGAAGGGCTGCTGATACACACCGTGCTCTTGTGGTGAATATAGAAGGCTTCCATTACCTCGCGTGTTAGTTTATAGCTGCGCCGGAACAGGATGAACGCGCGTGTTCTTGTAATCAGGAACGCATTTGCTCTACTTGCATCGAAAAGTGGACTGGGCAAGGAGGTCACCTTTTCTGCGCAATCCTTCTCATGCTTACTAAGAAAAGAAGCGCCAACAGAGACAAGACGTAAGAAGTGACACGCAGTGGGAGCCTGTGTGGGAAAGGGGATAATTTTTTCTTGTGTTCTCATGCTCCATTAGACGTTTGTTGACACACCTGCCACCGCATTAGAAGGGGACCTGATATACCACCCCCACCTCGCAAGGTACATGACAGGCACCTGACATGCACCCCTGACCTGTCTGCACATTACGCGAACAAGGCTTGTTCCGGTCGAGGACTACTACTTCCAATGTTGGCTCTTTTCGAGGCTCTTGGTTCGGCACCTAATTATGACTGAGAAATTGCACTTAAAGTGACCCCAGCACCGTGATCGTGACGTAAGGGCGTCCAGTGCACTTCGTCATCACCGGCCGGAAATGGATGGCAGTGCGGCGTAAACAGTGATTCGCAAACACACACACACACACACACACACACACACACACACACACACACACACACACACACACACACACACACACACACACACACACACGCACACGCACACGCACACGCACACGCACACGCACACGCACACGCACACGCACACACACACACACACACACACACACACACACACACACACACACACACACACACACACACACACACACACACACACACACACACACACACACACACACACACACACACACACACACACACACACACACACACACACACACACAAAACGAAGACTGCTCTAGGCGTCATGGGATTTATTTGAGGAAAACTGCGTGTGGTGGCGTTACCTGTCTTCCACGTTGTGGTCTCTTATGGCCGTAAAAGCCCCCTTTTTATTGAGGATATTCATTAAAAGGCGGTTTGTCCTCAGTATCCATTTAAGACAAAACTTTCAGCGCTTGCATGCGAGCATGAAGAAGACAACACGTGCACTAACTTTCAACTGGTGTTTACTCATTGAGTGAACCGCTTTTTATACAACGTGGGTGCTAGAAAAACGCATAAATACCAGACCGGTTATCGCTCTGCAAGTCACAAACAAATTAACAACTTAACGTTGATTTCCACCCTCAAAGAAAGCGAGCTCTTTCCCTGAGAGCGATACAGAAGGAACACGAACGCAATTTTCTTCCAGTTTTCCCATGTTTCTGTCTTCAACAATCTCACGAGTAAGTTGCTCTTTGTCCCGTCTTATGGCCTTGCATTCTTTAAGCACGGGATGAAACCCACCCGGTTCGCACTGCAAACAGTGTTCGGCGAGGTTTCCTTTACGGTTCTCCGGGTGTTTGTTACGTTCCCTGAGTCTCTCATTTACACACCGGCCGGTATATATATATATAGCATATATAGCATATATAGCACACATAGCATTCACCGCATGGCAGTGCCCGTTTCTTCTTTGCGGCATAGGGATTCGTCATCTTGCACAGCTTGGCGAGTTTACCGGGCGGTGAAAAAAATTAACACCGACGGTTTTTTCCAGTGCCCACTGTGTATAGAAAGCAGTTCACGCAATGAATAAACACCAGCACTTGTTGCCTTCTTCATGTTCGTCTTCGTTTGCAAGCGCTAAATGTTAAGGTTTGCTGCTTCCCTGAAGTGCCAGGTACACGCTCCAGGCGTTGGCGGCTTAAGACTTGCTCGATGTACGCTGGCTTTTGAAACAAAGGCGAAGTAGCCGCTGGGCCGTACAGCAAATGTGCTTGTGCGAATGCTCTTTACCAACCACTCCTGCCTTCCACCGATTTGTATGGTGCTGCTCAGTGAGCACTACGTGTAAATCCACAATAGCCCTTTCGTGAATTAAATTTGAGTTTCAGGGGTACAAAAATTCTCGATCTATCTTGGTGTTCGAAGTACTGCGCTGTGCAATGGCTGGAAGGCCTCGTTCCTAATGGGTTTGATACTCGGCCGCCGGTGTGCCGTGTCTTAAGAGTTCACGTTTTGCGAGAAGTTCGCTTCATGGATTCACTCGACGCTCATGGGAAAGGAAAAAATTATACACTAATTATCACTTGTCCGGAACCGTACTATGTTACCTATCCTATTTTCTCTAGAGAACGGCTCACTTGCGAGCTTTTCAACGGTGGATGCGTTTGCGGAGCCTGCATGCTTTGCCCCGTGCGTTTTGTTTCGTCTGGCGATCCTGCATTCTTCTCTTCGGCCGACGGTTTGAGGGGAGCCCTCTTCTGGTCGGCGATGCTGTTGGATGGACGGCTGGGCGTCGCTGCTAGCGGCCATTGTTGTAGGTCGACGCCCCGTTGCAGGAGCACAACTCGGCGCAGCACTCTCTCAGCGCCTGCGCACACCTGTAGGCCTCTCCGAACGAGTTGTACGGAGCAGCTGGTGTGAAGCGAAGGAGGGAAGGCGCGGGAGTGTCGCACTGGAACAGGAGAACAGCGGCCATCTGTGAATGCAGGGTGATGGTTCGGGCTAGTGGGTATTCGTCATGATCCATAGCGCAGCAACAAAACAGGGGACAAACACAAGGGCTCGTGTTTGTCCCCTGTTTTGTTGCTGCGCTATGGATCATAATGTGAATGCAGTTTCGCACAATTAACTCCAGTTGCATGTACGGACAGCAACAGGGGTCTTAAAAAAAAAAAAGCTTGCCAACAATCGCACTATGCTCCCTAACGTGAAATCTGAGCGCAGCATTATTTTGCGATACAGTGAGAAAAGCTGGACGAACACAAAGCCTCTGAACTATCGCAAACTCCCGAGTGGTGCAACGCTTGCTCGGCGTCCTCTCCCGCGTCTGCTCGTCACTGCGAGAACGCGAAGGGCGCGTGTTCGTTTGGAGCGTGGCCCAGAGTAGCGCGTGCCCGTTTCCGTGGTAAACGGCGTCGACTCCCACCAATCTGCTGGTTGACGGTTCGACCGCCGATTCATGGCTGACTCAAGTTGCGACCAGCAGTTTTGGGGTGTATCTTGCGCTGGTTAGAAGGTAATTAGTAGAGACCGGATTTTAGGCAAACGCCTATTTCCTCAGCCGCACCATTTCATATATAAGTACGAGTTAAGTGTTGATAAAACGTTCAATGCAGTTTTTATCGTGCCTATATATGCGTGTTTTTTGATGTGAGTGCCTAAAAATGCCCGATTTTGACTAAAAGTGCTCCAACCACGTCAGCTGAAAATTGCGAAACAAATACTTTCCTGCCTCTGTCGTCCGCTGCCATTCCACTGCGGCGGAAACATGTGGCTGCAGTGAAGTGGTAAACTGCCGGATGGCGCTGCGTTCTGAATGAAGCGGCCTACAGGTTCACCCACACTTCGTCCTCCGCCCTATTTTCTTTCTCTGCGTCCCCCCCCCCCCCCCCCCCCCCCCCACCCGTGCTTCATGAAACTACATTTGGCTAGACTCAGGCAGTAGCACGCCCCATTGGAAAGCTGCAGCCGTAACATTCGTAAATGATTGCCTAGTTTATTGGCATCATTGCAGTTACCCGAGAATTGAGAAGCGTTCATCTGCGGCCATTCGGTATACGGTCACCGCCACACGACCCACGTTTGGTCGCATCTGTTCACTTCATCGCGTCCTACCAAGTACAGGCATCTGTCTATTTCATCGCGTCCGACTGTAAGTCTAGGATGGTGTCCGTGTGTTCGTCAAAAACAACCAATTGCTCTCATATGACGTTATTCCCCAAAAGCTTAGTGGTTCGAGCTCCAGGCTATCTTGGCCTGTTTACAGTTGGTAAAATAATCAATTTTTTATGTCTTCTGTAAGCGACGTCCATGTTTTTTCCTGGACTCCTTACGAAAAGAACCAGGTAAAACCCGCCGGGAGCCCTCAGCCTCCTGGGAGTTCGTGAGAGAAAGCTGTAAGGAAGAATGGTTTCTACGCTGACTTATGCGAGGCCTTAGTGGCTGCGATGGGGAAAACTGAAGCAGTTTCTGGAGAGGTTTTGCAATCACAACATGCCACAAGAACCAGCACTTGCGAGAAAACTACCTCTCGCCTCTGCATGAAGCAACCCTTGTAAATATATATGAGATGAGCTCTTAAACTGCTGCATTCGCGTAGAAAAAACAACGGATGGGGAAGGAAGCTGTGTTGAACACAAGGAAGCGACAACAGGTTGTTCTTATAAATAATACTTTTTCTACCCCTCAGGCTGTAAGCCAAGTGTCCCGCAGGGGTCAATACTATAGCCTGTTAATGCTCTTAATATGTTCATTAACGATCTACCAGTTGCGCTAAATCCCACAAAATGTGCGTTATATGTTGACGATACAACCGTTTACACTTCCCACAAATACGCCCCCACACTTCAGCATAAACTTTCAATGGACCTGAATAACATTAGCTAGTGGTACAAAAACAACATATGCTACAAATGAAACCCCGGCCCAAAAAGAACTTTCATGTTATTTCACTCTCCTCTCATAACCATAAATGTTCCGCCATCACTGATACTTGATAACCATGCTCTGCCTATCCCCGAAACTTCCAAGTTTCTGAGCGTCACCCTAGATAAGCACTTAAAGTTTGATCGCCATGTTTAATCACTCATGCATAATGTTTAGTTCGGCACTTATATCATAGCCAAAACACGTTTCAGCAGCACATCATACGTTCGTTATATTATGCGTACATCCATGGCCACCTTAGGTACTGTTTGTCTTGCTGGGGAAATTATTATTTCACACACGTCGATAGACTTGAGCGCCTTCAGAATCAAGCCATCAGGCTCATGTCATTCAGTTTATTCCAAACACATTCTTTATGACAGCTTGCGCATACCTCCACTTCCAAGGAGGTGGAGGAGGAGAAGGAAAGGCAGGGAGTTTAACCAGTAGAATAAACCCATCTGCTACTCTTCACGTGGGAAAGCGATGAGGACATATACAGATGAAAGGGAGAAGAGAGTAGCAGGAAAATTAAGTCAGTATGCAAAGTCGGCAAACCTATCGCGTATGCCTATCGTGCAGGCCTGAAGTTTTCAAGAAGCGCAGCAGTGCCTGGGAGGTCTTATCCATAATTATGCACAAGCTAATTAACCATCACGCCCATATTGATGGCGTTACTGATCAGCTTATAAATACTAATCCTACTAGGTTTCAACAGCGTAATAATTTTGTTTTGCCTAAAGTGAGGACTAATTATGGAAAATTAATTACAGTGAAGCCTGAAGCTGACGAGAAGACAAGGACCTTCCTTTTATGCTCGAAGCATTTGGAGACGACCGACCCCGCTTTTTTAACCCATCTGGAGTGGAAGACAACAAGGTTTTGCTACATGCGCAAGGCATGCTCCCCGCGCAGGTGTTCCATGCCGCCTGCCTATAGCACATGAGCTTCACCGTATACGCAAATAGCCCAGGAAACATTTCGAGGACGCTAACTAACCGACGTCGACATCGCCCACACCGGATTTTCTGCGTAACGCGTTAATAGTTAGAGTGGGAGGGGGACCGCTTCGACTCCCCACCACCCACTGCAGGCCACATATATATATACTTACAACGACGCCCCGGCGCAGCAGCTGTTGGACCACGCAAGCAGGGTCGTAGGCGGCGGCGACGCGAACGCTGAGCTGACTTCCCCTTCGATCAGTGTCGGAAGGCGTTACCAAGTAGAATGGACGCGTGCTGTCCTCGATGACGTAGCTTGCGCACAGCTCGTCCAACAGCAGGAGCTCCAGGTACCCGGTGAGAAGGAACTGCTTCCGCAGTCGCCTCGTCTCTCCCATCTCGGAGAATATCTGGCAGAGAGAATGAGTGCACGGACCGGCAGGAAGAGTTCGCCAGAGTTATGTGACGGAAAGGCATTTTCAGGGAAGAAACGCAATGCATGCAGAAGAAACATCGGCTGAAATTCAATTAATAATAATAATAATTGGTTTAGGGGGAAAGAAAATGGCGCAGTATCTGTCTCATATATCGTTGGACACCTGAACCGCGCCGTAAGGGAAGGGATAAGGGAGGGAGTGAAAGAAGAAATGAAGAAAGAGGTGCCGTAGTGGAGGGCTCCGGAATAATTTCGACCACCTGGGGATCTTTAACGTGCACTGACATCGCACAGCACACGGGCGCCTTAGCGTTTTTCCTCCATAAAAACGCAGCCGCCGCGGTCGGGTTCGAACCCGGGAACTCCGGATCAGTAGTCGAGCGCCTTAACCACTGAGCCACCGCGGCGGGTCTGAAATTCAATTGCTGATGCAACTGTTGTGTGTGTTTGGCTGTGCAAGTTCGCTGAAATGCTTTTGGCTGCAAGTTTGAAATGCAAGTTGGCTGAAATGCTCTACAAAGAACGCCAAAAAGACCACACAAATTGAAGAGCCACATAGATTGGCGCTGACGCGTGTGTTATGTGCGGAACCTCAGGGTGCTGCGTCTCTCCAGTTTGGGCGGTTTAACTTTTGCCGCCTTTTCATAGAAAAAGAACGACTTCAATTATATGCATACAGATGTGTGTGTCCCCCCTACACCCGCACCAAATATTATAATCGAACAAAACGTGGTACATAATGTACTTTAGTTTCAAGAACTAGCGGCAGACTTATGTTTTAATATCCAGCGCCTCGATCGCGACGTGGGCACCAAAACCATAAGGCGGGGTTTGGTGAAGCCTGCGAAGTTGCGAAGCCCTGAAATAAGAGACTGGCCCTTGCTCTTCTGAGCGCTCTGATCATATGCTTCGAATTTCCTTCATAGAAGTGCTCCAGCACCGCATTTTCGTCAACTATAGCGCGCTTCCCCTAGGCGGGTCGCCCGCACAGCAGTCTCTGTGTTTGTGACGTGCGATGCTCCATTGCCGTGCTCCTCTTCCCCGTTCCGCGTTCTCAGCTATCTCTTTCATCCTCCGTCCCCAGCCCCGTGCATCGCAGCGAAGGTGTTCTCATCAAGAGAAAGTTGCAAGCGCTGCGCAGCCTTCTCCTTGTCGCAAGAATCACTCCACTCCTCTCCAAACATGGGAGGGCAGGGCTCCTCAGAACACGGGCAAGGAGAAAGAATAGTTGCGGGGCGCCAGCCAGGGCGCACTGTCGTGTCCACCGCCGCCGCTTCCTCCGGTAAGCAGCCCACACGTCATGCCCGGATTCTGGAATGCTAGAGAACTAAATGTGCTCGGTTGCCCGACGCGCTGGGATGACAAGGCGCGCTATGTGCCCTTGGACATCGCAAGCGCTACCGCGGCGTAACGATGACGGCATAATTAATTATTCTTTGCGCAGCGGAGCAAGTGAGGTTGGACCCCTTGATATGTCGTTACACACATCAGTTAAAAACGACGTGCAATACCCTTTCAAAAGCACTTCTACGCAGTTGCCGTTTCTTTTTTCCCTCTCCTCTCGACAGTGCTCGCTCTGTCGGGGGCAGGCCAAGCGCAGCATGTACGACTCCCGCGGTGCTCGCGGCCAGTCATGCGTTAGCAGGCTGCGCAGTTTTCTCAATTCCTTTTGACTTACCAGGAAATCGGCCGACGGTGCCATTTTATTGTTGCTTCAAGCAGCAAAGATTCTAATTCAATACAATCCATGACTGAAAGAAGTACAGGAAAGCGCTAACTATATATATAGTACACGTTTTAACGCTATTTGAAGTACGATGGAAAGATGGGCAAGTCGGCAACAGTTCACTGTGAACGAAACAGCGCGAACCGAGAGAAAGGAGTTCATGCGTGTGCTTCCTTGCCTTTTGCCTCGTGGTTCGCTGCTCTGTTTCTTTCACAATGACCGATTTGAACTTGACCTCCCAGAGTTCCTACTTCTGACTGAGCGCGTACTGGTAGGCGAGTTGGTTCGGCATTGCTACGAAAAGGCGCCAAAAAAGGCACCAGGGTGCTTTGCACCTTTTCGGAGCAGTTCTGACTGAGAGTGTACAAGTTACGTGTTTGTATACACACTATGGCTTCGACCATGCAATAATTGTCTGTTAATTCGTTTATTGGCTAACGGTAATAAATTGGCGCCATTCCGCTTTAGTTTCGTCACAAACGCTGCCCAGCACACAAAAGAGCAATGTGTGACGTTGACGATATACCACATAGCACGTAACCGCAGCCTATATTTTGAAAATAAAAAAAATGCATTTATGTGCCTGACGTCATTACATGGGGTTATGTTCTTTGTACCTACCTGCTATGGCTAAAATTTTAGCCGAAGGGAGCCCACGAATGTTATGAAGCTTTAATAAATTCAAATTGGTTGTTGGGGAAAGGAAATGGCGCATTATTTGTCTCTCATATCGGCGGATACCTGAACCGCGCTGTAAGGGAAGGGATAAAGGAGGGAGTGAAACAAGAAAAGAAAGAGGAGGTGTCGTAGTGGAGGGCTCCAGAATAATTTCAATCCCCTGGGGATCTTTAGCGTGCACTGACATCGCACAGCACACGGGCGCCTTTGCGTGTGCTATGCAATGTCAGTGCACGCTAAAGATCCCCAGGGGGTCGAACTTATTCCGGAGCCCAAACCATGTTTCTGCCTACAGTTAAATGGGCTATTCCGCCATATTGTGTCAGCTACCCAAAGTTAGTGCTTCGCCAGCAGGTTTCTTGACACACGATTTAAATAGGGCTTTCAAAATACTGCACGGATTCCTTGACAGCAATTTTGATGCCGTCGTCGGTACCGCTGTCGTTAATAGTACTACGCCATGAGTTTACCCCTAACCGCCGTGCACTCTTACCTTCAGGCTCGTCATGATTGGCGCTATGAGGACACTGGAGCCAACGGAGACCTTGAACATGTCCGCCGATGGACTGGGATCGTAACCTGCAAAGTTCGTATCACCGCTGTACACCATACCCACTGCTTGCATTTTGCCACTGAGCGAGTAACTGTAAGCGATGGATCTGAGTGCATTCGTCGTGAGCAGACAAAAAGTTTTGCTGAAAAAAAAAAACTTAACAGATTCAGGCAACGTGATCGGTTAGGGACTATAGCGTTCTGCTCCTAAATACGTCACGACAGGCTCCCTTTCTGCCTGCCACCGGTGGCGGATATCGGTGCGCCGGTTTTCTGCTAAAGGATAACATGCGGCCAAGGTTATCAAACACCGCACCCTCGGGGACACGGTGTACATCTGCTACGAAAAACTAACACCACTACGACAGGTTGGGTGGACGGTTAGCGAACAACTAAACACGGCCTTCCTGGGGCAAACTCGATAGCACGGCCTCCCCCAGATCACACGAACACAACGCGCTCTTTGGCCATCTCTAAATTTGAGAAAGAAATCTCCTTCAGTGCAAGTGAGAAAAAAAAAAGGGTTTAAGGAAGCGATGGCATCAGCATGCTGAAACGTCCACTTTCCCGCAATTTTTACTGCCTTTTTCCACCGCTGGCTTCACCTTTTCTAGTGCAGGACTTTGGTATTTCAGATTCAGCGTGAGTCCTTGCAGTGAGCAACGAGGCTTATTTTTCTGTGATTTAACCCGACCGATTGGTCACACTTTTTTCTTCCTTCAGCCACGAGCAATTTGTTTCTCGAAACAGTATGAAATAGAAAAGCGCAACAAATGTAAAAAGCGACATGCGCTTCTAATCGTGTTCGTTAGGTTATAAGTTCTTCGCAGTTGTAAGCTGCCCCGCATGTTTTTATTCCCTTCTTCCCTTCCCTCTTCGTTCTTTCATTTTTTTTACGGCGCGTTGCCGGTCTGCAGGCTATTTAACTCGCAACTCATCTTGCAGCTACTTAACTGAGGTTCCATGCATTCATTGCCGAAGAGAGTAGGAGTAGCCGCTCACACCGGGCGGAGGCAAGCCTCGTCTCGACGTTGTTGCCCCACCATCCCCTCAGCTCTGGCAGGAGGCCGCACGCCTTGCGGAACTCGTGGCGCACGTAGGCCACTCCCGTTGTGCCGGGACCACAGTTCATGTACTGCATGGAGGCCATGGAAACAGCGGAGAGGCAGAATTCACGAGGCAGCCTTTACACATGGCCCGCAGGCAAATAAACACATCGCGTTCGAGCATTTCCCTCGTGTTTCACGAGAATGTGGTGTATCCTTCCATCGGACAATCTGGGGATTCAGCGGTGATGTTCCGTGCCGAAACCGAAAATTCCCTATTTAGACTCCATAAATCGTGGTTTTGTTCACTCTTTCTATCGAGCAGTTTCGAAAATTTCTGCATTTTTCCCTGAAGTATTTTATGGCATTGTTTTTCCTTAATCGTTGCTGTTTGCAGAGGACAATGAAGACCCAAGTGCAAGAATTTGCCAAGTATTAGCAGCTGCGCGTGTTTGCTGTCTATTTCGCGCTCCATGCACTATTGAGAAGAGCAAAGAACGCTGTAAAATTTACTAAAACAACTTAGTTTTTCAGATAAAAGCAGCTGAAAGTACATTTTTCGGTCATTTTTTTCACTGAACAGGTGCACCTGAAACAGCAGCCCCTTGGTAGCCGTGATGTCACGTGTTTCCATGTCACGCCCGGTACCGCGCCCCTGCTGCGTCGGCTTGTCTTTGCACATAGATGCGGGTAGCATCGCGTCTTGTACCATCGCTCACGCTTTGAGTGTCCTAGCTGCGTCGCATGTAGCTTCTTTGTCCTGCGAAGCAGGATACTGCTTGGCTCAAGGCTGTACACAAACCGTGCGTGCCTTTGCCGAACCGTGTCCCCCAAAACCCAAAGGATACCAAGCCTCGGAGGATATGGACACATGTGGCGCAGCCCAACATGGATACCTTCAGAGCGCGATTTTACTCGACAGCGTATACAGCTCGTTCGGTCGAAAAGCAGTCGGCGCCGAAGTAGTAGTTGTAGTTTTCGGCACCGTGCTTCATAAATATTCGGGGGCTGCGTAAGAATCAGAGGGCACGCACACTCAATGAATAAAAAATCATGGTCTAGGACGGGGATCAAATCAGGGTACTTGGCGTTCGAGACGGGGACGCTTCCATGCACTCCGCCACGACAGTTCGACGTTTGAACATGAATAAAGGCACGTCTAGTGAATGCACGGGCTTCTTACAGGCGTATCTTCGAGATCTGTACTGAGGCGTACATGAGTAATTATGAGCATGTCAATTACAGATGTCGTAATTAAGCGAGTACCGTGCGTTTCTGCTTAATTTCCTCTGTGCTTGGCGTGCAGTCGTACCGCCATCTTTGAAACCCCCTTCGCCGTGCACGGCAGATGCCGCGCGTAGGCGGCCTTTCTGCCTTTGAGTAGTGTTGCTTGTTTCTGAACAGGCGTGACGCAATCGCAGCTGTCTACGAGTGGGTAGCGTGGAGCAGCGTCTGTGTTGTCTTCAGAGGCCTCCCTAGAGACTCCGAGCGATCTGTCCAACGGTCCCGGAAGAGCCAGAGGACGACACGGACAGAAGCGCTGAGGCCTCCTTGTTTCTTGTCCGTTGTTCTTTTTGCGCTGGCTCTTCTCAGATCATGGCTTACCAACTAGCCCAACAACAAGTTCTGTTGTCCAACGGGCAAAGCGGTGGCGTTCCGTGGACTCCCTGGCAGTGCTGTAACACGCTTTCGCGTTCCACTCTTAAAGGCGAAGCTTAAGCGCCCTCAAATTTTGTTCTTTGCTCGGACCATTTCGTCTAAAGCGACTACGAGACCAGTTTCGCGTTGCTGCGAAGCCTCGGCATGCCACTGAAGTGACGACGCCATCCATATTCCCAAGGAAGTGCAAGCAAGAAGGGATCAGCGTTGCGTTTTAGAAGAGCAGACAGAAAGAGGTGCGGGTTGGTTCGTTTTTTTTTTTTTTTTTTTAGTGCCGTAAAGGCGAAAGAACTATACAAGCAGGTCATTGAATTCAGTTTTGCCGTAAGAAACGCAGGAAGCACTTGTACCGCAAATTCCAGTATGCATATATTCCGAGCTGCTTTCTTTCTCTTTTATTGCATTTATTGTATTATCCTCACATATTGCTAATTTCCTCACATCCGTCAAATTTTTTCAGCCAAGTCAGCATGGTTTTCGCAAAAATCATTCCTGTGACACCAAACTTGCTGTTTTCCTGCACGACTTACATTTAAACCTAGATAGCAACATCCCGACTAACGCATTATTTTTAGACTACGAAAAAGCGTTCGATAAGATCCTCCATGGTCGTCTCTTGTTAAAGTTATCACGTCTTAATCTTCATCCATGCGTTCTAAACTGGATTCGAGGGTTTTTAACTAACCGCCAGCAATTCGTATATGCCAACTCACACCATTCGTCCTTTAACAACGGTGTTGTCAGGCGTACCGCAAGATACCGTACTTGGACCGCTCCTTTTCTTGATATGTATTAAACACCTACCTTGAAATATTTATTCTAATATCCGACTCTTCACCGATGTTGTGCCATTTACCGAGAAATTACTAACTCTGCCTACCATTTGCATTACAGACTGACCTTACTCACATACATGACTGGTGTAAATCTTGGTTTATGTCGTTAAATGTTTCTAAAACCGTGTTAATGTCTATTAACCGTCGTCGTAATTACGTTGAGCCCAATTATACCATCAGTAACATGCAGATTGCAACATCTGAATCATTCAAATACATCGGTGTGCTTATCTCCCGCGCCCTAACTTGAACTTCTCATGTTAACCACATAATAAATTCTGCTAATCGTGCGTTAGGCTATTTATGTCGTAACCTCTCGCTCGCTCCGCCTTCTATTAAACAGCTTGCTTTTCAAAATTTTGTGCGACCCAAGCTGGAGTATGCTAATGATATTTTTGACCCGCACTACAATAATCCTACTAACGCCCTCGAGTCGGTTCAGAATCGCACGACACGCTTCATTCTGTCTAATTATTCCTACAATGCTCGCACCTCCGCACTAAAAGCGCAAATAAAACTACCCCCCCCCCCCCCCCCCTAGCTGTGCGCCGTAGAATAGCACGTCTTAACCTTTTTCATAAATTTTTCCATTCCTTGCCTTTTGATAACCCCTACATAAAAAGAGCCCATCGCATCGCCCGCTTTCGCCATCAGAATACAGTGTATCCCCCATGAGCCCATACTGTGACATTTAAGCAATCATTTTTCGTACGTACAGCACGAGGCCTGAATGACCTGCCCACCGAAGTTGCCACTATCAAAAAAACCACAAGAATTCAAGCGGCTCAACGAAAACCTCTCATCATAATTTATTATCTTTGTTTGCCATGACCACCCACTCCGTCATGCAATGTCTCGTTAGAGAATTTTGAGAAAATAAATGAATTGAATTGATATTTGCTTTGGGCTTTGCGGAAATGTGAGGAAACACTGAAAGCTGAAAAAATTATAACTGCTTTAAACATTGTATTCAGTTCAGGCACGTAGCCAGGAATTTTTTTCTGGAGGGGCCCAAGGTAATTTCTTCTAACTGGGGGGGGGGGGGGGGGGGGGGGGGAGTGGTGCTTACAGCTGGCTGAGCACTGCCAAGGCAACAGGATGGGAGTGGGGTGAAATTGATTGCGGGGGAGGGGGAGGCTTTAGCTCCTTCTTGGATATGTGCCTGGATCACTCTACTAACATAATTAGGTATGGAATCAGGAGTACTGAACCAACTTTCTGTGCAAGAAATTAAAATTGTAAGGTTGTATCTGGTCTCTCTTTGTTTTATTTTGGTTGCTGAAATATGCTGCTTATACATTTACATGCGTAAATGTGGGGAGATACAGGTGTGCATGTGTTCCTTCGATTTACTAACGTCTATTGGCACAAATGCTTTCTGAGAGGTCATTTGTTTTGGGATGCAGTTGTTAAGCATCTGTTCCGAAATTCCTTGAACCGAGCAGTGAAAGAAACAACAGTGCCTGTGTTGTTCGTGTATTAATGTTTTCCTGCTGGCGCGCACTATTAATCAATAGAAGTATGTGCACTCCTTTCGTCGTTCGCTTGACTATGCGCTTCCCGCTGCCCAAGATTGTATGGGCAGCAATACTTCAGTTTCAAGTGCTCTTGTTCGAATATCTATAGCCCGATTCAGGAAGTATAGCTGGAACAATGGGTACTTTCTAATGCACGCATAGCTCATAGCGACACTTTATTTTTATTTTCCGTGTACCTGTCGACGAAGTAACAGCAGTGTATTATACGGAGAATAGCGTTTGAAATTTACTTATTGCGCCCATATCCAGGAAACGGCGTGCAGGTGCTATTGTAAGAGTTCCCTACAAATGCATGGCCACGGCTGTGAAATAATAGCGCTTCCATTGCGCATAAAAGCGCAGCATATTTGGCACTGTACCCATTAATTCGGGCTGTGTGCACTGAATACGTTGTTGTGATCGATGCTTACGTGATACAAAAGCCCTGTTAAGCGTGAAATGCTTTTAGCTTCCGCTGTCGGCGCGCCGCGGGTGACCATGACGCGAGAACGGAAGGCCAACGTAAACGAACTTCGGCGAATGATGCGCTGCCGTCGGAGCAGCGCAGCTCGTCACAGCATCGGATTGAAAGGACGGGCAACCCCTTTCGCCCCTGGAGGCGATTGCTGCGCTAACAGATATACCCCACCTCCCTTTTTCTCCGCGTGTCGGGTTCGAGCCTTATTACGACCGTGACCTTTGTCTTCAGCCGAAATTAACTTTAGAAAGAAAAATTCTCCGTGCTTCCCTGATAATTCTCAAAATTGTCTGAAAACTCAAGGAGATTCCTTTTTTCCTTCTAGCACAATTTTTGAACAGATGATTTCGGGAAGAGAAAATTCCCTTCATGGAACATTACTGAGATTGACCCTCGAGGCCCATTTTACGGAAAAAATTGGTAGGTTTCTCCGGACTCAAAGGGCGTCGGCATAGCTGCCGTTATAGATGTGGCGGGTGTTTCAGTGAGCATTTTCAAGATTGCTTGAAAACGGGGTCGTTGAAAAGGAAATAAAATTTAGAGACAAACTGTAACCGGTGGCGGACGTCAGTTACTTTTAAAAGAATGCTAATTGTCCAGCATATTGAATAAATACAATGTAACTTTTTACGTTAAAACGTTTTGGCGGGCTTGTTAGTTATGAATCGTCACGAAGTGAACAGCGCAATCTGAGACACATGCACAGTGGGACGAAGAATGGGAACGAACATAACGCTTTTTAATGAGTGCTGTCACAGCGTTCTTTTTTTTAAATTTTAACACAGCTCTTTAAAACTTCTTAATCAGCTCTGTCTCGTGGTTCGGGCCAATGGCGAATTCATTGCCACGGGCAAGACGGTGCCATAGAAGTTTTGAAACAAGAAGTCATTCTCTGTTGCCTTTCAAGCGTGAGGAAATGCGGTGCTAATTTACCTGCACGAAACCGAAAGTGAGCGCATGACGAGTGCAGGAAGTTTTCCGCATGCCTCAAACTCCCTGAAAAATGGAAAATTCCCCGAACGGAACATCACTGCGCGCTTCCAGTTGGGTCCGGCCCATGTGGGGAGGGGAGCGCGCTATCGGGGTTCACGCTGTTTAAGCCGGCAGGAAGGAGGCCTCTTCGTTCCGCAGCGAAAAATCTGCGTTTTTTTTTCTTCCCCGCGCTAATATGTAGCAAGTCGGGCGAGCCGCGCTTTCACTCACCTTGTATGTGCACCAGGCGGCGAGGTCTACCTTCCATTCGTTTAGCTTCAGCTCCACGTTGCACACAGCGTGTGCGATGTCCCACAGCACAACGCAACCCTGAGGTGACACGATAAATGGTTCAGTCTCTGTTGGTCAAATGTTTACGGGAAACCTCCAAGGTGGAGTAGATTCGTAATAAGGGAGTAATTACTCACTGGCATCCACCCAAGCGCAGCCATACGGCTACAAAGGAAAGCTGTACAGCTTTCTCAGAAACTTCACAAGTAAAAAAGATTCGTCCTGGTTTCGTCGAAGTTTCTGAGAAAGCTGTATAGCTTTCCTTTGTAGCCGTATGGCTGAGCTTGGGTGGATGCGACTGAGTAATTACTCCCTTATTTCAATCTCTGTATAGCTAATGTCACCCAGCAGTATATCTAGGTGGCACTCGTCACCAGCCCAGTTCAAAGGGTATGCCAATAGTTATCTATCCTGATCCATTTGCTGTTCATGTACTATGTATAATGTAAAAAAAAAAAAAGGCTTCGTGGACCGCGGCGGCTGTGCATTGCGGGGAAACGCTCAAACAATGGGCGTTTTTATCCGTTACAGTTTTCTGCCTAGATACATAGCTTGCCGAGCAGATTTCTTCACGACTGCTTTATCTATTTTGACCCCTTTGTTTTCTTGCACTCCCATAGACGGACACGTGCAAAAGTGATCTCCCTTTCCTCTCTCCCTTTTCTATCTCTCCCTCCGTTCCCCTTCCCACGTGTAGTGTAGCATATTGAGCGTCGCCTAGTTAACCTCCCTGCCTTTCCGTTCATCTTTCTCTCTCTCTACGACGATAATGCGGGTAGAAAGATTCTTTTTTTTATAAAATTTGCGAATTTTAAATTTGTTGTATGAAATTTTCTTCACTCTATATATATATGTCAACGAACACAGTGCAGCGCAAAAATTCAAAACTATAACTTGTGCTTTGTGAAAAAAATATATATAAGAATGTCAAGACCTGTAGCGTACCAGTAGAAACAATGAATGTTGAACCAGCCTTCTGCCCCACTTTCTTAACCCTGCAGCCTTTTCACAAGATTCAGAGAATAAATATATATTAAACAATTTTCTCAAGATACAAAAGAGAAATTTTGTGACGGCATAGTGATAAAATTATTTCTAATATGCTCACAACATCTCATGTCCATTTGTCCAGAAATTAAAAATGGCAGCTTAGCATTGCTAAGCATGAGATATTGTACGAAAGCACGGTGGGCCACCCAAATTTTGTGGCTGAGTCAATCCCATTTTGGGAGTGTCCCAGGTCAGTTCCGAATATGGGTCAACTCAGTTTTTGAACTTTCGGGGGTGGTCTACTCACATTTCGGTGGTAGGCCAACCGGCAGTCAAATGCGGCCAAGGTCATTTGAAGGGCAAAATTTGGCTGGTCCGTGTCACATTTAGGCATTGGTCACGTTGGGACGTGCCATACCACCTCTCAGAAACCCGCCAATCGATTTTCGTCGATTTCGGCCAAGGTCACTTCAAGGGGAAATTTCAGGTTGTCCATGCCACATCTGGGCATGGACCATGCCAGAGTACGCCATAATCATATCCCCGACCCCCAGGGCTTTTGCCAAATCTCTTCACAGCTGCTTTACAGCCGGTGCAAATTATTAACACACTGACTTCCAACTTTGACGCCTGGCACTGCATTCGGATGCCAGCGCATGCATGTGTCGGATGGCCTCTCCCGTTACCTTTTCCCTGGCGGCGCTCGTGATGCCCCGCATGTCCAGAGCCTGGCCGGTGTGGAACTGCACGCCGCTCAGGAGCAGCATGGCGACGGTTTCGCCCTCCCTCTCGATGAGCTCGTAGATGTCCTCCTCCCTGAGCAGTGCTTCGCCCTTTCTCGGGAAAGTGCAGGTCGCTTAGGCACGAGTGTTTGTTTGCTTTATGCTCCGTCTATAGGATACAGGGTACCCCTCTACGTGAGCCCTCGATTACGACTATGCATCCCAATGCATTAAGCAAAATTGGACTGCCGCGAAAGAAAAAAAGAACTTTTGTTCAGCATGCACCAGGATTCCCATGGATGAGGACTCCCAGGGATCTATGAATGTTGTGCTCACCTGAATGCTGTGTTCATCTGAACGGCAAGTGAGTGCACAGGTCACCATAAAGCAATACTGAAAGCACCGTATGCGCACAATTATTGCTTCGGGTGCACGCCAGTTTCATGTCTTCGTGTACATTGTTCAATCGCCCAACCATGCACCGCATGCAGTCCAGCGAAAGCGCTGCCAGCATACAAATTTCACAATGCTACGACGATGACCATTAGTTAGCCGAAAATGGTTTCGAACACGCGCCTAGGAGGCAAGCGAGAAGAATAACTGTCCCACTCAGCGTGCTCGCTTTCGGAGAGAGACGAGACATGCCGTGGTCGCGGCGCGTTGGGTATGTACAAGAGAGCTTGGGGGCAGTGGCAGCACCGGCGTGCCGAAGCGCTCTAGTTTAGGTCAGAGGAATGCGGCCGATGCGCTGCTACCACTCAGTCGTGTTCGCTCTCGATGCTTACTGGCTTGCTGAAAGTTGATAGCTCAACACAAACTTGGTAGTCCAGCGCCGTAGGTGTATCGTTTTCGTCTTTGGTGCCTTCGTCTGCAAGCACTGCGTATTCCTCGATACCTCGGGGCACCGTCAGTTAGTCAGGAGTAGGTGGACTATCTCACCAATCTGACCGAGCAGTAGGTCGGAATTTCACACCGATTCTGTCTGTATCGTGTTCACGGCGCACTTGTGATATGCTGCGAAAAAGGCGATGATCCCGTACCTTTCGGGGGCGTAGCAGGATTAGATCAGTCTCCAGATCTAGGCCGTGGTGGCTGACTTGGGACTCGGCAGCAAACTGCAAAAGGTTGTGAGTGAACGGCGGGAAGTAAAAAACTTGCTTACCGCCCCTAATCAATGCCCGTTGCAGTGTTGGTCAGGATGCGTCGTCAGCTAGACTATATTTATAGTTAGCAATAACTCAAGCTTGGCTGATGGGGAGACCACTGAATTTTATTATGGTCCTCAATCGTTGAATAGCGTTTGTGATGTACGCGTGCTCAGCCGAGCGTTTTTGAGTGCACTGACCAGACCTCCTGAGAAGGCGTCTGCCTCCACGACCATCTTGCACCTTCTTCCTTGCGGCCGGTAGTACGTCATCTAGAAACAGGTAAAGAGTGGCGGAAACATTATAAACGCTCTCCAATTATCTTCTGAAAGAAGGAGAGGTTATAACGCCTGTAACTGCCTTTTGTTCTCTTTGTTTTAACGAGAATGCTGCGCGAAACAATAAAAAAGTATTAAATAATGCACTGCGATCTACAAAAAAATGCAAGGTTTGTCGATCCAGCCATGGATACGTTGTAGGTAGGACTTCTTTGTGATTTCGTAAGTTTAATTGTATATTGGAGTGGTAAGCGCAACATTTTTGCGCCACAGGGATGAGTCAGATGCGAACTGGATACCTGGCTAATGCTGTTCAAATAACACTTGAGCGAGTATCTTGCGCGTGCTTTCCTTAAGCCAACTTCCGTCGTTAAAAAAAAGAAGAGAAAATGCTGAATCCGCTTAACATTTCAACAAAACAACCAAAACGCATGTGAAAGCAACCAGCCCATGAAAAAAAAAGATATAAAAATAATGTTGTGGATTCTCCTCATACCGTCCGTTAAAAGAGAGGCGATAATTACCATTTGTAAACTTTGTGCGCCTCGCCGGAGTGCGCAACTGCCTTCCGTTGCCTTTCATAAGCGGCAGATGATGTGCTTCCGACTATTCGCCTGTCGACTGCCTCGGAACGCTTCCGATATACCGGAGATCTGTGAGAAACACTGCCGCCTGCATGATACGGCGTAATCGCCCTTCGAAGTGGCCCATAGACCCCCCCCCCCCAACTTCCTCACTTAAGTTTGCTTTACCAGCTAGGCTAGCCTAAATATTTACCATGGCGGTAAGGACTCAACGAATACGGAGCGATAGGTGGTGGTGGTAGTAGTTTTTATTTAAAAAATAGTAAAAAGGAAGGAAAAGATTTTTGCTAGCCCCGGCATCTGCCATCGATACTGAAGCACCTGAGCTGGGGCAGCGTAAATAAAGGATAGCAGGCAGAATGGAGAAATGAAATGAAAGAGGTGGTAAAAGAATGCAGCGCGAAAAAAACAAGGACGAACAGAAGTGGACAGGACAGGGCGCTGACCTGTCCTGACAGGACACAGCGCCCTGTCCTGTCCACTTCTGTTCGTCCTTGTTTTTTTCGCGCTGCATTCTTTTACCATGTTCACTGACCAACAAGCCCAAACAGCCGCTTTAGTTGAAAGAGGTGAGCGGACAGGAAGAGAGGATAGGGGGAGAAGTAATATGTACAAACTATTTACACAATAAGACGGAGCGATAGAGTACACCGCGAAGTTGCTTGTTGCACAACAGACCGTTAGCTGGTGATTCCTTCCAAAAGCGGCAGCGGAGGAATGCCGCGCTCTGAAAAAATGTCGCCTGGCTGTGGGACAGGCAAGCATGCATGGCAGTCAAGCCTCGTGACGCCTCCGGGCGGGTTGAAGAGTAGTAGTTGCAGGGGGGGTATAGGCTTTGCGCGAGTCATCGCACCTTTTCGTGCTCTCTTAAGAAAGGGTCAGAAATAAGCTACCAATGTTGCACGGCCCCATGGATTTCCCCAAAGCTGTCGCTCTAAAGTATCCCAGGATTTCGATGTCTATGTATGTCAAGGATACTTTGTACTGGCTCGCATCTAACAGCAGCAAAATAAAGTACGGCCTATCGGTTATGGGGATGAAACCAAATGACACCGCTAAAGCAAAATGCCCAACATTATAGAGCTTCAGTGTTTCTCCACGTTAATGAGAATCGAAGCTGCGTACTAGAAACACGGAAACAGATTCCCTCTTCAAAACATGCCAAGGTCTTGCAGTTACAAAGACTTTAACCGAGGTTTCAATCTCCTGTAATTGCTAACCTCAAGAACTGCGGTACCGCGTTTAAAAGTCTCCTTACTTTGCCAACTGCATCAAGCTGCTGTGCTTTCAGGTGGGTAAGTGGCCTTCGGTGCCAGCAGTAACCTTTCAGTGCATTTAGCGATCGAAATCTATATACTCCACGATTTTGGCAGAATACCATGCCCCTGAAAGGAAGTGCGCTAGTTCTTATAGATTAGTTTATGTTTACGGTGTGACATTTGCGATGAAACTTTTCTGAGCCTTGTAAGCTGTTGAAATTGATTTCAATTTGTTGTGAGCACTTGAAGTGCAAGATAAATTTCAAACAGATGGCACTTGCAGTGACGCCATCAGCTGCGCTCTTAAAAGAAAAGTACAGTAAAAAAAAGTAGTAAGTGCAGCAGTTAGTAACTCTGACTGCGTTTTACTATTTTTTTTTACTAACAGTCTATATACTACCGCCTTCAAGGTAGTTATTAAAAGCAAGCTCTTCCTACCTTTTTAATACGTGCCGTCGCTATAGTTAGTACCTGGTTAGTAACTGTCCCTTTAACCCTAAAATAAAGTCATAGAATATAATTGACGCAAACTGTTGTGTCCCTTGGTTTCCCCCGCATGGCGCAGGGCTTTGTACATTCATAAATAGCGCGCTGACATCATGCGTTACGCAAGAAAGAAAGAGAATGAACGAGTGGCTGCAGAACAAAACGGATCGGCACTAGCTGGGCGCTGTCCCGAATTTTTTGTAATGATCGTGTTCTTGACTCTCCAGATGTCTCTTAATTTTGGCCACTTCAGTACAAACTCCTGTTGTCCACCATGTGAATGCTTTTTAAAAGTTTGGTCGGAAAAACATATGGATGGCTTTCACCAGTGCGGAAAGTTTCAAAAAATTAAATCCTGTGGAAGAACCAGTCCGTTGTCTATATACGATATGTTATTACAACAACAACAACAAAAAACGCGACATTTTCTATAAAAGCTCCTTAAGCCGCAAGACATAGCGGCCTAGGCTAGGAGCCGTCCTGAATTCCTGCTAGCGCCGGTGAGTAAAACAAGCAGTTGCATGTTAACGAAGGGGAGGAGGAACATTCATCTGTCGGCCATGCATGAAAAGTGCACCTTATACATAACCTCTACTGCGGATGAGTGTCGTTTCTTTTTGTGCTTACTGTCGCTATTATTGAAAGTGATAGTCAGCGCGAAGCAGAACTGTGGTTTGAGGAATACATGCATGACGAGCCTCGCACGTCAAATAATGCGGTGTTTTTTTTCTCTCCACCTTTCTCTACAATTTGCTGGATGGTGTCCATGCTTGGAATAGACTCATCGCTATGCGACAACTGTTGCCCCGGAGAGTTTCTCAGGCAAAGACTCCTACGGATTTCGCATTTACTTTGCAGAGAGTGCGACCTTAATCGTTCGGCGAAGGCGAGCACACCTTCCTCCAGGTCTAGATGCAGAAAGGGAAGAAAAAAAACGAGAAAAAAAAAACTCAATGGCGCTCGCTTGGGCGACACGAGGGAAATGCGTGAGCGGTCGTCGTTACGAACCACGCTCATTGACCACACACCGACTTCTTTTTAATTTCTTCGTTCTTGGCGTCTTCGTTCTCTTCTTTTTTGCCGCCCCTGCATCGGTCATTGTCTACTTTACATTCATATAGATCACTGGGAGTCCTCATACCAGTACTCCTGGCGCAGTGGTGCAGCGATTAAGAGATGCGCCACTACCCTGCGATGGAATGCGCTGCTATCGGTGGGGCAGTTAGCGCAAGGCTATCTGGAGCACTCGCTGCTCGCCTTCAGCAGAGCTTCGTCCGCTTATCTGCTTGCAACTTCCTAAGGTATCGGTCTGACACGCATAAAAGGAGACAAAGCCCTTACGTCGTGAAACACAAGTACGGACACAAGGCCAAGGTCGCCGCAAGGAGTCAAGTGTTCCTTTTTTGTGGCCGTGCACTGACCTGCAAGTGACAAGCGCGGCAAGTTATGGCTGTTATCTATTCTGCCTCTGAGCTGCGGTCTCAACCTCGCTATGCAAACTGCGCCCTCGTTGAGCTTCCCTAATCGTCCAGCCGCGCCTTTGCATATCTCTGCCTTCACTGCATGTGTGTTCATATTGGCCCTAAGCTTCCCACCTTCGCGATTGCCCGACGCTATGCGTGCCAAAGGCCACTCACCATCAGCAAGTGCAGGTTCACGATGCAGCCGTTCATGAACACGATCTCGTCTCGGTCGGCACCTGCAGGCAAACGTGGTCGTTCGAACGCTTTCCCTTATACGTCGCGGCTGCGAACGTCATGTCTGACTTCGACGTGCATTTTTGTCCTTAAATGAGCGCACACGTTTCAGGGTAAGCTTATCCGCACGATTGACCGGAACTAACAGAAGGACGAACTTCAATTATCCTGTCTTGTTGTTTGCACTCTGCCTGGCAAATAAACAAAACGCCTGCAGGTAGCAAACGCAACGCCAAAATGCTTTCACACCTATTTTCCTCTTGCTGCGCGGTCAAAACGTTTCGTCCCTTATTCGCTGATGCATTGTACTGTTCATTTAGAGTTGACCACGCCTCACAACTCTCTCGCCGCGGAGTGGAAGTGATTTTCCACAAGAATGCTGCGCTCGTGAAGCAACCGCACAAGTCATCGACTCGTGAAAAAGCAGCCTCGTGTGGTCAAAGCGCTTTGTTTTTCCTTCCCCTCGAAACCGCTCGGCTAACACACCGAGAGGTGCCGTTTACGATCAATGCATGAGCGATTACATTGCGTCACTGCCCGAGAAGGCCTCGAAGCGCAGCTTTCCCGATTATAGTCGGGCGTGTGCGTGCTGTGGCCCTCACCTACGATGTCCGCCATGAGTTGCTTCGGAAACTGGTCGCTGTGGGAGGCTGGCAGGTAGCCCTCCGTGAAGCACTGCTTTCCCCTGCGGCAACGCAACAGCGGCCACCGTCCGCTTTTGCACACTCGAATCATGCGCAATGCCCGAACAAGTGCTCTACTCCTGCAGCTGAAGCGTTTAGTATGAGCTCCACGTATACGGATCGAGCGGATGAACCGCACAAAATACAGCGCACAGACAAAGGATAACAGGCGCTACTTGCAAGTGTTTATTGAACTCAGGACCGGCTTATTGCATAGCCAAGAGGAAGGCGTGGTGGAAGGGGAGACAAAACAAACAACAGGTCAATGACACGTGCGAGGACACTGATACTGCAAAGGAGGGCACAAAAGTGAATCAACTGTTTTGAAACTTATCTAAAAGCACACTTTCATTCTTATGAATGACAAGCGAAGGGGTGTTAACACAGGAACTCTCCCCTGCCTGTCTGGCCGATGTGCACCTTTCCACACTTCAGCGGGATGCATGCTGTATACTACACTCTAGCACATTTCACAAAATGGCTTCCACGCTTAGTTTCGCTATAGCACCAAAAAAAAAAATTGTTTTTTCACTTGATGGCCCCCCTCGGTACCTAATGTATGTCTCGCCGGAGCAAGGTGTGCAACCTGCGCATAAGACTGTATGCACACGCACAGCGAAATCGTCACAAAAGCGCCTAAGAGAATAAGCGCGTTAAAAGAGTAGAAAACTGAGCTAGTTGGTTTTTCATCAAGCCATTCAAAGACCATGAAAAGGGCAATATCGAGTGCCGCGCTCTTTTCAGCTCTG
The DNA here is from genome assembly GCF_052857255.1 of Amblyomma americanum. Lineage (NCBI taxonomy): Eukaryota > Metazoa > Arthropoda > Arachnida > Ixodida > Ixodidae > Amblyomma > Amblyomma americanum. The sequence goes on along the minus strand of NC_135503.1, from coordinate 4,361,909 downwards.
AAGAAATCGTGTGAGCATCAGATGGAGACAAGTTTTCGGCGGCAGATCGAAAGGCTAAAAAATGCGGACTATCACGTTCTGATGCTTAGCAGCGTATCTGAAAGCTTGCTGCGGAAAGTGAAAGGAGTGCAAGAAAGGAAAGGTGGACATGAAGAAGGCATTGAAAGGGAAAAATTAGCTGTGGTTCCGTATGTTCATGGATTGACCCACAACCTCATGAACATTGGCAAGAGGCACGGGGTCCGGGTTGTTTGCTCTGCACCGAACAAGGCAATGAGCATGTGTGCTCGAGTCAACAGGCAAAAGAAGCAGCAATGCCAGATCGCACACCGAACAAGATTCAGCGAGTGTGTTAAAGGTGTGGTTCATAATTTCCCTCTGGCCTGTGGAAAACAATATATAGGACAGACGGGAAGGTGCCTTAATGATAGGATAAGAGAACATGCATCATCGCTATCAGGTGCCCCAGGCAGCAATCTAGCCCTGCATTGCAGAGATTGTAAAGAAAACAAAAAAGGCAAACAAGTGCGCAAGTGTGATCCCAAGTTGCATGAAGTTCAAGTCATGAAAAGGTATGCAGACAAATTGACACGTGAGATCCTTGAGGCATTGGCGATACGGGAAACAGGACAGCGGTGCGTCAGCACACCATCCATCTCTCTATCAAGAAAAGAAATTTCCTTCTTGAACGAACCCCACGGGAGATAAAAGCAAGATCTTTTTGACAAGGAAACAAAAAGCGCGGATTTTCCAATAAAAATTTTAGTTGACAGTCAGCCTCGTCTACGTTCTGTGTGTTCCTTTCTGTGTCTGCGTTTTGGTTTTTCGGCTGTTCCCACCAAGAATAAGCGCGCACCGACACAAATAACCGCTGTGGCTCCAGAGAGGTGTGGGGACCTGGCGCGGTCGGCCGCACAGGGCCATGTTCCCAGGGCTGTGGCAAGGAGTGCGCGGGCCAGTGTACGAACAAGCATGCGTGAATCTGGCGACGTTCGAGGGGCACCAGTTCCTCCGGCGATGGTATACCAGCTTCGTTGCTGTGCGCCGTGGCCGCGTCTCCGTGTGGCATCAGCGTTACTGTGCAAAGCATAGCGCAAGTGCGTGCGTGCCGCGTGGACTACACGACACGAGCGCGCGGCGTGCTCAACTTCGCGCCACCACAGACTGCTCACCTCTGGCGCACTCCCCCCGTGCCTTAGGCGACGAGGGTCGCTAATTGTTTGACATATATTGCCCCCTTTCTTTGAGGGACAGCATCCCCCGTGGTATGTGCGATTAGCAAACTTCTCTTTAACAGATTAAAACATTTAGTCGTCAGCGTGCCATGGTGCGTCCTTTCGTCGGTTCGCGCCGTTTTAGTCCCAAGAAAGCGAGACATCCGGCACAGTGGCCTGACGCTCCCTTCTTGCGCGTCGGCACTTGCACACTGCTATGATTCGCTTTCTGCTTGATGTTCCCTTTTTACGCTTTGCTTACTGCATCTGTTTCTATGCGAGTAGAAATAGAGTTATATACGTATATTTGATCTGATATAGCGCTGTTTCCTACGCGTGCAATTTGTATATGGTCCTGGAGCCGGGCAGGTGCAAGGAAGTCGCTCTTGTCCAGAACCCTTTAGTTTCTTGCACAAAGAAACTACGAACAAATTAAGAAGAAAGCAGGGATTTTGATTTTTCAGAGACTTGAATTGGGTTTGTTCCCTTTCTTTTTTTAGTGCGCTAGCACAAAAGCTTCCAATCTCAAAAAAAAAAAAGTTGCTCTCTGAAGCCAGCTAGACCTGCAGAAATAAAATAAATATGGCCGCGACTGCATGGGTTTCGAACCCGCAGCGGCGCGAACAGATCAACTTCGCTGGCCACTGCACGAGAGCACGCATGCTACTGCCGCTTTTTTTTTCTTTATTGCATGGAAATAGTGCCGACAAGAAAAATCTAAGCATGCCTACGCCACAAAACACCAAGCCACGTACCATAAGCGCATTGTTCACGAAACAAAGATTTCGACGACCGTGGTGATTCGGCGTGGCGGTCCGTCATGCGGCTCTTCCAGAGGCTGAATAGTCCCAGCAACATAAACAGATCATGCAGTTTTTCTCCGGAGGCAAAAAGCGGATACTGTAGGGTGTGATGTCAATGTCCTTCTTAATTGTTCGTTGTAAAATGTGCCCGAAGAAGATAGCATCAATGCACAGAACAAAACAATGGTCAATTGTCTCTGGTGTATTGCTCAGGCGGCAATTCACCATCCATGGCGCAAGCATCTCCTTAGCATGAAGCCATGCCTTCATAGGCAGCGTGCATGTGTGCAGTTTAACGAAGAATATTTTTGCAGCAGAAGAAATGCACATTCGCCTAACACGCTTTAAACTTACTGATGTCAAGAAACTCCAGAAAAAGTTGCCGATAAAACGGTACAGGAAATAAATACTCTGTTAGTGCCTGAGTCATCTGCCTTCTAGAAAGGTTATACAGGTAGTCTAAAGAAAAGCTCATAGTGAGTAAATATAAGGTGTCAGCAATCCTTAAGGAATCTCCATAAAGGACCCTCACGAATGTGTCCATTCGGTGCGAATAGGAAAGGCAAATTAGCACTCTGACGCCTGACAAGCACAGCTACTAAAAAAGGGTGGTTTGTCGATTTGAAAAAGAAAAAAAAAGCACGAAACAAACTGATGCACGAATAAGTGACAAGGCCTATTCCACCACTTTGCCGCTGCTACCGATCAGCCCTGGTATTTAATTACCACTCTCTCCCACTGTGCATTCCATGCAGTCGTCCTCATCAACTCCCATCCGCGCGCAATGGATTTAGAACACACCGCTATCGCAGTACTGCCCTCCATCTTTTGGTGCGTTAGGCGGTCCCAAAATTGCGCTAAGGTCCCCAGTGACCGGTTTCGCCGATCTTCGCCTGAAGCTTGGCCTTGAAACCCTACCTTCGAACCGGAAGCGAAATGAAACGCAACGTGCTGGCGCAGATACTTCGCATACGGCCAAGTAAGCTAAATATGCTGTGATTTTTCGCTCCAAGACTGCATCTAAAAAAATACGCGTCAAACATTTCTGAAATAGAGACGGAGGAAAGTTCATCACTTACCCCATTCCCCAGTCGTTCAGGACCTTCAGAAGTTCGACGTCCACATCCTTCGGCTTGAGGCCGAAAATGTGGCCGCACAGGTAGATGCATTCCTGGTCCGGAGACTGGATGAACGCCGGGTCAACTGAAAAACGCGTACTCAGTCAGCGGCAGACAGCGAGCGAAAAAGAAGTAGTCTGCTAACGAAATGGGGTCCACGCATCTAAACAAAACAAAGAAACAAAACGTTACGAGTGCGTAATGAAGAGAAAGTATATACATAAAAATATACGGCGTTGTCTGCTTTCACTGTCTTGTGTTCGTCCATTGTTATGGTGCTCTCGTCCAGCGCTAATTGGCTTAGTTGTCCTGCCCCTATTTAATAGGACGCGCTAGGGCACAACCTTATGAAGATTGGGGCCAGGGCCGGCGTCAAGGTGGTCTTTTCTGCACCTGAAAAACTCTCCAGGATTTCCAGGAGAGTGAATGCGGAGGACTTGCACGTAACGTGTTCAAAACGCCACCAAAAGCGCTTCGTAGGATCTTCGAAGAACGTCGTGTACTCCGTACCTCTGACCTGTGGTGAGCGGTATATGGGCCAAACAGGGAGGTGCCTAAACAAGAGGTTAAGGGAGCACGCAAAAGATGATAGGAATAATTCGGAAAGTAAAATGATTGAACACATTAGGAAATGCAGTAATTGCGCTCCTAGGCTGGATAATGCAGTGGTGCTGCGCAGATGCACAACGCAGCTATAGGAAGAGAGATTATCGAAGCTGATGAGATTGCTAATCCCGGTAGCTCGTGTGTCAGCAATCCCTCAATTTTGCTATTAAAAAAAAGAGCTGAAATATCTCGCGCTGTAAGAGAACTGGTCGCATGCCCTCACTTTGTGCCATGACGGGATATCAGTTGCTTTGATTTCTTCCTACGTTATCCTGCCATCCTGTTTTGTTGATATGAGAGACTGATCGGTCAATAATATACTTGAGTTGTTAGTCAGCGCTCTGTCCTGTCGCTTCGTTCTTCCCTGTGTTTGTCTGTCTGCGCTGTAAACCCATTTTAGTTAAGAATACTGATGGAAAGAGAGGAGCAGCGGGGGGGGGGGGGGGGGGGGGGGGGCAAACCGCGTCCGCCGAAGCGACGACGCTGGTTTGAGCAACAGATATTGCAAATTTCACCGATGTCGTGACTGATTGAGGTCAACCACATTGAGATTTACAGCGAATGCGCCGTTACCATGGCAACCAGCTGCGCCATTCCACCGGTGTTGCAATTGCACCTGGCTATGGAGCTTGACTCATAAAAGCCTTGAGGGAGTCGGACGGAAGGTGGCTTCCTGGCCTTACGGGGCTGGGAACTAGGGGCTGTCGCACATGTGGCGAGGGCTCCTCCTCACCAGGTGTATCTGTTGCTAAACTGTCGCTGTTGTTGTTGTTAGTGGCTATTTATTAATAAAATAACAATGGAAGGAAAAGATGTTGCTAGCCTCGGCATCTGCTATCGAAACCTGAAGCACCTGAGCGGCGGCTAGCGGGAATAAACGGACAGGGAGATGGAAAAGAAGGAGCGGGGAGCGATAGTGAGAAAGGATATATAACGTCGTCATTGCTTCAGATGGCGCGGTTGTTGCGACGCGCGTCCTTTCTTTTCAATCTTTCCTCTCGTAGCTATTTCAACTCTCATACTGTCTGCACGTGGCAGCGATTGTGACTCAGCTTGAACCAGTGGCCATGCACTTTTGATTCTTTCTTCAGTCGCAACAACAACATCATTTAAAGAGGTGCTCCATGGGTGAAGAAGCTGACGGTGAGTGTGTGTACTGCGCCAACACCCTCAAGCGGCAACTCCATGAACACTTCCTCTCGTATCACGGCCGGTCTCGAGGAGAGCGGGCGCTTTTCGCGCGCTCGCCTCGAGACCGGCCGTGCCCGTATGTGCGGAGCGCCGCGCCACGACGGGCGTCAAAAGGGGCATGCACCTCCATGCTCCTGGTGCCGGCTCCTTCCCCCGCGCGTAGGTGCTCCGCCGGTACGCCTAGGATGTGTCCATCGAGTTGGAGCTTTACACAGAGCAAGGACTACACATACGCGACGGCACAATGAGCTAACCTCCTTTCAGGTCGACCATCTTGGGAATGCTGAAGCGCTCCCTAAACCCCCTGAGCGGGTCCTCGAGGTCCAGGCGCAGGGCGTACTCGGCACTGTTGGGCGCCAGCCCCCACCGGTCGGCGAGCGACAGCAGCTCCTGCCTCGCCGTCGACACCATCGCACACTGCTGCAGGAGCCGGCTTCTGCCGCTGTCAAGAGACAAATGGGAGTAGCGCCTACGCTGCCCGAAAACCGTGATATTTTTTTCTCCGAGGTCTCATTCCAGAATGTCTCTATAAAGGGAGCACGGCGGCACTTGTCCACACAGTGTCCAGGGAGAGAGATAACAGAGATATGGCGGAAAACACCCGACAACAACAGTCGCCGTCCGCTCGAAGGCAGTTTTTTTATTGTCATGGGCAGCACTGTCCTCTGAAATGCGCCGCTGGAATGGTCCTCTGGGTTCCTTTCTGGCTCCGTATTTTTCCTGCTGGTTTATGCGTAACAATATGCAATGTCTTTTGCTTATATGTTCAAATAGAGTTTTGTGTTGCTTCATCATGTTATAATGAGCTTAAAGAATATATTGAAAACTGGAGGACGCTTAAGCTTCGTTTTTAAGAGTGGAACGCGACAGCGTGTTGCAGCACTGCCAGGGAGTCCACGGAAACGCCATCGCCCGTTCGGCGCGACGCCTTGCCCATTAGACAGATCGCTCTGCTACGTACGCTGAAACGGGCGCGCGGAGCGGCAAACCACGTAGAAGCGCTGCCAAACGCCAGCATAGCTTCCGCGCCGAAAGAACGGGCAGCAAGCAGCAAGCTTCGTGGTGAACGCGCTTTGTATTGGCGCTGCGTTGTTCGCCGCTCACCGCGTGATTCCTGCGCGCCCGCACGGCCCCACTGCGCCCGAACGAGACGAGCGGGAGGCGCTGCCGTCGCGCGCCAGCTGTTGGGGCAGAGGCGTACATTGCGAGGAGGAGGAGGAGGAATTTTTCGCTCACGGCCGACGCCGACGACGCCGGCTTTTCTGCGACGCGAGCTCCTTAACGCTATCGCGTTAAAATTGGTTTTTGGGGAAGGGGAATACCGCAGTATCTGTCTCATATCACGGCGGACACATGAACTGCGCCGAAAGGGAAGGGATAAAAGAGGGACTGAGATAAAGAAAGAATAAAGGGGTGTCGTAGTGAAGGGCTCCGGAATAATTTCGATCAAGTGGGGATCTTTAACGTGCACTGACATCGCACAGCACACGGGCGCCCGCGTTTCGCCTCCATCGAAACACTGCCCCCGCGATCGGGTTCGATGGATATTTCTGTATTTTTACCTTTACCTTTTTTCTTTTCTTATTTTTGATGTTACAAGTTATCCCTACCTTCACTACTTGATATGTGCACCATTTCAGTTCTCTCAGTTGTAAATATCTCTTCTATTTTTTATGTTGCGCTGCTGACTGCCCCTGAAATGTAAGCGAGGCGCAGGCTTTGTCACAAAGCATTAAAGCAGGAAAATTGGCTGTGAGGAAATCAAGGGCAATGTAACTGCCTCTCTGGTAGAGAGCGCCGCGCCGTGAGGGATGAAAAAAACTAATAACCACTCAGCGAAAAGTTGCGTTGCTGCTATTCTCGGCTCTGCTTTTAGGGTTTGGTTTTGTATGTTGTATTTTAAATTGTTTCTTAAATTTATTTTAATTTAGACCCCCTTAATATCTTTAACACGCGCTGACGTCGCACAGCACGCGGGCGCATTTTACGTTTCGCCGCCCTCACCACTCAGCCTGGATGAGCCACCGCGGCAGGTTGCATAGATTTCATCGCCACTGCTATTTACACCCGTTTAGTGGTGTTTGCGGAAACATGGCGCAGTAACTGTCTCACTTTTTGGCGGACGCCTCAACCGCGCCGTGAGGGAAGGGAGGAGGTGGGAGCGAAAAAATAAAGAGAGAGAGGTGCTGTAGTGGAGAGCTCTGGAATAATTTCGACCACCTGGGGATCTTTAACTCGCACTTAAAATGAAAATTGGTTTTTTAGGAAAGGAAATGGCTCAGTATCTGTCTCACATCTCGCTGTACACCCGAACCGCGCCGTAATGGCCGATTCACACGACGGTCCGTTCGCCCGCGGCCCCATAAGCCCCATAAGCCCCGCCACCCCCCACGGAAATTTTTTCGAACTGTCGCGCACCGCTGACCAATACAACCACCGGCGCCGGAAGTCATTCTGGATTTTGTCACCTACAATGCCTTTTTCAGACTAGAAAAGACAATCTGGCATGAACGGGCAATTACGGGCACATACGGGAAATTACGAAAATGTATGATTTTCATACCGCAGAAATTTCTCCCGTTCACTGTAACAGTTAGCATCATGATCAAAATTACCATGCGAATACGAAAATTTTGAGCGCATCAATTACCGATTTTGATCGACCTTGCTCATTGAAAGCCCTGCGCACGCGGTGTTTACCAACCTACACACTCGGATATGGGTTATTTCAACTTGCGGCACCATCCGTGGTTTTCGTTTGTCCTTTTCTTTCCTCTTTATCTACCTGCTTTCACTTTTCCTTTGAATCAAGGGAATACCCTTCTGTAATTATGGGTGCAGAGTAATTGTCGCCATGCAAGCAGTTAAAAAATACACCCTTTCGTATTGATTTCTGCATTGTTCCTCTATTATTCTAACCATATTGTGCTGTCACGACCGCAGCATGGCCCAAGTACATATCGCGACTTCTGCTGTCATAGTTTTGTTCTTGCCTGGATCGTCTGTCTTTCCGTGTGTAATGTTTACTACCTGCTATTGCGCAAGATGTTTATTTGCCCTGTTTGACGCATTGTATACAGTGACTTTTGCTTAGATACGTAGATTTATGGGAAACACATGTATTTAAATATCTTCTTGCGAGGTTTTGTGCATACATACAGTGACTTGTTTCCAGTGGCACTTTCTTGTCCTTTATCAATTTGTATCTTCGCATTTCTAATACTCCGTTTTATCTTTGCACTTCTAATGTATATTTTGCAGAACTCCTCGTTTATACATGTGCTCGCTGTTGCGAATAAAATTACGGTGCAATTACTCGCAATACATGACCGGTGACAGCTGCTGCTGCGCAGTACACTGGAACGAAGGACAGCGTCGTTGAGATTTTTCTCTGGCCGTTGCACATGTACAAAAAATATAAAGGTTCTTGAACGACAAAGATGCATTAAAATCTCTCTCCTCTACTGGCTAATTTCATGGCCTTTACGTATTTCATATCAGTGGCATGCACTGCTTTGCTCGTTCCGGACCGATAGTTTTAGACTTAGTGCGATATTTTCTAACTAAATACGCAAAAACATGGAACCATTGGTACCAGTTATGTCTGCCACGATTTTTTAAGACATACGAATACATTCTTTTATTTCAAGAATAGTTAATTCACTCGTCTAGACAGTGCGTAGCGCTAATACACAATGGCATTGTCGATGGCAATGCAGTTATAATTCTTGCGTTTGATTCCTCCAAAAATTCTATGAGGAGGCCGCCCTGCAACATGAGCCCCCCCCTCCCCCCCCTCCCCCCGTGCAGGATGGCAAACTGGTTTCAGCTACCGGTTAACATCCCCGCCTTTTATCCTCCTTCGAAGAGAGCTGAAATCAACTGCTGCTGAAGCAGGAGAATATAACACAGGAAGCGCTTGTTAACCTGGCCTTGGAGGTCACCCCTGTATTGGGGTCACAGTCACCCGCGATCTGCACCCTTGGCAATAAAGCCGTCGCGGTGGCTCAGTGGTTATGGCGCTTCGCTGCTGACACGAAAGGCGCGGAACGTTGGATCCCGGCCGCGGCGGTCGAATTTCGATGGAGGCGAAATTCTAGAGGCCCGTGTACTGTGCGATGTCAGCGCACGTTCAAGAACCCCAGGTGGTCGAAATTTCCGGAGGCCTTCACTACGGCGTCCCTCATAGCCTCAGTCGCTTTGGTAAGCTAAAACGTCAAACCAAACCAAACCAAACCTTGGCAATAAAGTTTTATCTCTCGCACATCCGGTGAGACAAAGATAAGTCCCCTGAACTTCCGACCTTAGGCACTTATGCCTTAGCAGCACTTATGCACCATAAAACCTCAACACGCAACTAAACCCTAAACTCCTAATCCCCACCGTGCACTGTCAACGCCTGCACCCGGATGGATAATGGATGGATGAGCGACCGTCGTGTTTTCAGCATCTCCTTGACGATATGTATTCGTGAACACTGTCATGAATGACTTGCTCTATAAAGAAAATCACAAAGCTGATCTATTTATGAAAAAAAAAAGAAATTCTTTTTGCACTTTTTTAGTTAACAGGCGTTAACCGCATTAAGATAAAAATGAGAGAGGAATGCGTGTGATGAAATACTACCAGCGTTATATTCATCATCATATTCTTCATCAGCCCCACTGCAGGCGCTGTGCGCAGAAATGTCCCCACCAGAACATTTTACATCGAAATTCCGGATCTCCCTGAAAGCAAGGTTGCATGGTTTGGCGATGTTGCCTCCACAATTAAAGAGGCAGTGAGGACAAGAAGTTCGCGGGGCGGCCGCAGCTGGCGCAGGACAGGGTTAACTGGAGAGATATGGGAGAGGCATTTGCCCTGCAGTGGGCGCTGCTGCTGCTCCTGCCGGGGACGATGAGGACAAGTTAAGTTGGCCCGCATCAATACATTAGCGCATTATAATGACAAAGACGCCGCTTTCACTGAAATCGGGGCGATTATAAGTTATTAAACAAAAAACGAATTACAGATGCCATCAGCTGACAGTTTTTTTTTTTTTCGTGGATCCCAGGGGCTATAGCCTACACTCCCACTCGCTTGAATACGGTGTTCACGGATTCCTTTTTCATGTTCGAAGTTTGAATCGAGTGACGGGAAAATTTTTAAATCTAAGTTTCTCACCAATAAATGCGTGTTACACTTTGCTGCTGGATAAAGATAGCTAGAAAGAGCCATAGAGTGGATTTTTTACTAACAATGAAAATTGCACGGAGCTGTCCTCAGTGTCCCTTCAACAGGTCTAAGATAACGGCAGAAACAAGCTGTGGCTATCTGAAGGGACGCGTGTACAAAATTCCAGCTGTACGGACCTACAGGATTTATCGCACCGGCTCGCGTAAGTGCGCGTGTTTGTCGACCTTCACGCGCATGTAGCGTACCAGCGAATAAAACTGTTTACGATGACGCTCTTGAGCACGCTGATAGCGTTGGGGTCGTTCTGAGTCGTGTCCTGCGTGCATGAATGGTGGGGACGAAAATGTCATCTTTATCGGTGGCCCGCTGCTGGCCACCGAAGACGCTGCCATTCGGCGAAATTTAGCTTCCAGAATTCCCCATAAGTTCGCCACGGAATGTAATTGCGTTTGAGCAAGCGAAAAAATTAGCTGCGGTTTAGCTACTGCTGAACCTGGTTAGAGAGAGAAGCATGTGGTGTGCCGGGCAAGTAGATGCGGCTTGGCGTCTGTAACATTGAGTGCTTCCCGCAGCGCGCCCACCCTGCCCCCCTGTCACGTTGCAGTTAACGATTGATCCTATTGCCTGTTGCTGCAGTGCCGCGTGTCTGACTCAACGTTGTCAGCGCTAATGCATGCATCCCACATCTCTCTCACCTCCGCCACGTACCTCAAAGCGCGATTCAGGCGTCTACTGACCCAGGCAGCCAGTTATGCGCCCTTCCTTTCCTCAAAATCATCGGAGTCTCGAGCGCTGTCAACACAAACGCCAATGAACACAATAACGTCGACGGCCTACAGAAACAGAGGCGAGCGCTCGGTTTTGGCGGCGGCGGCTGAGTGATGTGATATAGCTGTCACGTGGTTTCTCCTCGGTTTAAGGCCAAACGCGCGCACACAGCGAAAAGAATGGTTACCACTCCGAATGCGAGATTCAGTGACAGCTGCATGTTCGTGGTAGTGAATATAATACTCTTTTTAATGCGAAGGCATTACTATAGGCTATGTCCAGCGTTCCGTGTCTGCAAAACTTGTCTGCACGATTGCGCCGTTTGATTCTGTTAGATAGTGCGTGATGAGATCTTGCCGTGGAAAGAATTTAGTTGACGAGTTGTAATTAATTAATTAAACATGAAAATTACACTTAGACGTCCCAATAGCCACGGGTGTCGACATGAGATCTGGGCTTCACAACAGCCACGGTCACAACAGCCAACAGAGCTCCCCATAGCGTGCTAGCGTTTCTTGGGGCCGGCACTCCCGTCCTAGCTGTGGCCGCGCCCGAGTGAAAATGGAAGCCTCCCACCTGCTGTTGCAAATGGACACCTTCGCGACTGCTTGCACGTTCGCTCGCTCGGTTAGAGTGGCAAAGCATATAGGCGAATTTGCATGACCCCTTGGCTATTCGAGGAGTTTCCCAAGGAATTGAAATTAGGGGGAATGCTGAAGGCAGTGGATAAGCGGTAGTCAATTTTATTTTTATTTGTGTCCCTGATGTGTCGCGTAACGTTTAATTATGACTCTAACACTCATGAGAAAGGTGAAAAGGTGACAAAAATTTGTTACGAATCAAGGGGGGTGCCTTAATTCATGAAAACAAGGGCTGGGGAGGGGAGTTATCACTGCACGCGGCTCAAAGGTGCTATATGTGATGTGAGCAGCATATAAGACCAGATGACAAATTGTGTCAGCAAGCAATCTTCAATCTAGATCGCCAGCTTTCATTTAGTTCGTGGTTATACGGCCCCCTCCTCAAAAAAAAAAGGCGTGTAACTAGCGTGAGGACGCCTAGCGCCGAGACGCGCGCTAGGCTGCATGGACACGTAGCACTACTGGGGACAAGAATTTCCGGGACACGAGTTCTGGGAGAGAGAGAGAAAAAAAACTTTATTTGGTCCATTAGGGGTTTAGCGTTCGGTCTTCGTCTTCATCGCTGCAGACTCGACCTTCAAAGCAGGGGTGGGCCCCTAGTCCAGGGCTCCACCGAGTCGCGCTGCTTCGCTTGCGTGCTGCACCATTGCCCTTTGGGCGGAGAGCTCGCAGCTGGTGAGCCGGCTCTCCCACTGCTCCGCACTCAGGGTTTTGTGTTGGTGGAACGTGTAGTTTCGCTTACACTCCCAGGTTATATGGTAAAGCGTGGGGGTTGCCCCGCACCACGGGCATGTGTTCCTATACTGTGTAGGATACATCTTGCTAAGTTAAGTATATGTAGGTTAAAGAATGTTCCCGTTTGCAGCCTCCGCCAACTAGCTGCTTCTTGTTGTGTTAGGCCCTTATGTGGCGGGGAGTATCTCATTCTCCTGCCTCTTTGGTAGTTTAGGTATTCTGAAAATCCGATCTCCACGGTGAAGTGCTGTCCCTGGGCGTATGGCCGCTCGGCTCGGTACGTGATCTATCGAGCCAAGCTGTCTGCCCTTTCGTTTCCTTCTATCCCCGTGTGTGCCGGAATCCAGATTAATTTGTGGGTTGCTGTTTTTCTGGGGTGTACTGCTTCGCGGAGGATAGCTAAGGCAGCCCTGCAGATTCTACCTTTCGTATAGTTTCTGCATGTCTCTTTTGAGCCCGTTAGGATGACCAATGATTCGTCTTTTCGATAGCCCTCAGCCGCTGCCAGCGCAACAGCGACCTCCTCTGCTTCCGCTACCCGGACGCTACGTGTAGTTGCGCAGGTGATTAGATTGCCTGCGTTATCAATTACCACCGAAGCTGTCTTGTAGTAGCTTTCGCGTCTATTCCATGGATACATGGTTGCATCCGTGAAGGCTGTGTTTTCTAACTTGGCTAAGTTCTGGGAAAAACGTTTATTATATCTCCACCTCGCTACCCAGTCGCCTGATATTGTATGAAGGCATGAAAGGCCTAAATGCTCGTTCCTCTCTTCACAATATCAGGCGATTGGGTTGCGAGGTGGAGCTGCAATAAACCTTTTTCCCAGAACTCGCGTCCCGGAAACTTTTGCTCCCGTAGTGCGTCGTTATTTAACTACAAGTGCTGATAAACACTCCTATATGTCCATGATTTACTTTACTCATTCGCTTCAGTACCGAATTTAAATATAAGTTCATATTCTATCGACCACTTACATTTCGCCAGATCCCTGCTCAACGTGCAAATGCACTACGCATGTATTTCGTTAAAATACGGTGGCGTTAGGCTGCAGACACTTCCAGAGGAAAACTCACAGGACGGTGTGTAACGGGCTGTTCAGCGATAGCTTTTTAGGCGTTTAGTTTTGGGGATATATTCTTGGGGGACTGGTGTAGTGGTCACGTGACGCGCCCCTGCACTGGCAGGCGGCTGTTCCAAACAGAGCTACCCGTAGGCTTACGCAACCCAGATTGACCGTGACATAAATGTCGTTAAGGTCACGGTGGGTACGTAATCTCACGGTCACGTGACATTAACGCACCCACCGGTTACGCCGACGGCGACGAGAATGACGGTGGGCGCCTAACAGCTATCGCTGTAAAAATTGCCGTAATATGGCAGGACAAAGCTTTATAGGACACAGTAATCAAAAGAAATTGATACGGCCGAGCTGAACGTGTCAGATATTCCAACTCTGCATTCCTGACACTATAATATGCACACGTCCAGGGGCGTAGCCAGGAGGGTGGCCTTCCCTCGAAATTTTTTCGCACTATTATGCACCGCCGGCCAAACCACCACCGGCGTTGGAAATCGGGCTGGATTATGTCCACAATGTCTTTTTCATGCTCGAAAAGACTTTTTGGTGCGAACATTGCGAACTCGGGCTGGATTTCGTGGCAGTTAACGCCCATGCACCTGGAGTCACAAAATGCAAGGAGCCCCATCCGAGCACAAAGCTTCAGGAGCGTTTTGATGACAAGCAGGCTTGTCGCGGCATCTCGCGGCGGCCGCGGAATCTGCGGAGGGCATGGATTTCAATTCCGGAACTTTATGGATATAAATCTCTCATAAACTTTGTTCTTTACATAGCGAAGCAGCAAAACAAATGCAAGTAAAAGGCTCTGTTCCTTCAGGTCCATAAACGCGTAATTAGGAAAACGTATCATTGTTCATTAGCCTTTAAAACGGCAGAAATTTTTGCCGTTTATTGTAGCAGTTAGCATCATGATCGAAGTTATCACGCACTTACAAAAATTACGAGGACATCAATAACCAATTTGACCGACCTTGCTCATTGAAAGCCCGGCCCACACGGCGTTTCCCAACAAAAACTCTAGGATATTGGGTAGTTCAACTTGTCACGTCATCTGTGTCTATCGTTTGTCCTTTTCTTCCTTATTAGCTACCTGATTTTACTTCTTTTTTGAACCAAACTACTACCTTTCTCTAATTTTATGTGCAGAATGATTGTTGCCATCTTTGCATGCAGCTAAAATACACATTTTCGTATTGATTTCGGCATTATTCCTCTATTATTCTATCCACATGGTGCTGTCGCGACCGCAGCATGGCCCAAATAGATACGATTCCTGCTATCATAGTTTTATTCTTGCAGAATAGTCTGTCTTTCTATGCGTAAAGGTTACTGTGATTGCGCAGCATGTTTTTTGGCTTGTTTGACATATTGTTACGACCAGGAGTTTGTTCAGACCACGACGGGCACCGAAACCAGCTAGGTCAGCTTGCCGAGCGCGAGACGCATCCACCTCGTTTTTCTTATCTTCTGCGTAGTCAGCGATGCACCGCGCGAATGGCAGGGCTTCAGCCGGGCAACATGAGTCACTTCAGTTCGTGCAGAACGACGGCCGCTTGCTGTGAGACGCGCTATGCGGGAATTGAGCTCGCTAATTTTCTCAAGAATAACATAGGGTACATCGTAGTGGCACAGCAGCTTCTGGGACAAACCTCGCTTTCTGACAGGCCGCCACAACAAGGCCAAATCACCAGGGCTGTAAGTGACGTGACGGCGATGGGCATCGTAGCGCGCTTTGGCCCGATGGTGGGAGGCGAGAATACGAAAGCGGGCAAGGCGCCGGGCTTCTTCGGCGAAACAGAGTGTCTCGTCGATGGAGGGATCTTCATGAGGCTCGTAGAGAATGGTAGTATGGTGTCCAGGGTGTAGCGTGGGGGGCGAGCATATAGCAAAAAGAAGGGGCAGAGACCAGTAGTCTCATGGCGCGCGGTATTGAAAGCGTAACGGCTGGACGCTGTCCCAGTTTTTGTGCTTTGAATCAACGTACATTGACAGCACGTTAGTGATCGTTCGGTTCGTGCGCTCAGTTAACCCATTCGTCTGGTGATGGTAAGGCGAGGAATGGCGAAAATGCGATGCGCAGGAACGGAGAAGCTGCTCCACGACGTCAGCGGTGAACTGCCGACCACGGTCACTGATGATAACTTTTGGGGGTCCATGGCGGATGACTATGCAGCGCAGCATAAAAGAGGACACAAGATACGCTGTAGACGAGGGTACGGCTGTCGTTTCACAATACCGGGCAAGGTAATCAACGAAAACCACTATCCAGCTGCTCCCATGATAGGATTTGGGAAATGGGCCCAGAAGATCTATGCCCACTTCCTCGAACGGTGCGGCAGGTGGTGTCACAGGGTGGAGCTGACCAGATGCAACGCCAGTGGGGTGCTTTTATTGTTGATACTGAGTGCAGCTGGGGACGTACCGCGCAGCCGTAGCCCGCATTTTCGGCCAATAGAAGCGTGCCTGGATGCGGTGGAGCGTGCGTGCCGACCCAAGATGTCCAGATGCAAGACAGAGGTGTACAGGCTCTTCGGAACTACCATGCAGGAGGAAGCGCTCGCCAGTAGAAGAATGGTTTTTCTTCCATAGTATAGGCCATCTCGCACACAGAAGTGGTTTGCACCGGAGGGGTCACAGCCTCCGCAAGGAGGGACCGCAGCGTTGAATCTTTCTGCTGTTCCGCTTTGAATGTGGTGAAATCAGGAAAACACAGTGACACTGAAGCGACGCAGTGGTCGAAGTTATCGATGCTGGGCTCCGTCTCAGGAAGGGGCAACCGCGAAAGACAGTCCGCGTCAGCGTGCCGGCGACCGCTCTTGTAGGTGACTCTGTAGTCAATCTCTTGTAGCCGGAGAGCCTACCGTGCAAGGCCCCCACACGGGTCACGAAAATTAACGAGCCAGCAGAGGGTATGATGGTCGCTGACGATGGTGAACGGGCGTCCATATAGATATGAACGGAAACGCTGCGTGGCGAAGACGACGGCGAGGCATTCCTGCACGGTGACCGTATAATTGCGTTCCGGCTTACTGGGTGAGCTACTTGCTTGCACAACAACTTGCTCTTTGTTGTCGCAGCGCTGGACGAGCACAGCGCCGAGACCAACACCGCTGACATTCGTATGAATATCTGTGGGGGCGGAGGGATCGAAGTGGCGAAGTACAGGGTGGGACATGAGAAGGAATTTTAGTTGGCGCGAGGCGGAGTCGCACTCAGGGGTCCACTCGAAAGCCACTCCTTTCTGAAGGTGACCTGTCACGGGGTATGCGATGTCAGCAAAACGACGAATAAAGCGCCGAAAGTATTAGCATAATCCCAAGAAACTACGCAGCTCTTTGACAGACTGTGGTGGCTTGAACGACTCAACAGCTGCAGCCTTGGTTGGATCAGGTCTGACGCCTTGTCAACGAGGTGTCCAAGTACTAACGCTTGACGCGTACCAAAGTACCACTTTTTAGAGTTAAGCATAAGGCCAGCTTTGCGCACAGTCCAGGACGAGCTAAACGGTCGTTGTTCTCACTGAACGTCTTTGCGAAAGTGACATCTAGGTAGCACATGCAATTTCCCATTTCAAACCACAGAGTATAGTGTCCATACCACAGAGGATCGGTAGAGGAGCCGTAACGGGATGGCTATCGGCGGGGACAAAATCGCTAGATATGGCTGGGTTGACCGCAGCTAACACACAAGAAAGGAACCAGGAGCAGGCTGCGCCGGCAAGTAGTCATCCTACGAAGGAGTGGGCCGAAAGTTCTCGTCGTATGTGGCCTGCGTAGGCTGGTAAAAGCGGGACCGGTGCTCCGGGGGCGATCGCGGTATATGTTGCTCGACCGCAGCCCTCGGGGTACCCGGTGCTCCTCAAAGTCCGCTGCGTTAACGACGGCTGGCGGAGGAGGGTGCGTGGGATACACAGGAGGGAGCGCTGAGGAATTCCGAGTGAGTTCCAGAGACCTGGTCAACTCTTCGCGAACACCTGGCGGATCGTGGAGGCCAGGTCACATGACGATGGTGTGTCTACAACTGCCACCGTTGTCACCCCGGCCAAACGAACCGAATTTTGGTGTGATACGACGCATTTTCAATGTCTCAAATGTGCGACAGTGCTGGATGACGTCAGACACGGACTCGAGACTTTCTTTTCCAATAAGAAAAATGTAAATGTCTTCAGCGAATCATTTAAGTGGCCAACTTTGTCTTCTTCGGTCATCACAGGAGAGACGACCTTGCATAACTTGACGATTTCTTCAATGTACTTCGCACACGTCTCACTGGAAAGCTGAGCCCTTTGCACAAGCGATTGTCCAGCCCGCTTCTTTGAGTCATCGAAGCACTTCTTGAGTTCCACTACAAAGCGGTCCCATGTCGTGAAGGAATCCTCGTGGCTGTCATACCACGTTAGGGCCGTGTCGGTTAGGGAAAACACGACGTTTGAAAGTTGGGCGGAGGAGTTCCACTTATTGTAGCGACTCACCCGTAGGTAGTGGGTGAGCCATTCATCGGCGTCGTCGCTGGCTGTGCCCGCGAACGACTGTGGCTCCCGGTAATGCTGCCAGGACCTGCTGGGCACAGAGGCCGAGCGTCGTCGTCCAGGGACATCATGGGTGCATAAGGCGACAGACCAAGAATGCGACGACTCCGGCGAAGGTGGAGCTGGAGATACGTCTTCGGGGAAACCTGCAGTGAATACCAGGCACCTTCCACCAATATGTTACGACCGGGAGTTTTTTCAGACCACGATGGGCGACCGAAACCAGCTGGGTTGTTGTTGCCTCAAATACGATGGCACATACCCACGGTGGGGGATTGACCAGGGTTTGGTGCAGATCCAAACAGGAAAAAACTAATCCAGGTTTATCTCATAAATTTAGAGGAATCTGAGAGTAAAAGAAAATAACGAATTGTTGTTGTTAGCCTATCAAAAGATGGCACGAGACGCATCCACCTCGTTCTCCTCATCTTCTGCGTAGTCAGCGATGCTGTCCAAATAGAATAGGCATCGCCTCTTCATTTGCGTCACAATATTATATAGAGCAACTTAAATTAGGTATGTAGATTTATTAAAGAATATACGTATATTTAAATATCTTCTTGCCATGTTTTGTGTATGCATGCAGTGGACTTTTTTGTGGTGAAAGCTTTTTCTGGCCTTTCTCGAGCTGTTTCTTCGCAGTTGTGATATTCCATTGTATCTTCGCATTTCTAATGTATATTTTGCAAAACTCCTGCTTTCTATATGTGCTCTCCATTACGACTATAATTTCGGTGCAATTACTTACAGAACTCGAGCGGTGACAGCTGCGCCCACGCAATAGATTGGAACGAAGGACAGCGTCACTGAGATTTTTTTCTGGCCATTGCATATGTACAAAATTCTAAACAAGGTTCTTGAATGAAAAATATTTGCTAAAATATTTGTCCTCAACGTGATTATTCATATCAGACACATGCACTACTTTGCTGGTTTCCAACTGATACGGTTCTAAAATTCACGAGACATTTTCTTTACTTGCTAAATAGACAAGATGGTGGAAGCATTGATATCAGTTATTTCTGCCACAGTTTTTCTTTCTTTCTTTTATGAAAAATACGTATTTTACTTGTCTTGACAGTGCGTAGCGTTCACTAATTCGTTTGCAGCACCTAATACGCAATAGCATTGGCAATGGCAATGCAATTATGATTGAGCTATTTGATCCCTCTACAAATTCTATGAGGAGGAGGCCGCGCTGTAACATGAGCCCCACTCGAACAAAATTTCTGGCTACGCCACTGCACACGTCTGTGCAGTATACTGACAAAAAACGTTAGAGATCACTGCGGTAACCCGCATTGGAGTAACGCGAAAGCATTGACGCCTCCTCGGCACTCGTATCGATCACTTATCACCGGTCACGTGATTGCCCATTTCGAGTTTTCAAACTTGGCGCCGCGCTTTGGCTCCGTCCAGAGCCGTATATAATAATAATAATAATAATAATAATAATAATAATAATAATAATAATAATAATAATAATAATAATAATAATAATAATAATAATAATAATAATAATAATAATAATAATAATTGGTTTTAGGGGGAAAGGAAATGGCGCAGTATCTGTCTCATATATCTTTGGACACCTGAACCGCGCCGTAAGGGAAGGGATAAAGTAGGGAGTGAAAGAAGAAAGGAAGAATAGGTGCCGTAGTGGAGGGCTCCGGAATAATTTCGACCACCTGGGGATCTTTAACGTGCACTGACATCGCACAGCACACGGGCGCCTTAGCGTTTTGCCTCCATAAAAACGCACCCGCCGCGGTCGGGTTCGAACCCGGGAACTCCGGATCAGTAGGAGCCGTATATTCCCCGTATCGGGAATATACGGCTCTGGCTCCGTCAACACTTCTGGTTTTTCAAATTTGGCGCTACGCTGTAGTTCCACCTCCTTTCGGCGTTTTCAAATTTCGCGCCACTTTTGTACTGACCCCGCCCACTTTTTGGACATTTTCCCGATTTTGAAAATTCTTTTTGCGACTTCAACCTCACGGCGTCCTCTATCGATCACAACCATTCGTTTGGCGCTATCTCTTTTGAGTTCCTCACAACTGCTGCAGACATGTTTTGCGAACACGTTCCCTGTCGACATAGCCTAGTAATGCTTTCGAATTAATAAAGTGATATATCGCAGAATATAGATGAGTCTAAATAGAGCAGACTCCCCGCACCACTTTAGTATCGCGGGTGATTCATATTTCGCAGTAATATCGATAGTAATATAAAAGTGAATCGGCTTCATACATGCTTAGCAAAGGCCGGAGGTAGTAGCTCTATGGCCGGATGAAGCGGCGCGAACCCGAGTTTCGCCGGTGGCGCCACCGCTGCATCATGAAAAAAAAAAAAGAGCTCGCAATTCCTCTCCCCCCCGTCGGCATTTAGGCACCACACTACTTCTAGCCATGGTAACCACACCATACGTACTGGTACAACACTGTAATTCAGCAACACTCAAGCACCCTGAGGTTTTCCCTCCCTTGTTCACTTTGTGATTATCAAGAACCATTTGACCAACCTCTCCCCACCATGGTATAGTGCCTAGAATATTCTAGGCTCTATAATCATGGACCACTGTTTATAAAGCTTTTTAAACGGTGTCATGGACTGTAATTCAAGGTTGTCGTCGGACGTGCCCTCCTGAGATTTTTTCCTCCGTGGAAAGGCTGAAATAATACACTGCGCGTCGCTCCAGTCGACAAAACAAACCAGGCAACATGGATGCCGGGCTACAAACCATGCTGGGCATCGCTGCCCGATACCGTCGGTCTACTGTCGGCATATTGTGTCGTCGTGGTTTGAGGTACCGGTGGTACCACTGGAAAGGCTAGAGTGGTTTTGTGCTGGGCCGTATAGTTTTCTGGTGCTGGTCATTGTGGTGCATCCGTGTTGCACAGTGTGCACTCACAACACCAGCAGGTAGCTTTATGTGCCTTTCCTGTCCAAAACTAGTGGGATGTGAAGTTTGGTTTTTGTCAGGAGTTTGCCGGATCGGCTGTGGGAACGAAAAACTGACTATCCGTTGTGACGGCCTTCTGGATTATCGCCTGCTGTGTTTATCTGAAATCGTGATAAAAAAAAATGACCCGAGTGGCCAATGCCCGAAGAAACTTCGCGAAGTCTGGCGCAAGTAAAGCTGTGATACCGACAGATGAGAGGTTAGTTTCATGTCATTGTATCTGTTCGTTTTGTATGGAGGTCCTGTACACGTGCACTGAGAATCGGCTGCTGCTGCGCCGTGTGGACATGCATTCAGCAACTGACGAGAAAACTCACAAAAATGAGGCTTCTCTGATAAATAAACCTCTCCACTCTGTGAGGGACCGTTGACTGACTCGTTGCTGCGGCTATTCTCCGTGAACATAATTTGGTGCACCTTTACCGGGTGCAGATAGAACCGAAGGCATTTGTGCTGAAGTCCAATGATGAGGCAGTGAAAAAAATATAGAGACATATGTTTATGCATCGGCTTTTCTGCGTGCATAATCTGTCTTTCTTTTTCTCGCCACTTTTTGTTGGATTAAGTTCTTACTGGATTAAGTTCTTACTTCATGTGTCTGTTTTCCATGAACAGCGCAGAATTTCCTCTTTTAGATAGCTGCCACTAGTGCTTAAGCACGCATTAAGATTTCTAAGCTGTGTTGACTGAAGAGAAACCTAAAGCAAACTCGCCGACGAAAAGCACGAATAAATTGGCGTCGTCCATATCGTCAAAATATCAGACTGTCAGAAAAAAAAACGCCATAAGATGTCCAAATAACAAAAAAAAAAACGAGCAGGCTGGCTGTGTGTCCTCAATCTGCAGCATTTCTTCTTAAGAGTGTATACCTGCCTAGTGCAGGACTTCCGGATATACTGTATAGTGATGAGGAATGCTATTAACAATTTTTTTTTTTAGACCTAGCATTTGGCAAGTTAAGGTGTGTGGTGAAGATAAACACTTGCTGGCTTTGCAGCGTCAGAAGTTTTAAATCATAGTTTCCATGCAGCATCTCTCAGTAGTAAGATCTACCACTTTCCATATATGTGAGAGTTGTTTGAAATGCAGGGACCCTAATGTTGAAGGTGCTGCCTCAGGCAAGAGGCGCTACAGGGCTTCTCTGGTCCCCGTTAATGACAATGCACTGTTCTCAGGTGTTTTCCAGTGCTCCTAACTCGTGCACTGAAATAGTGAAT
The DNA here is from genome assembly GCF_052857255.1 of Amblyomma americanum. Classification (NCBI taxonomy): domain Eukaryota; kingdom Metazoa; phylum Arthropoda; class Arachnida; order Ixodida; family Ixodidae; genus Amblyomma; species Amblyomma americanum. The sequence continues at coordinate 4,339,870 of NC_135503.1, read as the reverse complement.
GTACTGTTTCAGTTTTTGAGCGTCGGGAATGATATCTATTTATTCCTTGAACCACTCACACAGTAAGTGGCGTCACAATGGATATGCTTTCCTCTCTGTTGTTTGTAGAGGCCAGAGAATGAGTGAAATACTCTGTGATAAGATCTGGCGCAGGCAGATAATTTGCTATGGCTTTTGGCTGCTGAGACCATGGGGATGGGTCTGATCCCAGGCCTCAGAGGCTGCATTTTGATAGCGGAAAAATGCAATAGCAATTATGTGTCGCGATTTCATTGCATGTTGAAGAACCTCAGGTGCTTGAAATTACTGTTTGTCATGCATATAATCTGCCACTTGAAAATATGACTGTGCACTTTTATAACTGTGCATGCAAGTTGAGTTTTCAATTTTTTGTCATAACAGGTTATTCTTGAGATGCTTACTGCTATGCTCAATCGATGACTGCATTCTGCAGAAGGTCAATAATTCCTTTGATTGAGTGGCGCAGTTCTTGAAGCTTTTGAGCACATTTTAGATCCATCGATGCAGTGGGGCACCGACGATGATGGGAATTACGGATGCGTTATTCAGAAAGTGGGCATTGCCGTGAAGCTGACTGTCACCTCAAAATCTGCATATTACCCACACCCACACTTTTTGATTACATTTTCGTAATTTTCACTGTATGTATCATGTAGAAAAATATTGTAATCTGGAGCTCTCTAGTACAGCATGTCTCATAGCCTCCAGTGTTGCCTTGGCACAAGCAGAATGTATCAGTCACAGTGCTTAGTCTGGTGATTGCAGTTATCTCATTCATGCTTTCTGAAATGAAGGGCTGTCCATGCTTCTCATGGTGAAGCTATACTGGATGGCTTGTAGAAAAGCAGAAATCTGGGCCAGTTGGTACACGCTTCAACCTGAACACCAGCCAGCAAAAAAGAATTGCGGACAAAAGATAAAAAGTTGCAAAGGACAGAGGCCAGACTTGCAACTGTAGGGTAATCCTGAAAAGCACCACTATGCAAACCATGCACAAACAGGTGTGTAAACAAAACATGGGTCAGAGTACATGATGCATGATATGCAGCGAGGGTTTTGCTACAAACTGGACAACTTTGAACGCAGCGCATGAACTGGTTTTTCATGTGAGCTCGCCACTGTGCAGGGTGGGGCTCAACCCAGAGGGACCACCAAGCATAGCTCGTCACATCCGGCTGCCAGAGCTGCCCGTCGATGGCGAGCTGGCCTTTGAGGCACAAGCAGCACTCTTTGCGGTGGTGCTTCTTGTGTGCCAGCAGGTGCAGCTGCACCGAGCTGCCTGGTGGCTGCCGCACGCGCACCAGGACCAGGCACTGCACTATGAATTGGTGGAGCCGCATGCTGCCATCCTCAGCCTCACAATCATGTGTCATCCACTGCCTGCGGCACTTGCAAAGCGGGTAGTTGTCATCCTGTTGCCAACCAGCTGGGAGCCTCGAGCCACGGCCGTGTGCCGGGGGGTCACGCTCGTGGCCACTGCGGTGTTGGTGGCCTGGGCTGCCTTCCATGTGTGCTGCAAGCATGGCGTGTTCAGCGTTCTGTGCCTTGCCTACCCGTGAGTGTTCTTCAAAGCCATGTATGCACACCATCCCAAGTGCTGGTTCGCAAAGAAACTGTACTTAAGGACGAGTCAACAGGAGGGGCAAGTGCTGTGATAGCTACTGACAAAATCCTTTATTGCACTTGGGCAATCTGTACACATGGTAGAAGAAACAAAGGAAATGTGCACAAGGCGACTTCATCATCATTTTACACTAGCCCGACAGATAAATGCTTACCCAATCTTGCTGACAGAGTCTATTTTGAATGCCTCCATAATTTCTCCTGCCAGCTGATCTCGGTAGTTGTGAAGGGCATTACGTTGTTGAAGCATTGGGGTGTGGTTGCCCAAATAACAATGCGTGGCTTGATCACCTGACATTTTCATCATTATGCAATCATAGCCAGTGCAACATTTGCATGACTTTCTGTTTTCAGGTCCTTGAGCTCTGTTTGTAATTGGTGCTGCACCAATTAGTCTCCATTCTATTCTTGTGACTAGTGTCTGTCTGTAGTAGTTCCTATGGTGTGCATTCTTGACTAACCCATTTGCTTCCAAAGATGGCAATTCGCTGTCCGATTGCTTTAAAATATTTGCTTTAAATATGCATCAACAAATGGCGCTGCTTGTTTGGCTGCTAATTTTTGGATATCAGTTTTCACACCAGATGACACTAGTTGCTAACTAGTTTAAAGGTATATTGCAAGAAAAAAATCCTCTCCTTGCTCCTTTTTATGAACATGACCATGGCATCACAGGAAGACTAAAGTTTTGGGGGTGGTGTAATTCACGAGCTGCATTTTGGCAGTGAAAGGATGCAGACTGCAAGCACCCTAAACTGGACAATATTAAAAGCAGTGAGTGTGACTTGATCCTCAAGGTGAGGATTATTGCTTGGACTGTGAGCCTGGCAATCCAGACATAGCTTGAGCCCCAGCTTGAAAATCCAAAAGCATGCAAGGAGATGTTAGTCAGTGTGATGTATTTGGCTATTTACATGAGCTGCATATTCTACCAAAACTGACTGAAAAAAATGTGCCACACCGACAGAAAATTTTTTCTCATCGAAAAGATCACTCATGTGGCTGTGTTGCTTCTATACAAGAGCACCAGAAACTGGCTGTAGCTCCATCCCAAATGAGTCCAGAGGTTTGCCATGGCACCATTTTGATCGCAAAGTGCCTCCAAATGACAGCATAGCATAAAGCATCATGCAGATGTTTAGTGTACAAAACCCAGGAAAAAACAGTGAAGATTTAAGTACGACACTCTTCATAGTAAAAATGAATTCTTTAGCCAAAGTAATACCCAAGTCCGTAATGTATTCAGTTTATGTAGATGACCTACAGATAGCGTACACTTCTTCCAGCATAGTGTCCTGCGAGAGAAAAATACAAATCACACTAAATAAACTGGCTGCTTGGGCAGAAAAAAATGGATTCAATTTCTCTCCTCAAAAAACAGAAGCTGTTCTGTTCTCAATATGACGAGGCCTGCAGGTCGATCCCAACCTGTGCTTGAATCAAACCACACTGCCAGTCAAACAAGAACATAAATTTTTAGGCATCACTTTTGACAAGAAACTTACATTTCTACCACACATTAACAACCTTAAAAGGTAAGCATCCCAAGCCCTCAATGTATTAAAGGTACTCTCGCGAAAACGGTGGGGGTCCGATAGAGCATGCCTATTACATATATATCGCTCTTTGGTGCGCTCCAAGCTGGACTACGGGTGCATAGTATATGGTTCAGCAAGAGCATCCTACTTGAAACGACTGGACTCTGTTCATAATCTTGGTCTGCACCTATCAACTGGAGCATATAGAACATCCCCGGTAAATAGTCTTTATGTTGAAGCTAATGAGCCCACACTAGAGGGTAGAAGAGTCACACTTACATGCACGTACATCCTAAAAACCCGTTCTTTTCCTAAACATCTCTGCTATCCTATTGTTACCAAGTGCCCATCTAGAACATTATTCAATAATAAACCACATTTTATCAGGCCACTAATAATGCGCTTTGAAGATAAATGTGAAGAGTTATCAGTGCTGGACGCCCTACCGAATATTGCACAGACATGAATATCTGCCACCATGGTACAGCCTCCCTTCGGTGTGTGACTTCACACTGACACACGTAAACAAAGAGAAAATGCCACACGAGCACATACTGCAAGAGTTCTTTGCACTACAAGAAAAATATGACACCTACACTGAATTTTACACTGATGGCTCAAAAACAGAAAGTCATGTCGGAAGTGCAGTAATTCAAGGAAAAAACGAAAAAATGATACGATTGCCATAGTATGCAAGTATGCATCGGTATTTACTGCGGAGTGTTATGCCATCTTTGTAGCCGTAGAACAAATACTAAAACAAAACATAAAAAATGGCATAAAAACCATACATAACATAGTTAAAATCACAAAGCAAAAACATAACATTATATTCTGCTGGGTCCTTAGCCATGTTGGAATTTTAGGTAATGAGAGAGCAGATGCTTGCGCAGTACAAGCTCGAATTGGTCATATAAAACAAGTTAGCCTACCACAGAGGGATTTTTCTAAATTACTGCACAGTAAACTCAGAAATAAGTGGCAGGTTGCATGGGACGAACAGACAGACAACAAACTACATTCTATAAAGCCCGTCTTTGGAGAATGGAGATCATGTAAACATCAGGAACGTTTTACAGAGGTTATTTTGTGTCGACTATGCATTGGACACACACACCTTACACACAACTTCTTACCGACAAAAAAAGACAAACCTCTCTGCGAAATGTGTGGCAATGAGCTCACGGTAAACCACATTTTGATTTTGTGCACAAAACTGGAACAACTGAGGAAAAAATATTTCACAACATTCTACAATGAATACATCGCACTACACCCCATGTTACTTTTGGGTGATCAAGCACTGGTTGATTTTACAAGCATTTTTAAGTTTCTCAGAGAAGCCAATGTTTTGAACAAACTTTAGGTATAAAAAGCGTAACCTTTAACTAAAGCTCTAACCGTGTGTTTGGCGCATCATAGCCTCAGTTGCTTTTGCGCCATTAAAATCGATGTCACTAACCAACTAACAAGATTGTTCACAAGCGAAGATTTGTGGTTGTCTTGATAACTGAATAAAAACAATGTCTCGTATGCGACATTTTCAATTAGAATTATTGCTAATTCCTCCCAGCAACCCAGGTCACACTGTGCTGTCATGGACGGACCAAGGAAGGGAATTGTTTAAGGCAACTATGTGGATTAAGCCAATGCTACGAGGCAAGGCAGGCAGTAGAAGAGTTAGCCAATGTTTAATACGAAGGCTAATATGTGAAGGATAAAGGAAATGCATTAAACAAGTAATTAAACTGAGCAATATCGCTCTTAGGCTGTTGCCTTCCCCCCACATTTTCAGGTTACACTACTGTTTTTGGCTTGCCTTGACCCATAAATGCTTGAAGTATCTGCACAGTGCACTGTACAAAAAATTCAGATGGGCCTCTGTTATGTGTATTGCCAGATGTTCCCAAAAAGTGAGCTTTGCATATGCTGTTGTATTTTTGTGTGCTCTGAAATGGCTTTTCTGACATGCGTATGCAATTTTTTAAATCTATTACTGTGAAGACACCTTTAGGTCCTGCCCTAAAATTGAATATTCAGTCAGAAAACTAGAAGAGAGATTAAGCTGACAGGTCACCCAATGGTATTTCCGCACAAGGGGACTGGCAGAAGAGAGCCATGCTTTTGAAGCCACCTCTGTTTGAACCTGTGTTGTGTCTGCCTGGAGAGCACTGCATATCAGTTTACTTACCCCTCTCCGGCATTGAATACTTTTGCAGTGGCCAGGCCTCTGGCTGAGAGCAGGGAGGAAGGCACTCCCATGCATAGCTTTTGACGTGTGTGTTGCAGAGGGGTGATCCACGTGGTGCTCTTCGGGCCCAGGCCAGGACTGATTCGTGAGTGGCCCATGCCTGTGGCACACGTGTGTTCCTTAGTGCCGGCTGAAGTGAGGGCCGAGGTGGAGCGCCACAAGCACGACTTCAATGAACGGCTCAAGCGCTGTCTCTTCCAGGTATGTCCCTGTCTGGCAACAAATGTCATGTGAATACCACAGGCCTACTTACTTGCAGAAAAGGATGTAGGTACTTGTCCACCTTAAACACTGGTTTATTGATAGTGCTCATATTTTGCATAGATGTGGCATTTGTATAATAATCCCTTGACAGGTTTTATTGTTTCTCTACTGTGTCTAAAATGAATAAAATGATGTATCTTTATGCAGTAACCATGGATAGCTGCCCTATAGCGGCTTATCGTTTCGCGGCACAGTCTAGTCACGCGTGTATGCACCAAGCGATATGAGTGCACACTTTCCGTCCTTGCTCCTTCCTTTGCTTCAACAGAGATCAAATCAAATCAAATTTATTTTCAACATTGGTACAATGTTAATGGCTTCCCTGACAAAATGCTGTGAACACAGCTTGACAAGGTCAGGGAGCCATTTTGGCAGCAGCGACTTCACATACACACTACGATAGTTCAAATACAAGTGAAAGTTGCAATAGAATACATACAATGACCTTACTTACACAGTACAATAGTTAAAATGCAAGTGAATATTACTCCATTCATGAACATAAATTAGCTACAAAAGAGAAAACAATCTGCACAACAATAAAACTGCACTACAAACAAATGGAATTCGTACTATGAAGCGTTTTACATGTGAGATCCTGATGAGAAGACAAACAACACACTCAATCCATATGCCCAATCACACAATTTCCGTGCCAAAATCAGAACTGAGTACTAAGAAAATTGCCCAGAAACAACTATGTCACGCAATGCTGTGCGAGTTAGATCATTGGAACCAGAAAAATGTTTTTTCAGCTTGTTTAGTAGAAATGGTACATTGTACGTTTATGTTTGCAGAAGATAATTTGTGCGCGGCCGCGGCACAAACCATTCCTCCGATGACCTGGTCCGATATGTGCAAGTTCGCAATGTAAGAGTACACAGTTCCTTCAGAAACTGCTGGTAAGACATTCTTGAAGAGTGAAGCAGGTATAGTAGACTGTAATTGTAAATTTGTTCTATACTAACTAACTTGAACTGAGAAAACAGGCTATGAGTGTGGTGACAGAATGAAACATTACCAATGCAGTGGACAGCTTTCTTTTCGTGCCTATGTAGTATAGTTATGTTTTCTTAATAGTCGTGGCCCAAAATTGACGTGCAATAGTTATTTATTTATTTATTGATACTGTCAGCCGTAAGGCCGTTACAGGGTGGATGCATACAATTGAATACGTACACACAGCCACAAGTACACAAATCCACAAGTACAAAATTTATACAACTTAAAATCATCAATTATTTTGCCAGCAGATAAAGCCACAAGTGCCTGATGTAGGTTAATGTTCAAAATAATACACTCAGTTTCAGACCACCGAGGATCGGAACCGCAGGTGAAGAACATAATGATTGACAGCAAAGACAAATGGCTTCTATAGGCTTAAATAACAGGACAGATAAGTTTCAAATTGGTGTAGATTGTCTGCTTGTAAAAGGTCCTGGGGCAAGGAATTCCATTCATCTATGGTTCTGGGGAAGAAGGAGTATTTAAATGAATTGATTCGGGCCGTCATGGGTGTGACCTGATCTTTGTAAGAAGATCTCACAGCTCTAGAGGAACGCTGTGTCATGTAAACGCTTATGTTCAAGTTGAAGTGGTTAGTATATAGCAGATAAAACATTTTCAGCCTGGCAACTTTCCTTCGCTTTGAAAGTTGAGGCAAGTTTAGTTCATGAAGCATGTCAGTCACTGAATCTGTAGATCTGTATTTGGACAGAATGAATCGAGCCGCCCTTCGCTGAACTTTTTCTATCCTGTCAATTTGGTTTTTCTGATGTGGATCCCATATTACGCTTGCATATTCCAGTGTCGGTCGTACCAGTGCGAGATAAGCTGTTAGTTTTGCTTTTGTGGAAGCAAGCTTCAGTTTTCTTCTTATGAACCGCAATTTTGTTTCGGCCTTTGAGCATATGTTATTGATGTGTGTATGCCAGTTTAGATTTGAAATTATAGTGACGCCTAGATATCTGAAATGGTCGACTCGAGTTATATAGTGCCCGTTTATTTCATAATCAAAAGAAAATATATTTTTCGTTTTATTGGAAATTGTGGTAGTGGTTTTATTAAAAATAATAGTAAAAAGGAAGGAAAAGATTTTTGCTAGCCCGGCATCGATACTGAAGCACCTGAGCTGGGGCAGCGGAAATAGAGGACAGCAGGCAGAATGGAGAAATGAAATGAAAGAGGTGAATTGTAAGAAATGAAGTTTTTGCATAATTGATTTCTATTCTGGATAATGTGCACCATTGGTTGATAGTGCTCAATGCCGAATTTAATAGTAACTGGTCTTCTTGGTTTGAAATGACAGAGTAAATTAAACAATCATCCGCAAAAAGCCGGACTTTGACAGGGGGCGGAATAGATACTGCAATATCATTGACGTAGCATAAAAATAACAAGGGACCAAGCACAGACCCCTGAGGGACTCCCGAGGGCACTCCCAGGACGTCTGATTTGGCGCCATCTAATTCCACGAACTGGGTTCTGTTAGTTAGATAAGCCTGTATCCACCGTACAATATTTGTGTTTATGCCAAGTTCGAACAGCCTATCAATAAGTTCATCATGTGGGACACGGTCAAATGCTTTAGACATGTCCAGGCAAACTGCATCCACTTGATCCCTGTTCATTGCTTCAGAAAAATCATGTACCGTTTCTACTAGCTGGGTAACAGTAGACAACCTCCGTCTGAAACCATGCTGATTGGGATTTAGCTTGTTGTTGCCCTCTAGATAGTCGGATAAGCAGTTTGCCAAGACATGCTCAAGTATTTTGCAACAGGCACAAGTGATAGAAATGGCTCTGTAATTATCGGGAATGTGCTTGTTTCCAGATTTATGTATTGGTACAACCCTAGCCTGGAGCCAATCTTTTGGTAAAGAATGCTGCTCCAGAGATGCCTTAAATATGATTAGTAAATATTTAGATACCCATTCCGCATATCGTCTAAGAAACTCATTAGGAATAGTATCAGGACCAGAAGACTTTTTCGTGTCTAAATTAAGTAGGAGGGAAAATATACCTTGCTCAGACAAAGTGACATCTGCCATGTCTGATGGCGGTATGCACTTTTCGCTAGTAAAGTTCTCAGGCGGAGATATAGGGTGGCTGAACACAGAATGAAAATAAGTATTGCACCTGTTAGCAATTTCTGCTTGATCAGTAATAACATGACCATCCACTTCAATAAACCTCATTTGTTCATATGAGGGTGAAAGGTGACGCCAAAAACGCTGTGGGGAAGTCTTCATAAATTCTGTTAGCTTTTCAGAAAAGTATTGTTCTTTCGCTGTCATCAACATCTGTTTAAGCATCAAGGAAAGGCGCAAAATTTCATTTTGATTCTTTTCTCGATTGCGTTTTCTACGTTTTATCTTGCGTTTTAGTTGGATAATTTTACGACTTATCCAAGGATTATGCTTTCTGACAGTTTTAATTCGATGGGGAACGAAATTTTTCAGACAAAAGTTGACAATGCGTTTAAACTTTGTCCACAATGTGTTGATGTCATCCTGCACATCAAATGAGCCCAAAGACATTTCCAAATAGTCTAAAATGCTTTCATTCTCAGCTCTTGAAAAGTCTTTAACAAAAATAGTCCGCCTTTTTTCATGTTTTGGTGGTATAAGTTGATTTAGGGTGACTAAGACAAGCTTATGATCAGAAAGCCCTTCCTGGATAGACACTTCATATTCGGTTATTTTACTACTTATAAAAACCAAGTCCAATATTGATTCCCTAGTTGCTCCTATCCTTGTTGCTTGTTTAACAATTTGTGTTAGATCATTATTAAAAGCGATGTCTAGCAAGGCATCACAGTGTTTAGCATCAGTTGTATCTATGTCTAGCGACTCCCAACGCACGTGCGGAAAATTGAAATCACCTGCAATGATTACTCTTGCATTCGCAGATACATTACTTGAAAGATAGTCTTGCAACGACTCAAGAAATATGACAGGGTCGTTAGGGGGCCTATAAACCGCTGCAATGACACAGAAAGAAACGCCAAGTTTTAGCCTGCACCAGATGCTCTCTGTGTTGGGGCAATCTTTCATGGGAACAAAAAAGGGCTACACCACCACCATGTGAAGCACGATCCTTCCGAATCATTCTATATGTAGGCGGTATAATCTCACTGTCAGCAATTTCAGGACGCAACCACGTTTCTGTAACTGCAATGACATCTGGCTGATGAATCATGATAATGTGTTCGAGTTCAGCGGTTTTATTCAGGAGGCTGCGCGCATTGATATTTATCAGTACAAAATTCCTTTCTTCCGTCTCACACTGTCACGTTGTTTCGCTATCAGTTACGAGCGGCCGTTCTGCCTTCGTAAGGCAGTTCTTTTCGTCATCCCAGAAAAAAGCTTCTTTGTCAATGAAAATCCTGTCGCGTTCGAGTCGAACCTTTGCGCCATTGTTCTTTTCATGTTTAGCACTATCCCATAGTTTCTTACGCTTTTGCAAAGTTGCCTGAGAATAATCATGTGATAACGAAAATTTGCTGCCCTTTAATTTCTGGCAGTTATCAAATAATTTCATCTTTTCGTTGTAGTCAAAAAGTCTAAGTATCACTGGACGCGCCTTGTCCGTACGCTTCTTTCCAAGTCTGTGTATCCGCTCCACTGTGTTAACTTCAACACCAAGGCGTTCATGGAAAACATCATGCAACACTTTCTTCTTGAGATCATCAGTGGTTTCGATTTCTGTTTCGGCTATGCCAAACACAAGAACGTTATTTCGGCGACTTCTATCTTCCAGCTCAATTATTTTCTGTTGCTGTGAACGGATAGTGGCTCCCATGCTCTGTATCAACGAGTCTAGTCGTTCTTCATTTTTATGTACATTCACTAAAGTATTTTCAATCTCATGGATCTTTGCACTGACTTTTTCTAGTTGTTTAGAAAGTACTCTGATTTTCTTTAATTTCCTTGACATCTTCCATTAGAGTTTTCTGCCCTTTCATGAGTTTACTAAACATTTGCTCGACAGTTTCTGGCCCAGGGTTTAGTTCAACATCTCCGGAAAGCATCAACAACATTGAAATACACTCCAGCACAACATCAGCACACACTGCGGGGCACGGCAGAACAATGATGAACCTATCATCACTTCTAAAACATTTTACATGCTTACTAACCTGTAAAAACAGGATAAACGGTTCAGATGGCTTCATTCTGGAGGCTTCGCCGTGCCCACAGTACGGCTCGATGTCGACTGAGCTTAAGTAGCTGGTGCTGTCCGTAGTGATTGCCGCAGTAGCCGTCGAAGGGAACACGTGCGCAGGTTCGTCCCAGGTGGCAGCTTTCCACACAGGTAGCAGCAAAAGATCATCTTCAAAGCTTGTAGTGACAAAGCACGTACTCGAGGCGTGATCCAAAGTTGAAGCACGGCACAGGAAAACCTGTAAAAACAGGATAAACGGTTCAGATGGCTTCATTCTGGAGGCTTTGCCGTGCCCACAGTACGGCTCGATGTCGACTGAGCTTAAGTAGCTGGTGCTGTCCGTAGTGATTGCCGCAGTAGCCGTCGAAGGGAACACGTGCGCAGGTCCGTCTCAGGTGGCAGCTTTCCACACAGGTAGCAGCAAAAGATTATCTTCAAAGCTTGTAGCGACAAAGCACGTACTCGAGGTGTGATCCAAAGTTGAAGCACGGCACAGGAAAACCTGTAAAAACAGGATAAACGGTTCAGATGGCTTCATTCTGGAGGCTTCGCCGTGGACGGGGTGAAAAACTTGAAGTTTGATGTTAGTTGGAAAACTGTGTCGAGATCAGTGTATTAAGCCAACAGCAGAGTAAAGCTTTTTCGCCAGTTGCTGTATATGCGCATCCCAAGTCATACGGTGCGACAGTGCCGCTTCCTGAAACTTTGTGCTCTTCTGCTATATCGACTGTAGAGCTGCCCAAGCGCAGCCCGCCAATCAAACTTACGGGTTTGCTTTTTGAAGCAAACAGTATAGCTTTTGATTTTTTAGGGTTTATTCTTAAACAGCTTTTGCTCGACCAATCAAGCAATTTGCAGAGGGTGTCATTGGCGGTGTGCAGCAGGTGTGAACTATTATATGATGTGAAAAACAAGCTGATATCATCAGTGTACAAAACAAAATGAATTTGGCAAGCCCATCAATACAAACCACATCGTTCACATAGACAGTAAATAAAAATGGTCTGAAAACGCTTGGCCTGAGCTTATGATGTAACACTTTACCAGTGCCAGACGAAAGTGTAAAAAGAAGAAAATGCTTTAATGGAAGATGAGTGGAGAGGTTGGCAGGAGGAATGCACCCTTGGCCCCATGCAAGGGGAAAGGAAATTGAATGAGAAGGAAAGGGAGAAGGTGAAGATGGAGGACGTTAATGCAGTGCCTTCACAGGGACTGATGGCACGGGCAAAAGCCATTTGGTGCATTGCATGCTGCACATGATGTGGGCCACACACCTAGTGCTGTCCTTTATTAGAACCCCTGCTCTGGAACTGCCTCCTGACGCAGTTGTCTGATATGTCAAGTCTTTGCCCTGTGTGTCATAGGTTTGGCTGTGTTGTTAGAGCCTTCTTTATTGTGAACTTCATTGCTGCAGAATTGAACACGCCTTAAGTTTTCTGGTAAACCTCGGTTGGAGTGTGTTAAATTCACTCCTTGAAACCATGCACCTGGCCATAGCCACTGGGTATCTTGTGTTTCAATGGTTTAAGCATAGTACTGAGTGGAGCTGAGCTGCAAAATATTGCCCATTTGTGCAGGCACTGCTTGTGACATACTACGCAGCCCTGCAGCCTTGCTGCTTTGTGCCAGCCTCTCTCCACCTGGAGCCCTGGGCCCTGGCCCAGCACGGCTTGTTGGCTTGGCTGGCTGCCCTAACCCTGCATGCGTCACGGCTTTTCCCGCCCCGCTACTTGGACTCTCTGCACCGGGCTGCCCTGCACCTGGGGCGCTGGCGGCGCCTAGAGGCCCGCCATGTCCACGCTCCTCACCACTTGTAAGTGTACGGCCACTTGTGATCATGGCTTATAGAATGGTTTCACTGAAAGTTTCACTTCGCCACCACCACTACTGCAGCGAGTGCTGTTAGCTGTAGTCCTTAGCAAGCTTACATGGCAGCCGTGCTTGGAGGAGGCATTTGTGAAAACCAGAAAGGTGTAGTAGTATAAGCAACAACCCTTCAAAGCTGCACGGGCCAGTTTGTTTCCAGATCAAGATCAGTTTGTTTAAAAGTTTACAGTCGCGCAGAAAAGAGGAGCGACCACAGGAATGGCGGTGATTGCGATATTTCTGTATATAAAGGCGTGTCTGGCAGAAGTGTGTAGACAGGCAGGATACCATATTTGGTCAGGCATCCTGTGCGTATCTTAAAAACATGTGCTGCTCCGTGAGAAAACACTGGCACGCACTTCTGCCAGCTCACATGGTCTCTCCACTTTTGCTCAGGTGTGTAAATACATTTATAGCGAAGCTTGAAATAACTTGTCTATGTCTCATATTGAAAAGATTGAGGTCTATAGTTTTTGTATCTGAGGCTCTATAGCGTTTATTGGTGTACTCCCGTATAAGGTGCAACCCACTGAGCGTGCCAGGAAAGACACTGACAGGAAAAACCCATGGTTATATGCCACAGTGTGGCTAAACTGGGCACTTGCCTCGTGGTTGCCTCAAGCTTCAGAGCAGTGGTAACGTGATGAGGACTGAAGGCATCTTGACCACTCCATAAGCCATGCACATTCACAGTGAGCATGATAAAATCAGCCTATTTGTTAATTAATTGACTGAGTGTTGAAGCTTCAGGTCTAGTAGTTGCCTGTAGTTGCCAGTAGTTGCCACGTTCATTTCCGCCACCCACTGTCCCTCCGCAGTGCACAGATAGTCCACGGTTGAAACTTTTCTCATTACATGAGCGATAACTGACGATAAGATAAAATGCCCTTATACCAGGGGAGCCACTGTCGTTTAGCCATGCATGTGGAATGGGTTTAGTACATTAGTTTACACTAGTGATCTCAGTAAAAAAAAAATCTGAGTTGTGCAGTTTTCCTGTGGCCCTTCTTTGTCACTTGAATGCATTTTCCAGTGCATTTAAAACAGGATGCAAGACCAGGTAAGAGACACACATACTCTCCTTGTCTTTCGTCCTGTCTTAAATGTGCTGAAAAATTCATTCAGGCAACAGAAACCAACCAGACCATTAACAAGTGGACTTTTTCTGTTCTTTATTCTAGTTCCTCAGCTTGGCTAGTGTATCTCATGCAGGTGGTCTGAGACTGTGCTGTGGCCACAGAACAACCTGGTGAAGCACAGTCGAGAGTTCTTTCGGGCCGAAGGTGTGAGCAACGCAGCAGAACCAGGCCACCCGTGGCACGGCCGCTTCTACGGTCTGTTCCGCAGTCCTGCTGCTGTGGTCGGGGGCGCGCTGGCTCTGCAGGCAGCCCAGCTGCTGTTCCTGCTCTACCTGCTGGCCAGCTCATCCGAGTGGCACCGGCTGCTCACAGCGAGCTTGCTGGTGCTGCTCAACGCGCTCACCCTCTTCAAATTGGCGCGCCAGTACCTGGTGCTGGACAAGGTTTATCATGCCGAGCGTGTTTTGCACGAGCGGCTTGCCTCCTGAGTCTTACTTGGGTTAGTGGGGCCTGCTGTATTTCTCCTTTAGTGGTACACGGGGGACTAAGTATGCACTGTGCAGCTTGACCTGCATGCACTTTTTGAGGGTGGTGAACAGTGGGATCTGCTCATGAAGCCATTGACTGTGGTCCCGCAGCAAGAATGTGAAGGCTTGAACACTCCCCATCAGTACAGGCCACCAGTATGGAACCACGCACAGAAGAGGAGTGACAGTGGAGATGCATGTGCTAGTGGTACCTCGTGGCACAGAAGTTTGACATGCTGCTCTTTACTATGGAAGGATTAGCAGAGCTGACTGTTGGACATGCTCCTTTATGTGCTTGGATATATCCTGTGCTATCGTTCTAGATGTGAAGGTCACAAAGGAACCAACACAAGGCAGATTTGAGGCACACTAGTGCACTCGTGTGTCTTGTGTCGCTTCCTTTCCACCCTTCACATCGAGAACACGCACCAGCTTGCCCTGTGGTCTGCCATCCTGTGCTATATTTCTTACTGTGTTAAAAGTAGTACAGGAGGAAATGTGTACAGGGACAATTGCCTTTCTAGCCACTCAATGCTGACAGCATGCATTGCTTTTGGGTTATGACATTGCTTATAGTCCCGTGTAAGAGCCGCGCTAGTGTATGGGCTGCACCCCCTTTTGGACACGAAAATTGAGAAAAAAAATATGGTTATGCAGTTATTTTAAATTTGGGTGTGGGCCAAATTCGCACTTTCTTTTCAAATTCGGGCGTGAATTTAAAGTGCGGCCCTTGCATGAGTTTATATGGTGCTTTCTTGCCATACCAGAAATGAAGTGTTCTCTCCAATTTATTCTTTCTCTTTGGCCACAATTAAGCATGTGCTAGCTTGTTCCTCCTCAACGTGGTGAGCACATGCAGAAAAAAAAATGGTCAGTGAATGCTACGGCACTTGACCCACACTATCAGCACTAGACTCTGAAAAAGAATGTAGAGACGCTCACACATATTGGTTGCTTATGGGAAACCAGATTTGTCCCATTGCAAAAAAATTGCAAGGATTTTCACTAAAGTTCTCATTAGGTGCTGCCCTTTAAACCAAATGGAAATGACCGCTAAAATGAACAGGAGCCCTTGAGGCTTAGTGGTGGCCAGCACTTCGACTGGCCCAGGCTATTCTGGAGGCGTCCTAAAGGTTAACTCGGGCACATGCACTCATGTGACAGGTGCTTGCTCAAGCATTCACCCTTGTCCAAATATGATGAAATGCATACTAGTCAAAAGTTAAACCTTTTGGTTGTTCATTTATTAAGCTGTACAATGCAGCATGTTACACTGAGACTGTTGTTATCATGACAATTCTTTGTGATAACAAAGGTTGCTTTTGATGTTTCGTTGTGTGCAAGAAAAATAAAGTTGTAATAAACAGGCTCTGTGACCCCGGGATTGGTGCCAAATTGTGACTGGCATGCCAGATGGTCATATTCACATCAAGATGGCTCTTTGACATTCCATTTTCATGTCTATGCACGTTGCGTTTCAGCCTTCTTGAACCCCTGTGTAAGTCCATCGAACCTTTCCATTAGATGTGTGAAGGGTGTGAATTTACGTTTTTTTCCCTGTGATTGTACTTGTGATGCACTTGTATTTAATGCATATAGCATCAAGTCAACATTGTATTTGTCTATGCCTTTATAAGCAAATGCACATACTGTGCAAAGAACTGTGGCATGATGCTAACGGATCCTTCTGTAGTCTGCTAGCACCTGTTTGTGTTGAAAAAAATAGGCCAGTGGTTACAGAAGAAATGGACCAAAACCACAGCTAAAATAAAATATGCTTTATCTGTTGTCAGTACTTTTTCTGCAGCTTGGATATTTTTTTTTACTGAGAGGTGTCTGTTAGTCTTGAAGCTGTATCCTGCATCCTCCATGAAGTTTAAAAATATTTCTCCTAACAGATTTTTTTGCTCTTTGATCCTAGTCGCATTTTTGGTTTGAGCAAGAGAGCAGCATTTTAGACATTCTTTAGCTAAAAATGTGTGCACACTGCATCAGTTCTAGTCCCAGCTTCATGTGTGAAAGGCAATGTGAAGTGACTAGCATTGATAGAAACTGCAAAGCTGCCTGCTACCTGAGGATACGTTATGTATAGTAGTTACATCGTGGACGTGCACTTAGTCTGTGTATCCATAAATAGCTTGCTTGTGGCATGAATTACATTGTGACACACTGCTCATAGCCACCTTTGCACTACCTGGTAAGCATACAGGTTGAGCTGAAAAAACATTGGTGCAGTGGCTGAAAGAATACAAGTGGTTGTCCCCACTGCCCCAAAGATTAATAATGAGAGTATGATAAATTCATGCACTGGTAAGGGAGTACTTGAATTGATGCACAGACTGGAGCCACCTCCATGACAACTTTGCTGGATCATTATCCTTGTGGAGACATGCTAAGAGCTGACTGGCCAACTAGAGTCGTGTCACTGGCAGTGACCTGTCCCACAGAATGACCACAACTCCTTGCAGCTACTGTGCAGGTGGTGACCTGGAATAGAAGCCAAAACCTCATAGCTGGTCTTGGTGTGCTTGGAGTGATCCTGGATTACATTCTGCGTAGCTTGCAGGGCACAGTAACCACACACTTTGAAATGCACAAAGAAGGGATGCAGGTTTTTGCTGCACTCATGCCATGTTGACCAAAGGTGTTATGTTCTATACTGGCAGACATTATCTGGGAGTCATCTAATTTTCTCTAGCAGTGTTTTTTTTTTTTTTAGAATGAAATATAAGTAGCTTTTATTGAGACATGCGATAGCATTGCCTCAGAAACAACAAAATTTGCATTTGCGATTCTATTTTTTGCCACGAATGGTTACCTGTAATTGAAGTGCATCACTTGCTGAAATGAATGCTGTGCTGGAATGCTGAATGATAAGCACAATTTGGCCTGGCTAGATCCTCAAAAGATATTCAGCACTGCATTGAATTCTTCATGCAGAGCAGAGAATCTGTCTCATTTAAAATTTGCCTTATTTAAGTTGACAGGCCACATTCTGGTGTTGCGTCGGAAAGTGCTGGCACAGTATTATGAAACCTTGCTTGCTGTCTACTGAACTGGTTGTAACAAAAGGATACGCAGTATTCGCCCATTGCAAGTGCAGCAGGCGATTACTACAGGAAGGTTCTGCCAGTTGATATCATGCGCCCATTTTTTCGCAGATGCAGTCGGCAACTTATCTTCACATCTGCTGAACATCACATATGTGTGGAGCTCACTTTCCACTACTTTTTCACTGCATTATGCTGCCACCTACAGGTTAACTTACTAAATTAGTGTAGCTTTCATTGACCAGAAAAGTCTTTTTAGTGATCTTAGTTTTGCCTTTTCTATTTTTGGCGCTGTTGGTTCACCACTGAAATGTTTTTATTGTTGCTTGTCATCAGAGGAGCCCACACAGTATTTGAAAGCTATAGTCAGATACAGAATCAGAATCAGTCTTTATTTGTTAATATATTTCATTCGTACAGTGTATCATACAGAAGGAGGTCCCGAAGTCAAAGACTGTAATGAGATTTCCTAATCAAATACATTGTGTAAAACATTTAACAGCTGTGACATATCAGATGAATATGAGAAACAATATATACATATGGGGTACAACTTAAATCAGACACATGGGAGAGAAATAAACACTATAAAAAGCTATTACAAAAGACCACCGAAACATACTGAATTATAACGAAGGTTAGGAGACAGTGCAAAATACATGTAAGAAGAAAAGGAAACAAATTAATCACAATTAGGGCTCTTAGCTAAGAATTGCTTGTTTAAAGTGTGCTTGAAAGATTTAATGAGCATTGTTTAGTTCTAAGGTATAGTGTTCCAGGCAGCAACTGATGAGAAATGAATTGCCTGTTCCCCGTAATTGGTGCATACTTTAGGCAGGACAATATTGTTATTGAGTGCAAACTGGGTTATGTTGTCGTTTACAAGATAACACTGAGGTATGAGAGGAAGAGAGATTATATTGTTGACAAGTTTGTACATGAGAATGCCAAGACAGTATCTAACAAGCTCCGATACGGAGAGGACATTATGATCCTGAAGAATAAATGCTGCATCAATGTGATAAGAACTGTAGGTAAGTATACGAATGGCTTGATTTTGAATCATCTGCAATGACTTTAGATGAGTAGCATACGTGGTTCCCCAGCATACTATACAGTAAGTGATTTGTAGGTGTAATATTATTGTGCTGTTAGAAAAGTATGGACGAGCTTTAGTAAGGAATCTCAAACCGTATGCAATTTTCTTCTTTATATTTGTTATGTGTTCATGAAACTTTAGATTGCTGTCCAAATACACTCCCAGAAATAAGGCGAAATCGCTAGCCTCTATGAGATGCTGACCAACTGAGACAGGAGGAATGGAAAGTGACTGGAGGTGATGCGAGCTGAAAACAACGAACTTCGTTTTGCTAGAATTGATGGTCAAACTGTGTTGATTGCACCAAGGTATGGAGGGTTGTCTAGAACATGAGTAAGTTTTGATGCGAGATTAGTAACGTTTGAATCTGAGTTATAAATTGTGGTGTCGTCAGCATATTATATACAGTTGGAGGAACCGAGGCACTTTGGTAAGGTATTAATATAAATTCAAAATAAGAAGGGACCCAGAATAGAACCTTGTGGTACGCCTAAGTTCGTAAACACAACATCAGAGTAGACATCTGAAGTAGTGACAGTTGGTGATCTATTTTGCAAGTAATTTTGTAGCAATAATTACGGGGGCTGGCAAAACCAGTTTCTTCTAGCCTAGTGAACAAAATTGGATGCTTAATGGTGTCAAAAGCTTTCAACAAGGCTCTAAAGACAGCTCCTCCAAATTTATCCAAATATTTAACGAGACAATTCACAATTAGTTTTTCAGTTACTTTGTTGAGACAGGGAAGAATGCAAATTGGATGATAATTTGTCATTAAAGAGCTATAACCCTTCTTAAAGACCGAAATAATCTTTATACGCTTTAGTTCATGTGGAAAAATACCAGATTTAAACATCAGGTTCACAATATGTGATAGGACGACAGTAATTAAATGCGCAATCATTTTCATATGAACAGGATGTATGTTGTCAAGGCCAGGCTTAATGCTCTCGTTAAAGAAACAATTAAAAGCAGTTACAATTTCTTTTGGGTTACTGTACTCGATACCGTTATGTTAGATCAAAGTTATTTCTTTGTGCTTATCGCTTCTTCCTAAGAATGAATTATTTCCCACTTTTCCTGCACATTGTTGCCACACTCAAGAAATTTTTGTTCATAACAGATCCTTTTAGCTCATTTTAATAGTACAGACAAGGTATTCTTATATTTCTTGTAACGAGCAAAAAGTTTAAGGTTGAAGGGCTGCCTTTTTGTTTTTTTGTACAGATTTTCTTTTTGCGCATTGCTTTAAGAAGGCTCTCTGTGAGCCAGTGGTTCTGTGGCAAAACTTGTTTTTTTTTGCACTTATTTTTTTGGCATATGATGGCCTGAGTTGCTTATGTGCCATAAAACCCAATACAACACAATGGAATGAAGTGGGAATGAATTAATGAGGTCAGAAGTGATAAAAACTGCGAATGAGCTTCTTGAGGATCATGCAGTAACATAATCGACTGCCAGTCAGCTTCAGCCACTGCAGTCAAAAAATTTTCGTTATCCAAGACAATCTTACTGTATATCATTCTGCTATGGTTTTGAGTTGTACTGGGAAAGTGGGTGAATATCAAGAAATGATCTGTGATGTCTATTTCAATGACGCCAGCTTCTGGAAGGGATAATAAATTTGTCAAAGTGTGATCAATGAGCGTGTTATTTGACATTTTCAGAAGTGCTAAAACACCGAGGACGCAGAGGGAACAGACAGGGACGAGCGCTATTTCCAACTGTCTGTTCCCTCTGCGTCCTCGGTGTTTTAGCGCTTCTGAAATTGTCAAATCTGCACCAACTAGCCCGATCCGCTACCCTTCTGAGCGTGTTATTACTAGAAATGGTGCATCGGGTTGGAACCGTGATTATTCACTCGAAGCCAAAGCTATGGAATGAGCTACTGTAGTTTATGGTATCTATAGAGCAGATTCATCGAGGAGATTGATGTTTATGTCACCTACTATTACTACATTTGCATTCTCAGATGAGAGAATACCTAATTTCTATTGAAGTGCGGTACAGAAATCGAGAACTGGTGACGACGGTGACCAGTAAATACAGGCAAATATTAATTTTCTATTATCGATGTCTAGGAATAAGGAACCATATTCGACCCAAACAGATTCACAGTGAGATATGTTCAATTCTAAGTCAATTCTTCGTTTATAAGTGAACTGATGGGATATATATAAGGCAGCTCCACCATGCTTAGAAAACTGTGGAAGAATTTTGAGGCGTATGAAGGAAATGAGAACAAATTTTTATCGTGCTCACTTAACAAGTCTTTGAAATTCTGATAATTGAAAATGCGTTCGGGAACATAAAAAGAGCGTTGAAAATAGCATCATAGTTTTTTCTAATTCTTCTTGCATTTAGATGAATTGCTGAGCGAGTGGAATCTGATAAGAAGTTTTTGAGCTGATTGGTCAAAAAATAGGAGGATATTGGAGGAGATACAACCCAAGAACGAAATAGCTGATGCCCATCAGACCAGGCCATCCAGCCATTAGTGGCGACTGATTTTCATGCGCCGTAATTATTCCGATTAAGCCGTGGTTATTCCCCTTTCTTTGGTTTTCTGCATATTAACTTGCGACAGCACTGCTCTGTCTGTCTAACTCATATTGACCATGTTTTTCAGTTCATCTCCTGAGTGCCTTAGCAAGGCAAAGTCTTCAGCAAATTGCAGATTAATAAGGTATTCTCCATTAACTCTTATCCCAAACTATTCCCAACTCAGGCCTCTGATCATGAGTACAGCTCTTTTAAACAGGTGGTGAATATAGCATAGGCGAGATCATGCCTCTCTGCCTGACACCCTTTCTTATATAATGGAATTTTATTGCTGCCTTTATTGGTAGCTGTGCATCCACTATAGATATATTGCGGTATTTTTACATAAGGCTCTTCTACACTTTGATTCCGCAATGCCTGCACGACTGCTGACGTTTTGACGAGTCAAATGCTTTCTCATGTCATTAAAAAGTATTATTAAGAGGATTAAGAAGTTTCCTGAGATAGCATGGCCGCCGCTGGCGCATGACAGGGTTAATTAGAGATATGTAGGAGAGACCATTCTCCTGCAGTGGGCGTAGTCAGGCAGATGATGGTGATGTTGATCCCCCCTTTCATCTGGCACCACCTGTGATTTCACGCCAGCAGGTACAAGGGAATCGCTCAAGAGCGAGAATCGGTCGACACCTTTGGTTGGCGGGGCTCCTTGAGGGAGATTTGCCACTTCGTTCTTGAGTTGTATCCAACTACAGAGCTTGGTCAATGCACAACAGATTTTTGCACCAATGTTTTCAAAAAAGTGCCATGGCTCCCACTGTATGCCTTGGTGAAAACATTTTAAAGCGAAGGCTTACTGCTGGCCTAGTCAAGCCAAGGTCATCGGCGCCGCAATTTGACCTTCAAGTGGAGGAGCGGTGGAGGTGTGGCAGCCATGCCACACCCTTATGTGGGGGGCACTTCACCGCTCGGAACTCGGTCATGATTTTGCCCCTTCTTGCGCAGGCTTTTATTCTACTCTGCATCACGCCACCGCCTTCCTACTTCAACAATCCCCCTGGATTCTTTGACTTATCTTGGTACCCTTCCGTCACTGACCACAAAGAACTTGAAACCTGCCTTCCACCACCGTTTCCGCCTCTTGTCAAGTATGACGCCTGACAACGTGGCGGAACTAACAGCGCGGGAGATATGCATCGACTAGAAAAGACGCATCTGCTCTGGAGCCACTTAGGGCGCTTCACCGTTCGGAACTTCGTCATGATTTCGCCCCTTCTTACGCAGGTAAGTTACCTGCTGTCCTCGGCATTGTTCCGTTCAAATTACCTGTTCTTACTCGCGGTTTCGTGCCCCCCCCCCCCAAATGCTTGATAGTTGTCGCCGAATGCTTGGTCTCGAACAATTTCATGCTACAATAATTGCCGAGTTGTCAGCCATTCGCGGTGCAGTCTATCATAGAAGAAACTGTCAATCGTCTGTCACTACGTGTCGATGACTTGGAAATGTTCACTCAAGTAGCTCCTGCCCACACAATATATAATACTAGCCAGAACAGTACTAAGCTTTCGTTTGAAATCAAACAGCTCGCCGAAAAATGTTGACGCGGAGAACCGCTTTCATAGGTCGAACCTTATCTTTTTTGGAATTTCGGATGTAAAAGAAGAAACGTGGGTGCGATCTGAAGAGCATGTCGTTTCCTTCTGCTGCGAGAAACTTGGTGTGTCAATTGATCCTTCTGACATTGAGTGTGCGCACCGAATGGGACGTCACACGGCAGCAAATAATCGCCCCATTATTGTAAAATTTGCGCGTTTCAAAACTAAATAATTAATTCTTACAGCTACATCTCAGCTTAAAAATTCGGAGTATACTGTGCGCGAAGATTATTCAGCCCGTGTCAGATTGGCCCAAAAAAAACTTTTTGCATATGCTCAGCAAACTAACGCTGCGTTCAAGATACGTTTCAACAAACGTGTTATTGGTAACAAGCAATACGTCTACAATGACACAACCGATACTGTAACAGAGCTGTCGTCGGCGTAGCCATCACCAACACCTGCTTTCCACCCTCTACGTGCCAATCCTCATCAATCATCATTAGCTAACAGAAATGCGCGGGCTTCTGAGAACATGACTCTAATACTGACGAATATCTGCAGTTACCTCCCAAAGAATTAAAGAAGCAGTAGCATCCCTTCTTGAAGATAGTTCCGTGGATATTGCTGTTTTTACCGAGCTGACTCCAAATATCGAAGACACAGAGCTTCTTTCCGAAACGAAACCTTTTATTGCTTACAGGCGTGACAGAGCGGGAAGAAGGGGCGGTGGCGTCCTTGTTCTCTCGAAATCAGAATTGCATACATCCCCCGTCCATGTTAGTTCCTCTCACGAGATACTTTGCGCTAAACTGGCCCTTCCTAGCTGTATAAATATTATTGTTTCTTGTTATCGGCCTCAGAATTGCGACTCCTCTTTTCTTACCGACATTCACGCCATCCTACTTGATCTACAGTCTCGCTTTGTGCATGCGAACTTCCTACTTTGTGGAGTCTTTAACTTTCTGATATTGACTGGGAAACCCTGTCAGCACATTCCAATTTCATTGACTTGGTCCTCACATTTAACTTCACCCAGACTGTTAAAGTGCCTACTCGTGGTGACAACATTCTCGATCTTGTTCTCGCTTCCAAACCTGAGTTAATTGAGTCATTAACAAGCATCACCAGTCTGAGCGGTCACAAGGTGCTTGTGTTCAACTTTTCCGTTCCTGTCCTCACCAAGCAACGCTCCTTAAAGTACATTCGCGACTACAATAAAGCAGACTTTCGCACTATTAACCGTCAGTTAGAAACTTTTTTCCACCTTTTCCAGCAGGCTGCATCCACTAGATCAGTAGAACAAAACTGGCTGCTCTACAAGAATAAAACCTTATCCCTTGTTGAAACCTATTTCCCCTTTAATTGTCTGCATACGTGGTGATTGTAACAAGCCCTGGTATAGCATCGCCTTGTGAGAGTTAGCAAGCAAAAAGGAGCGCCTCTATCGTGCGGCCAAGCATGCAAATTCAGTTCAAAAATGTACAGCAAGTGCTTATACATGAATACATTAGCCTACTACGACATTGTAAAAAGAATTTTTTTCACAAAGATCTTGAAAACATCATGCGCGCTAACCCAAAAAAATTCTGAAATCTGGTCACTCCGAGCAAAAGCCGTACTCAAAACATTTCATTGGTTAACCATATGGCGGCTTACATGTCCCTGATAATGAGCGCGCAGATGTCATGAATTCATATTTTTCCTCCGTGTTCACGCACGAACCTGCACTCCGTATTCCCCCAATACCTACCACTAGTTTTTCCCAGATGCCACGAGTTTTTATAACCCATGAGGGTATCACTAAACTCATCGACAACTTTAAACTGTCAAGCGCCCCTGGGCCAGACAACATAACTGCCAAAATATTGAAGGGAACTGTGAGCACTTCTAGCCGTATTTTGGAAATTACTTTTCAGCAATCTGTTTCAAATGGCGAAATACCAAATGATTGGAAAACTAGTAAAGTAACCCCAGTATTTAAGGCAGGCAATCGATCCGATCTTTCTAATTACCGCCAAATTTCATTAACACCCATTCCATGCAAGCTACTGGAGCACATTTTATATCCGCAGATCACATCTCCCCTCGACAATAACGCTTTCTTTTATGAAAAACAGCACGGTTTTAGATCTGACCATTGTTGCGAGTACCAGGTTTTCGAATTCACCACAGACATTCACTGAAACTTAGATTCTTCTTTTCAAACTTACGTCATTTACATATAGAATTCTCGAAGCCTTCGATCGCGTTCCACAACGGCGTTTAATGGCAAAACTCTCCTGCTTCCACATTCCTTTAATCTTATCATGGATTGAATGCTTCCTCCGCGGCCGCTCACAATATACAGTAATAGGGAACCACAGATCGGAAGATACTACAGTCATATCTCTGGCGTCCCTCAGGGATCGGTGCTGGGACCACTCCTTTTTCTGATGTTTATCAACGATCTTCCTAATGCCATATCATCTCGTGTCCGCCTCTTCACAGACGATTGCGTCCTTTACCGCCAAATATCTACTCCCGATGACCAGACTCTGCTTCAACGCGGCTTAAACCTCATGGAAACCTGGCATACGTCATGGCTTATGCAACTGAACATTTACAAATGTAAGTTCATGCAGGTATCGAGAAAGCGGATCGAATAACCTCAGCTATCCGTATTCATTAAATTCTACACCACTCTCCGAAACAGAATCATACAGGTATCTTGGAATCATCGTGAACAACAAACTAACCTGATCCGAGCACATTGCAAAACTTTGTACAGATGCTTCCAAGTTGCTTGGGTTCATCAGACGATCCCTCGCTTTTTCACTCCAATCTCTCCGTCAACTCGCCAACGTAACATTCATCCGTTCCAAACTCGAATATGCATCGGCGATCTGGAATCCCCATCAGAAATATCTAATCGATCAGCTTGAAGCCATCCAAAATCGCGCGGCCCGTTTTATCACATCGCAGTACGACAGACGACACAGTGTAACTCTTATCAAGGCATCCCTTAATCTTCAACCCCTGGCACTTCGGCGTAAAATTTCACAGCTTTGTTTATTTCGCAAATTATACTACACCTTCCCACAGCTAAGAAACTCTGTATTGCACCCGCCGCTTCGCACCTCACGCCGGCTTTTTGACTCTTTTAAGTTTGCAGCGCATACACGGCTCCACAAACCCAATTAAAAAGATTTACCAAGCTCCATTACATTGTGGTATGGCCTACCCTATTACATAGTTACTGAAATAGAACCTAATAAATTCAGACAGTTATTATCAGCACATTTCAACAAATGATCTTTGCCGTGTTTTTGAGTGTGTGCATGTGCGTTTTCTTATCTTCCTCCAAGTTGTTCTTGAGCCGCTGTGTCTTTCTTAGTGTTGATAATGTTAATGTTGAACATGAACCCTGCACCTTGTATTCCTTATTGATGTTCCATTGTATTATGTAACGTATGACTGCTTCCCCCCACCCCCTTATGTAATGCCCTAAGTCAAGGGCCTTTAAGGGTAAATAAATGATGATGATGGTGATGATAGCACGCCACTTGTTGCCCGGCTGGGAGTTTTGGCTCTGGGCAGCCAGGCGTCACATCGAACACAACCAGGGTTCCGCTGAACGCATCAAAGCGCACAGGCGTTCTTTGTTTGGATGTGAAGCCTTTGATAGAGTCACGAAAGGAAAGGAAACGCGCATAACTGGCTCCCTGGGTCAGTGGACACCTCATTCGCACTTTGAGCTATGCGGCTGACGGTGACAGAGATGCTTGCCGCTGCTTGAGTTGACGTTGAGATCGTTGAGAAATGCGCCACTGGAGCAATAGGCCACCGGCGTTCATTTGGGTAAACTGGCATTGACAATGTTGTAGGCTTCACTGATTTTAAGGAAAGGAAAGGTGCATGGGCACCTCAATCGTGCTTTGAGGTAGGTGGCATGGTGGTGATGTGATCAGCCTGCTAAAAAACTGTGCTTTCGCACAATATTTTGTGCTTAGCAATGCTAAACTGCCAGCCATTTTTTATAAATTATTTTGCACATTGTTCATGGATAGAAATACTAGTTCTTATTGCATTTTGCAGGAAAGCTAAGGTCACCAGATTAAACATTTTAGCAGACGTCTAGTCTTTCTGTTAGAATGCAGCCCAAAAAGTCAAGGTGCACTATGTGTACGTGGCACGTCAGTTTGGTTGTAATAGCTCCATATTTCTTTGTGATCTGGCACAACATCCAGCAGTTCAAGCATGTGGGACTGTAACCTACATAAAGCTGCTTTAAAAGTGAACAGAGCATGGTCTGATATTTTCTTTCGGAATACTGGAAATTCAGGGGTGCTACCACTGGCACATAAGCTAGAGGCACTGAAAGTCGCGCACTTGTAAGCACAGTATAAACTTGACAAGATTGTGTACGCGTAAAAGCACTCTGAAGCCAAGACCATGTTCCATGCCATATCAGCGCTTCAGAGCATTCAAGGACTCTGGTAGTACTGACTGGGGTCACTGCAGGTTTAATAAAAGGAGGGTATAAACGCCCATCTTGCTAAACCGGTGTCACGACCGTACCAGTGTTTAGTTTTTTTGAAACAATCAAACGTGAAACTTCTGATTGAATTTGCAGTGTGTGCTTGCAGTGCATGGCTGTTTTGCTTCCCTCTATAAAAAAAAATTAAGGATGTGCAGTGGCCTTCCAGCAGCGCATATGGCAACACACGCTGTAGAAGAAACTTGGAGGAAACGTAATTACCAATAGCTGCGACAGTGCGATAGTAGCATAAGTACAGTGCCTAGAATATACAGTACATTCTAGGCACTGTAGCATAAGAACCTCGTCGTCAGTTGCCATGCGCGCCCACAGACTATACAAGTGGAAAGGGGATGGGGATTTCCATTTCTCCACTTTTCCACCTGCCAACCGTGGCAGCGCAGCTGGTTCTTCAGTGGCTCTTGCCACCTGCCACCTTGCAGATGGCAACGTGCGACACCGGCTATGGGTAAGGGGCCATGGGCTCTTATGATGTCACATGAATCATGTTTCGCACCACGGAGCTAGGCGGCACGTCGCCAGTTTCAAGTACCGCATGATCGGCGTGCTTGGTTTCGATTCCGAAAATGGCGCATATCTGAAAATGGCAACGGGGGGAGGGGAGTTCGCAGGAAAGAATTCGAAGCCTATTCGAAAGCAAGCAATTTGCTGGAGAAAATAAAAAGAAAGTTCGCTCCTCGTGCATCTAGAGTCCGAGCCACCGGCCCGAGCGCGCGAAACGTGCTCGCAGCCACAGCCGTATCGTCGTTGCTATCACGCCATGTGCTTTGCGTGCGCGTAAACAAGCGCAAATGCGAACAGACCCGAGCCGTAGAGACAGTCTCGGTAATTTTGAAAAACTCCATGATCCAAACGTTCGCCTGTTCCACTAAAGTGCCGGCATGGTGTCAGGACTTCGGCTTAAAATTGCTGAGCAGGTATTTATCACTCGATTGCGTCAACGGTGGCCACAAACTTAGTTTTGCAGATATGCCAGGCTGCGACACGCGTAGCGCGGTGCCGCAACGTGAAGTCCGCCGACCACCTTCTTCATCTTGTAAAACTAAAAACAGATAAAAGGTAAAATTACAGTATTTTCATTTCACGTTCTTCTCCACTAAAGTTTCCTCTTCTATTTGCTTACCAGCTGCACGTCGCCTTTCCTGGCGGTGTCGGAATTAGATCTTTGTGACAGGCTGGGCATTGGCGCGGAAGATGTGAGGACAACCCTTAGAACAGACTTGGAAAATCTGGTGAGAATGGATTTTTAAGCGTAAGTTTCGGC
This sequence comes from Amblyomma americanum, assembly GCF_052857255.1. Lineage (NCBI taxonomy): Eukaryota > Metazoa > Arthropoda > Arachnida > Ixodida > Ixodidae > Amblyomma > Amblyomma americanum. Next base: position 4,311,491 of record NC_135503.1, on the reverse strand, counting down.
TGTTTTCCTCTTTGGCCGCTGAATTGATTCCTGGGCTCTTCGCGTTTGTATGGCCAATTTCCGAGCCGTCAACATTCTTTAAATGTAAGCTTGACTTTACGGAGATTTTGGGATTTCTATATGTGTTAATACTATCACATTTGTCTGGCTTGATGAACCATCAAACCTGTTATCACGTAGGCTAGAGAAAGGGGCAGCGAAAAAATAACAAATGCGCTTTAGTGGATATTTTTCTTTACTCTTCATTTACATGGGGGCTACAAGAATTCTGTGAAAATGCTAACTAGCTTCTTCTTCATTTTCCTTTTCATTTTTCTATGGTTTTTCCCACTAGGAAACAAGAAGTAAGCACATTCGAAAGCCACTGAGTGTGATCCACTAATGCATTTCTTTAACAATTGAAGAGGCAGTCTGTCTGGCTGAATGACACATTAAGTAGTGCCCATTCAGAATCACTACAGTGCAAAATAATGAATGGGTGTCTTTCATACCAAGGAGGCAATAACCCCAGAGAGTGAACAGGGCCAAAATGGAATGGTCTGCTGGGCCCCACTCATGCTGCCTAAGCAGGTTTTATTCCAGCTAGAAGACCCTCTGGTTACTTTGTGGGAAAAAGAGTGACGCTGCTGTTGTCGCCATTAAAAGTTTTTAGTGTGTATCTTCTCTCAACCAAAAAAAGAAAACATAACAATCACAAGAGAAGATACATACTAATAACTGTTGACGGTGACAGCAGCGGCATTGTTGCCATTAACAGTTGTTAGTATGTACTGGTATGTATCTTAATTCTCTTGTGATTGTTGATGTGTTTTCATTTGTTGGTTGAGCCTGTTATGTATTTTTGTGGGCCAAGCTTTAAACTTCATTTGCAAGTCGGCGCTCGTGCTTGTGTGCCTTCCTTCGTCCTTGTTTCATTCACATAGAGCTATTCACGCTGTATTAATGTATTACCAACTTGCCCAAGCCTCAGTTTTAGCCAGTTCTAGTTAGAGTTTTGACGGGAAAATTGCAAGAACAACGTTAGACCCTCATTGTAGACATTATAGCAGGCAACCTAAATGCTATGGCATATTCTTCTTTAAAAATGTGGTTAAGAAGGCCTTCAAGTTTTTTCTTCCCTCTATCTTGCTCTGTGCGAGATATTTTTTTTCCTCTCTGCTTTGTGTGAGACGTGGGAATCTGTGGCAGCTGTCCCAGGAGGTGGTGTCTAAGGAGGGTGAGCTGGCCGTGGCCCTCGACCGTGCTACTTTTCTTCAGGTTAGCCACTGCTTGCCAGCTTTCTGCAGAAGCGTGATGTATTTTGTTTGTTGAAGGGAAACAATTGCCCTAGGGCTATTGTTTCTTGTTTTTGCAGCTGGTGTTAATGAACCTAAACATAGCAATCCACTTTCATGCACTGATTTTGAATATGCTTCTGTACAAAATACTCATTATGTTACAGCAACTGCATTTTTTTTTTACAAAATGCTGCACTTCAAAATGTGCACATCAATACCTGTACGAGCAATTAAGGGCAACTTATTTATTTTATTGATCACAGCACCCACAGTGCCATACTGTTGGGTGGGGGATGATATTACAAAGAACATCTCAGGTGAAATGTTCTTTAGAAAGTTTTTAACAGTTTAGAGACCAAGGTAAGCATGCCAACTGACAAATTTCTTTTCTCCTAGCAATACTTCATTCTCCAATAGGTACAATGGCATGCTTCAATGCTAAGTTACACATGAACAGACACCATATTAATAGGCTGCTAGGTGTTCACCAAGAGTGCATGTTGTTGGACGAGTCGGTCGTACATCGTTGAGTAAAAGTACTGTGCAAAATAATACAAACAAGGACGAGAAAGGCACAAAAACGGGCACAGACTCGCAACTGGGTTTATTCAGGAGAACAACGCATACTTATAACTTCCACACCGCCATGTCAGTCACTTACGCTTAGTGACTGACATGGCGGTGTGGAAGGTATAAGTATGCGTTGTTCTTCTGAATAAACCGTCGCGAGTCTGTGCCCGTCCTTGTTTGTATCATTTTGCGCAGTACCTTTACTCAACGGTATTCACCAAGACTCTCACTGACTCGCTGCCAGTGATACGGGAGGATGACATTATCTTACTGGTTCACCATGCTTAAATTATCATAGACTGAGATGGCTTGCGGTATGAGCACAGTCACCCTGAATAGTCACCGAGTGTTTCACACAGGGCGTGTTAACCTTTTTTTGTTCTTGAATAGCTTTTCTCCGTGCTCAGTTTTAATCGAAAAAGGTCAGTACCCTTCAGATGTGTGCCATAGCTTGCTAAATATTGAGTACGAGTTACTCAGTCACAAGTTATAATTAACAAAGTGCAGAAGCCAGGAGCATAGTGAGACAATGGTATAGTCGGATTAGTGGAGCTGTATGTTTTGAGGCATTGCTCTGCTGCTTTAGACAAACAGTGGATACTGGCCAAGAGGTTCCACTACATCTTCACGCTTCATCTACTATAGTCTCCTACAAATTGAGAACGAAGTGGCAGTTGGGGCAGCCCAATGGTGTTGACGGAGTTTCATGAGGCAGCGGTTAATCCAATTAAGCCATCGTTGACCCCCCTTTCATTTGTCGCACCCTGGGATGTCACACTAGCACGTACAAGGTGATAATAACCCTAACGTCGTCAGAATCGGTTGTCGCCATTGACTAGATGGCCGCCTTTAGGAGACATTTGCCGCTTCGTTCTTGATTTGTATCCAACTATAGCGTAGTGTCTTCTACGCACAGAATATCGCCTTATCCTAACCATTATTCGGTTAAGGAGTTTTCGCAAGGCATGCAAGGACACTGACAATGCTTATAACTCTAACAAATTAAATCAAATCAAAATTTATTCATCTTCATTTAGTACATGAGTTTTTCTGTCCAACCTAAGCACAGCGTGCTTGTTGGTTGTTCAGGCAGTACGGTGCATCACTGAATTTTTAAAAAAATTATCCACAACACAGTGACATTAGAACACTAGTACATGCATATTATGCAAAAATTATGTATACATACTGAGCAAATAGGAATACAACTCGAGAAAAAGAAAACAAAATGAACGGAGGACATCATAACACCTTGAAATGAGCCATATCTAAACAACTATAAAATCTGAAGCAAAAACAGGGAAAGTAGAATATAGCATGCAAGAAGCCATCAGTGATTTATCTGCAAGGATGAGCACCATTTTCTTATTGCTTTAGTCATTTTACGTTTAGTTTTGAAATTGCAAAACTCTTCGCCAAGTTCATTGAATATCTGTGGCACTGTCAACTCGAAACCATGGTCAAGCATGACCATGGTTTCGAGTTGTAAAACTCTTCCGTGTACAGTGGCTTCTGTGTACAGTGGCACTTCCATTGCTGCTGTCATCATGGGGACTGTGCGGTCAGAGGCCGTCTGACTCCTTGCAGATTTTGCACTTTGTTGTGTGACTGAAAGAGCGAGCAGTGTGTCGCAGGTGACAAATACACTAATATTTTTCACAATCAGAGTAAGTTATTGTGACATGAATGCAACTGGACTTGCCTAAGCAAGGCTAGTGTATATGTGTGCTGTTCCTGTTCCCCTGTTGCTCTTGCTTTTTTTCTTTTTTGTTTATTTAAGTTTTCACGCAAGCCAATTTTTAGAAACAAATTTGTTAAAATCCTTTTCTTACAGCATGGTCAGTGAACTTCCACGCTGTTACTTGCTATATTTACGGCAATATTTTTATTTGCAACCAATGCTGTAAACATGACCATTTGTGCATTAATTACTTGTTCATAAAGTGCTGTTTAAAAATCATCATCAAATCATATTTAATATAAGTATGTCAAGATAATACAACACATTAATATACAGCAGGAGGTCCCAATGTGACAAACCGTAATGAGACCTCCTTTGCGAATGAAAAGACACTAAATATTTTCGGTAACAACAGCATAAGTAAAAATTAATTAGATGAAATGCAGATATTGTCACATTATAGAATAATAATTTTGCAAACTGTAGCAGGCAACAAAAAAAACAAAAAAAAACAAACAAAGGGAGCAAGGAGTACATCTAAACACCTTCTGAACAAATAAAAAAAATTTGAAACAGACATTAATAGAAGCACAAAGGGAAATGTAAACTAAGTAATACTAGAGGATAAAATATAGCATAAGCTTTCTATTGAATTTGTGAGTCTTTGATGATTTAATATTCAGTGGGAGTGTATTCCGCAATGCAACAGATGAAAAATGAACTCTTTTTATCATAATTCATACTAACCTTATGTAAAATGTAATTATTGTTTGCAGCAAGTCTGGTACTTACTAAAGAGCAGTGAGGTATCAGTGTCACAGAGATAGTTATTGATTTGTTTAAATAAAAAGGTATCAAGGTTAAATTTAACAAGTTTCTGCACTGATAGAATTCTATGGGTCTCTAATAATATTTGGTCATTTTGATAATGTGAGCTAAAAGTCACTATTCTAATAGCCTGGTTTAGCAAGATTTCTCAGGAATGCAAATGGCTTATATATGTAGTGTCCCAGCACAAAATGCAATTACAAATGTGTGAGCGGCTGAATGCAGAGTGTAAAGTAAGTAGTGTTTGATAGTTAAATGCACAGTGCACTCTTAAAAGAATTGTTATTCTGTACAAAACTTAATTTTCATCAGTGACTCTACGAGGAATGAATTTAAGATTGCAGTCCAATTCAACACGTAAATAATTGCAGCTGGGACTTGCAGGTACGGGATATTTCAAAGAAAGATGGAAGTAGTGGAAGTAGGTGACCGTTGGTGAGATGCAAAGAAAACAGATTTAGTTGTGGTAGATTTATATGCAGTAGGTTCACATGGAATTTGCTAACTAACCAGCCCAGATAAACTATATGTGGCTGTAGAGTGCACAGGGGCGCTACATATGGCACCAAGGAAAATCGGTAGCTTCCCACGGGAAATTGTATTGAACTGAAATAAAAAATCAAAACTGAAAGAAAAATGTGTTCTGAAATAAACACCTAAAAAGTCCACTGAATTTTAAGGAAATAAAAAACCAAAGTCCAATTAGTAATTATAAGATCTGATGTTCATTTGTGGTGATAGCTCAGCTTGTACTGATGTTTGCGTGCTTCAGGCTTCATACCGTGTGGTGCCATTTATTAAAGTTCCTGGAAAGCACAGAGTTCCCTGTCTCAGTTAAATTTTACATTCTTGTTCAGCCTTGATTTTTGTCCACACTTACCTGATGCCACGACTTAGTAAGTGACCTTTATATTTGGACAATAGGTTTAATCTTTTCGGTAGTTCACATCTGTAGAAAATTTTTTCAATACCGTTTTTTTTTTTTCATGTCAGTGCCTGATGGTTTGGTAGGCAAAGCTCACAAGAAGAGCTCAACTGGCTTACAGGGCAGCAAGGCCGAATTCTGAACCACTTGTGCAACTGTGGTGGAATTTTTAATTTTCATTGATGGATATGCTACTTGCAGCAGTCATAAATTTTGTTCTGAAATTTTTGTGAAACATTTTTTGCATATTGAAAGTGAAAAGTGAGGGTATTTGCTGACCAAAATGATCATTCGCAGTAGTATACTTCAGGCTTTTTTGATTCTATGCAGTTGATAGCTCTAGAAGTATACGCCAGATAAGACTGTGCAAGGCTCTCTTCCGGACGATTCCATGACAGACCAGACTTCCGTATATTTCTGTACGATAGCAAGGCGGGCGAGTTGGTGATACATATTTGAAAAATTACAGCGCGGATAACGGGGACTTCAAGGGTAGAAAACACAGGACAAGCGCTGACTCTCAGCTAAAGTTTAATCACAGCAAACAGGCAAATATAAGCGAACAGGCAACAACCAAACATTAAAACCACAAGGCACATGCACTATGTTGGGTCAAGATAGGCAACCTCACTGTCACGCAGGAGCAGGGATGGTTTGCTGATGCACAATCTTGATTTCTTTCTCATCTTGTATGCTTCTACGATTTCTCTGGTCAATTGATTGGGGTGTTTGTACAATATGTCACTGTAATACAAGGCAGGAAGACATTATTTACACTCTCGGCAATGATCAACTAAATTCGTGGAGCGGTTAGAATCTAATGAGTTTAGATGTTCTCTCAGACGTGTGTTAATACACCGTCCTGTTTGACCAATGTAAATTTGACCACAGGACAGCGGTATTTTGTACACCACGCCCTCAGAGCATGGTAAAAATTTCTTATCATGCTTAATGCCACAAGACGCTACAGATTTGTTAGGATTGCGAGCCTTATTTTCAACAATTGAACAAATTTTATTGAGCTTATTTGGTGCCAAAAAAACTCTGTCAACTTCATACTTATGGGCCACATTTTTAAGACCATGAGACAGGCGGTGTACATAGGGAAGGACTGCGAACTTTTTCTGTTTCTGTTCATTCTGTGAAGACAGCAGCAAAGCTGAAGTTTTCAGCTTTTTAACTATTTTATTGCAACCCAAAGTGGTGAGCTCATTTGGATAACCTGCATCCCTAAGCTTTTTAGCCTGATCATCGAAGCTTTGCTTCATAGCACGGTGACAGGATTTTGGCAACGCCGATGACAAAGATGAAACAACAATTCTGCATTTTACTACCTTCGAATGATGCGATTTTTAATTCAGCAACGGTTTCTCGGCCCGTGGTGAGTACTTCCAACACATGTGTCCTTCCTCTATGGTCAAACACAAATCTAAAAACTTTATCATGTTATTAACCGGAACCTCAGTGGTGAAGTGCAAACCACATGCATTAGCTTGGAATACTTCTAACACACCAGACATGTGTCCAAGGAATTCTGTTTTTTAATAAGAACCAAAAAATCATCCACGTATCTGAAAATACGTGACGTCTTCCCACCCAAACCTTTCTGAATACCTCGATCCACGTATGACAGAAAAATATCGCTAAGAGCAGGTGCAACTCTTGAACCTATACACACGCCTGCTTTTTGGGTATAGAGTGCACCTTCCCATTCAATGAAGGTAGACTTGACATAAAATGACAACAGCTCAAGGAACCCAGCTACTGAAATGCCACATCTTTTCACAAATTGTTGTTCATCATTGTTCGAAGTAATACAATTAAAAACAGCAGTCATCAGTTCCTTGTGCAGAAGAGAGTAGAACAAATCTACCACATCTATGCTATAGGCTGTACGCAAACCTGGCTTTTGCTGCTGTAAAAATTTAACGACACACTCAGAGTTACGAATCAGAAAGGGATCATTAACAGATAATGCTGCCATATGCTTCTGTAAATAGCCAGAAACTTCATGTTGCCAGGTGTTCTTCTCTGTTACAATGGCCCGGAATGGTATTCCCGTTTTATGTGTCTTAGCAGAGAAGAAAATCTTTAAACAGTTGCTTTTTGCCTTTTTCACACTGCCTTTAAGACGTCCCAGATTCAAATTTTCAATAATTGCATAGCCATGCCTTTTACCTTGTTTGTGTTTGCCGAGACCGGTCATAAGTTCTTCTGAATGGCTAATATCGCCTCATCCGAAAACAACGTTTCTGGTAAGATGACAAAACAACCCTCTTTATCAGCAGTTACCAATCGCAAATTATTCGAAACAAGGAAGTTAATCAGTGACCCAAATCCCTTCCCACGTTTAAAACCGCTGGCTAAAACCGCTGTGCACTCCTCAACGCAACATAGTGCACGTGCCTTGTGGTTTTAATGTTTGGTTGTTGCCTGTTTGCTTATATTTGCCTGTTTGCTGTGATTAAACTTTAGTTGAGAGTCGGCACTTGTCCTGTGTTTTCTACCCTTGAAGTCCCCGTTTTCCGCGCTGTAATTTTTCAAATATATATTTCTGATTTTTAGTTTTCTTGATTATTTTCTATATTATGCACAGATTATTCAGTAGGCCAATTGTTAATTTCATTTTGTGAAAATGCTGATATTTAGGAAGAAAAAAAAATGATGAGCAACGTCGTGGCAGAAGCAGTGTTTTTGCGCACATCACTATTTTGTAACTTTGAAATGATGTCGGAATGGAGATATTCAAGCCATGACGGATGTACTTTGCCTGTGCTAAAATTTGAGAAAGAACATGTAGGGTTTTTTTTTAGATATTCTGAGAAAGTTTTCGCTTCCTAGAAAAAAATTTCAAAATCACCAGAAGTCTCAAAGGAGACAATATTCAAGAATTTTTTCTCTGCAACTGTAAGGCAGATCTCCTTTTAATTTGCAGAATAGATAAGTATCTAGATGCTAAACAAGTGTACCTATTTTCATTGTTATATAAGGTAGAGAAATAGAAGAAAAATTGCCTAAATCTGGCACTTTTAATAATGTGAACAAAAAACCCCAATTTTTCTTAAAACTTCTGAAACAAGTCTCTAGAAGGAGACGAGAAAAGAATGTGAAAGAAGATGTTGCATTATATTGTTTCCAACAGTGTTGTCCAAGCTCAGACCTATAGCTTCTCGAGCATCAGCAGAAGTGGCTAAATGAAGGTGCAGGAGCAGTAGATACACCCTCTGCTGCTCTACATTTTCCCATATGTCAAGACTGAGATCATTTCTGTCAAGAGAGAGCATACCTGATTGCATTTCTACAGCCAAACACCGATCTGTGAAGTAAGCAGAATTCAGTGGCGTTGCTATCACCGGGTTCGAGTTAATAGTTGGAGTCGCGGCCTACAGGACTGCATGTAAACAAAAGTTTTTAATGTAAATTTTTACTTCACAGTGCCCCTATGATACTGCACATGTCCCCAAGCCATCGCTTTGTCATTCTGCTGCAGGCATACCGTGGCTTATTTTCTTTGCTAATTCGCATTTGATTAAAAATACATTTCGGTTTCTATTTCAGCTCTCTGCATTTATTTTGATTGGTTTAAGCATGTGATCGCTATGATGGAGCAGGCATTCCCTCAACTTTTTTACATTTTCTTCTCGCTTTTGCATATTAGAGAGACTCCAAAATGAGTAGTGATGTCCTCCTTCGTTAACAAAATGCAATAAGAGCCTAGTACCGAATGTGGATTCGTAAAACACCTGGCAAGCGCATATTGGAATATTTAAAAAATGCCTTGGCTTTGAAATTACGTCTTACACATCCACATTCTGTTCTAGATGTAGTTGTCATTTTTTAATTAAAATTTAATCTCACGGATGCACTCTGAGAAAATTACAATACAGCTTTTGTTTACATACACTCTCATGGGCCGCTCTCCCAGCTGTAACCCGCCCTCGGTGATAGTGGTGGCGTCAAATCCTGCTTGTGTCACAGATCGGTGTTTGTCCATAAAAATGTAATTAGGTATGCTCTCTCTTGAGGAAACAGGTCTCAGTCATGGCATTTCGAGAAAAAAAGCAACGAAGGGCATAGCTTGTGCTTCTGCACCTTCATATAGGCGCTGCTGCCAATGCTCAAGAAGCTACAGGTTTGAGTTCAGATAAAATTGTTGGAAACAGTATAATACAACAGGTTGTGTAGCATTTTTTTTGCCTCATTCTAGAGAGTTGTTTCAGAAGATTTAAGGAAAATTAGAGATGAGGTTTTTCTCCTTTGATTTTTGGAAAAACTGCTGCATTAAAAAATGGCTGATTTAGGGCAGTGCTTCTTGCACTTCCCTATATTATATAATGATGGAAGTTGGTACGCTATTTTAGCACCTAGATGCTTATTTATTCTGCAAATTTGAAGATGTGTCTTATAGTCGCAGAGAAAAATTCTTTAATATTGCCTCATTTGAGACTTGTGGCATTTTCTAGACTTTTTCTGGGAAGTGGTAACCTCCACAGAATAGTGCAAATAAGCCTGACATAATCTTTCTTATGTTTACTTTTAGCATGCAAAATATAATCATCGTGGCCTCTGCGACGATTCCGTTCGTAATTTTTTCTCCCGAAATATTATCATTTTCACAAAACTAATTAACTGCAGGCCTACAGGCATACTGAATGTAATGCCTCGTTGATACGTTTCCGGTTCATACGATTTTCCGGTGCTTTTCCGGTGCGTACGCTCAAAATCGTGGACATTAAAAATGTCTCATAGAGTTACATTTTTCCCGGTTTATACGTTCCCGGAAAACACGATTTCCCGGCTCCTACGTTTAAAATTTCGACAAATTATGGTGGTATAATATGTTTATTGATCAACCGCACATGTGCAAACATACAAGTGGGCTGAACGAGAGGGCACGCGACATGTTTTTGTGCGACAGTCACCCGCCGTGGTGGCTTCTCTGCAGTGCCTCGATGCAACGAGGCGAAGCATCATTAAAATAAAAAAAAAACGGCGCGCTAGCATTCGCAACGGCCGTTTCTGCGCGGACGCGATATGACGAGGAGAAACGTTGAGGTTCCTTCGCGGCGCATACGGGAAACTAGGCGAAGCTTCTACGAACTGCAGCGATGGCCGGGTCTGAGAAACGCAGCTTAAAAAGCAAAAACACTGCGACAATCAGCCGCCACGGTGGCTTTCTCACAGTACTTGGGTGCAAAGGGGGGAAGCATCTGAAAATACCAAGGAAGAGATTTTGGTTACTTTCGTCACTGCCGTCGACGGACCGGATGCGTTACGGATTTCTTTCCACGCTAAAGACAGCGCTAACGCGGACTGAATTCAGCGCGCTCTGGAATAGGATCTGTCCAGCTCTTGTGCCAAGAAATGCCAATCGACATTTTTATAAAGTGAAATTGTCAATAAATGCCTTTTTTTGCCTCATTCAACAGTTCCATTTCTCAAAATCGTGCGGTTTGGATCATACGTTTTCCCGGATAATACGTTTTTCCCCCGCAGGTAAAAAAAGAACGTACCAACGAGGTTTTTTTGTATAAAAAATAAGCAAGAAATTAATTTTTTTTACATATTTAGGCAGTTTGGTCTCTCATGGAATTGCCCTTCCTCTTTTTGCTAAAGCTGTTTTGCTCTTTTTTATGAAAAAAGCATCTTCATCACTTTCCTCTCTTTTGCTTCTGTTAATGCACTTAAATTGTAGCATGTTCTTAGCATGGAAACAGCCGAAATTAAAAAAAAAAAAAAAACTGTCTGTTCCTGACTAACTTTTGGCCTACATGATGACTTGCATGGATCGTGAGCCTCGCTTTGGGTGTGGCAAGTAAACGCATCAACATCTTAGTCAAGTTCAAGACCACTCACAAATAAAAGGTTGAGCCCTTTCTTTGTTCCTTATATCAGTAGCCTTCCCAGTATTCTTGCAGCTGTAGACAACATCCATGAATGAGCAACTGCATGATGACATAAATGTATGGATGCCCATGCATGCCTGCCATTGGTCATTCATATTGATACAGGGCAGCTTCAGTTTGCCCGCAGTGTCATTTGTTTTTGATGGCTCAGTTGGAGGTGAATGGTTGGTAGCATGCAGTACTTGGTGCTTTTCTAAACGGGTGCAGGCAGCACTGCAGTCAGCTGGTACCATGCCATGTGTTGTGCCTGCTCTGCGCTATGTGGTGGACTTCAGCTCTCCCAATGTGGCCAAACCATTCCATGTGGGCCACCTGCGTTCCACCGTGCTGGGCCACAGCCTGTGCAATCTGCTCAGCTTTGCTGGCCACCACGTCACGCGACTCAACTACCTTGGGGACTGGGGCACCCAGTGTGGTATGGGCCATCCTCTCCTTGTTCGCTGCTGAGCTTCGGGATATGGCCTCCATGGCTTCCCTCTTTCTTCACACCTTGCCTTGTCTTGCCATAAACTTTTTTGGCCACTTAAGCTTTTGGGAACAGTAGGCAAGAAGTTGGCCATCACTTGATTGAGCAGTCATAGGCACTACTGTGAGCAGAAGGGGCTAGTAGTTTGTCGTTCATGGTTTCAAAACAGCACAAATAACAAAAACAAAGAGTGGACACACACAAGTGCTGAGAGTACTTGTGTGTGCACATTTATGCAAGATGTACTTGATTTATTTGAGGAGAAAAATATGAGGAGTAATAGTGCAGCTCAAAGGCAGCTCTGAGGCAGCTTTGGGGCATAAAAGTGAGAGGCGTGCAAATGTCAAGTTTTTGGTTGCAAAGCGAATATAAATAATAAAAATTGGTTGAATTGAATAGCTCCAAATATTAGTACAAGTTGTTATCAAATAGTTTCAAATACCAATTGACGTAGTCGAGGGTTCGACGGCATACCGTCTGGTCAGGAATCATGGCTTGATGAGGTTCACTGGTCTGTGACCAAGGTCAACAAAATAATGACGTTTCGGGAGCGCCACGGCTCCCTTCTTCACAATGAGCAACCAGATGGACGTCCCGGGCTTTTTGTAGCGGTTACTATCGTTCTGAGGCATTTCGCGTAGATAGGGTGCAATGTGCCGTCATTCTTATTTATTGTGTGGGGCGTAGTCTGGATGATTAATGACCCGAGATTTCGGCGGGCTGATACATTCTTTTCCGTTGTCACTATATCTGCTTCATCCCAGTTAATTTCATGACCAGTCTCTTGCGCATGCTCCGCGATTGCGTTCGTTGTCACTTTTCCTTTTCTTACATCGTACTGATGTTCTTTCAGGCGTCTCTTGAAATCTTTCGTTTCGCCTATGTAAACTGATGAACAGTAGGCGCAGGCAATCTTCTAAACCACGGCGGGAAAATTGGCACCAGGGAACTGGTCTTTCACGTTTACAAGCTCATTTCTTATCTTGCTTGTTGGGACATGTGCAGCATGGACGCCGTGCTTGCGGAACATCCGCGCCAGTGCCTCGCTGATCCCTGATACATACGGGATAGCGGCTCGTTTCGGTTTCGGTGCGTTAGCACTTTCGTCTTCCCGGGCAGTAGGCTTACTTGATAGAGCCACTTTTTGCGTGTTCCGAATGAAGGAAAGCGGGTAGCCGTTTCTTTTCAAATCTTTTTCCATGGTCTTCATTTCATGGCTTAGGGCGGCGTCTTCACTGCATACTTTTCTGGCACGGTTGATTAGAGATGCAACCACTGACCGCTTATGACTGACAGGGTGTGCTGAATTGAAATTTAGGTACCTTCTGGAATGCGTCGGTTTCCGGTAGACGCGAAAACTAAGACCTGTCGGAGTACGGGTTACCACAGTGTCGAGGAACAGAAGGCAGCCGTCGGCCTCTTCCTCAACAGTAAAGTTGATTGAGGGCTCAATGGCATTAAGGTGATCGAGGAAAGTGCGGGTGTGCTTCCAGTCTATGACGCAGAAGCAGTCGCCCACATACCTCAGAAATACTTTTGGTCGCGGTTGGAAGGTGGCCAAAGCTTTGTTTTCGATGGCTTGCATAGCGATGCTAGCCGCTGTGACCGAGATGGCTGCCCCCATTGCTGTGCCAAAGGTCTGTTGGTAGAAGTTACCGCTGTACGTAAAATATGTGTTGGCGAGACAGAACTGCAAAAGTTGGCAAAGTTCCGCTGCTTCGAATGGTGTACGATTCTGCCACAAGGTGTCATTCTCGAGATGTTGCCTACATGTCTCAACTGCGAGATCAACAGGCACGCTTGTAAAAAGCGAGCAGACGTCGAAAGAAACGATCTCATCTGTGTCTTCTAGGGCGACCTCTTTGACCTTGTTGATGAAGTCAGATGAATTCTTGATGTCTGTGCCTGTCTTGCCCACCAGCAGAGAGAGAACGCCATGAAGGTACTGTGACAACGAGTATAAAGGAGACTTTCTAAAATCCACTATTGGGCGCAGGGGAATCCCTGGTTTATGCACCTTTGGTAGTCTGTATATGGCCGGCGCTGAGCCGTTTGTACATAGCAACTGATAATAAAGCTGTTTCATAGACGGAGGGATGCCCTTGAAGATTTCTGCTAGCATTTTTTGAAGACACGTCTACACTTTGGGAGTAGGGTCTTTCGGGATCCGGCAGTAAGTGGACTCGTCCTGAAGCATGGCCTCCATTTTTTCCTTGTAAGAAGACCGGTCACGGATAACAGTGACATTCTCTTTATCTGCCGGTAGGACGGCTATATCCTTGTTATCTGGAGGCTTCGGATTGCTGAGCTTTCATCTTGACCAAGAGGGCGGTTTGATGACATCTTCTTCATGCGTGACAGCACACCTATCGCCTTCGTTCGAACTTCGTCCTGAACGTCTTGTTCCAGAAGTTGTACTGCCCCATCTACGGCACATGCAACCTTTCGTGGGTCCGGTGCCTTCCCTTGGTTGAAATTCAAACCTAGGCTGAGCACCTTGGCTTTGGATGGATTCAATTTGTAGGACGACAGGTTCCGTGTTTCGAAGATTGGTGCGGCCCTGGTCGCTATCCCCTTTTCAGCAAGTAAAGTCTGCAGCTTTTGATCCTGCGATTTCAGATGTCTCTCCTCTCTTCTGTACATTTCTTGGTTCGCAACCAACTGAACGCTCGTGAGGACATCCGGAGCGATAAATTCCAGTTGTCGCTTTGCAAAGAACAGTTCAGTATCTAAGCGCTTCTTTGTCAGCTTGCATTCTTCAATCCTTGCTTGAAGGAGATGACGTTCAGCTTTTGCAACCACATGCAGACCAAAACGTACTTGATAGAGCCACTCTTTGCGTGTTCTGAATGAAATAAAGCGGGTAACCGTTTCTTTTCAAATCTTTTTCCACGGTCTTCATTTCGTGGTTTAGGGCGGCGTCTTCACTGCATACTTCCCTGGCACGGTTGATTAGAGATGCAACCACTGACTGCTTATGACTGACAGGGTGTGCTGAATTGAAATTTAGGTACCTTCTGGAATGCGTCGGTTTCCGGTAGGCGCAAAAACTAAGACCTAACCAATGTTAAGTCTAACCACGTTATTGCAAGATCCTTGCGTCTGAAGAAACCGGTAAAGAAACGTTTTGGTCTGCATGTGGTTGCAAAAGCTGAACGTCATCTCCTTCAAGCAAGGATTGAAGAATGCAGGCTGACAAAGAAGCGCCAAGAAACTGAACAGTTCTTTGCAAAGTGACAACTGGAATTTATCGCTCCGGATGTCCTCACCAGCGTTCAGTTGGTTGCGAACCAAGAAATGTACAGAAGAGAGGAGAGACATCTGAAATCGCAGGATCAAAAGCTGCAGACTTTACTTGCTGAAAAGGGGATAGCGACCAGGGCCGCACCAATCTTCGAAACACGGAACCTGTCGTCCTACAAATTGAATCCATCCGAAGCCAAGGTGCGTCATAGACCTGCATCATAGACCGGAAGCACACCCGCACTTTCCTCGATCACCTTAATGCCATTGAGCCCTCAATCAACTTTACTGTTGAGGAACAGATCGACGGCTGCCTTCCGTACCTCGACACCGTGGTAACCCGTACTCCGACAGGTCTTAGTTTTCGCGTCTACCGGAAACCGACGCATTCCGGAAGGTACCTAAATTTCAATTCAGCACACCCTGTCAGTCATAAGCGGTCAGTGGTTGCATCTCTAATAAACCTGCCAGAAAAGTATGCAGTGAAGACACCGCCCTAAACCACGAAATGAAGACCGTGGAAAAAGATTTGAAAAGAAACGGGTACCCACTTTCCTTCATTCGGAACACGCAAAGAGTGGCTCTATCAAGTAAGCCTACTGCCCGGGAAGACGAAAGTGCTAACGCACTGAAACCGAAACGAGCCGCTATCCCGTATGCATCAGGGATCAGCAAGGCGCTGGCGCGGATGTTCCGCAAGCACGGCGTCCATGTTGCACATGTCCCAACAAGCAAGATAAGAAATGAGCTTGTAAACGTGAAAGACCAGCTCCCTGGTGCCAATTTTCCCGCGTGGTTTACAAGATTGCCTGCGCCGACTGTTCATCAGTTTACATTTCAGGAGACGCCTGAAAGAACATCAGTACGATGTAAGAAAAGGAAAAGTGACAACGAACGCAATCGTGGAGCATGCGCAAGAGACTGGTCATGAAATTAACTGGGATGAAGCAGATATAGTGACAACGGAAAAGAATGTATCAGCCCGCCGAAATCTCGGGTCATTAATCATCCAGACTACGCCCCACACAATAAATAAGAATGACGGTACATTGCACCCTATCTACGCGAAATGCCTCAGAACGATAGTAACCACTACAAAAAGCCCGGGACGTCCATCTGGTTGCTCATTGTGAAAAAGGGAGCCGTGGCGCTCCCGAAACGTCATTATTTTGTTGACCTTGGTCAGTGACCAGTGAACCTCATCAAACCAATTGACATAGTCCAGAAAAGAAAAAGAAACAATTTTTCACGAAGTGCAGCAAAGAAAAGAAACAGATGTATTGCAAATTTGTTTTCAGCCATTATGAGCATAATTTAGTACACCTGAAAGCCCGTAAGGCATTAATTAAAGGACAGGGAGTAATGTAGTAATAACAGCAGTGACCTTGTTGTAAATTAGTTAATACCTTGTTTACAATTCTTTGAACAACTTAATCTTGTTCAGTGAACAGTCTGCTTACTGAGTGCTGTCATGAAGCAGTGTAAGGTGGCCAGATATTTCCCTACTGGAGGAATGGCATCGGCGGTCCGCTATTTTAGAGGCTAGACGCAGAGTGGTGCTTGCAGAATGGACACAAACTTAGCTACAGCATGAACGGCATCATTCCTTTAACGGACCATTGCGCGCCTGAATGCCAAGCACCGGCTGTGCAATGCCACTCCAAACGCAGTGTTCGTGATGGCGTGTAACCCGCTTAGTCCTTGTGTGCTGGTTTCGCTGTACTTCAAGCCCCTTGATGGGCCTAAATGTTGCAAACTGAAGGCATGAAAACGGGACCACGCCAACCACACAGCATTTCTTGGCATGCTTTCGTTTTCTCTTATGTGCTAGCTGTGCCGTGTGCAGGCTGTCTTCAAGATTTATGTTTCTCTTATAAGCTTTCATCTTGTCTTCCGTGGCCAAAGGTACGCACTGTCTAGATTTCAGTGGATGAAAATTGTGATGGATGAAAGCTGTCCCCAGGAAACAACCACAGTGGCACACGTGGAACACAACTTTGTTACATTATCCTCTGCAAGCGTCTCACCAAGAATGAGAGGATCACCTTCGTCGTCGGCACATTCGCAGCCAATTGTTGACTGCATTGTGGCATGCCACAGTGTGGTGCTGTACTCCTTTTATTGACCTGCGAGTGCGTAGCGGCCGCGCCGCGGTGGCTCTTGATAGCCATCAGCACGCTGATGTTTTATGCAAGCCAAAGCATTGCCGCATGCTAGCTTTTGATTTTATGAGGAAATGTCTAGTTAACTGATGTGACAAGAGCAAGTCACTGTGTCTAGTGAGCGCTGTTTGGATACGTTGCAACGTTTGGCCACAAGTTACTATTCAAATACTTTGAATTGCTACTAACAGTGCGGTGCAAATCGAATCGAATAGTGAGTGCTGTTCGCAAAATATTCTAAATTCCATATATTTGCTCACCCCTAATAAGAAGTTTGCTGAACTCTCCACACATCAGAAGGTGTCTGAAAGGATCTTTTTTGTGTCTGCACAGTAGATAACTAAAACCACAGACATGATGGTGCCCTGTGTCAGTGTCATGCTCAAGTTGTGATCCATGTGTTAGCTTCACTATTTTTTTTTCTTTCTCATTTTCTCAGGAGAATAGGCAAGGTAAGGAATTAAAAAAAAAATTTGCTAAGCTTGCAGCTTAGTGCATGAATCAACGAAAGTTGTTAAATCTTTGGTTTAGCCATTTAGGTTAATCCCCCCCTTGAGTTGAATTAAATTAACTCACTGAGTGATTAAGATCTTAAGGCTGACGCTATAGATTTCACGATGAAATGCAGGGCTATATGACTGAACCAAAGCTATAAAGCGTGACCCGCATGGAGCATTTTTTGCCCGTGAAATCGCATTGCGCGCCCGACGCCGTGCTGGTGTCGACGAATTCACTCCCGCATGGTCAGCAGCCGAGTGGCGTTTTTTTGCCGCCCATTTTGGCGATGCGCACGCCCCCATCCATACTGAAATCAGAGACAGATGTGCAGGAAGCGAAGTGAAGCCGCTGGCTCTCGCGCACGAAATGCTCGCAAGAGAAGAGGTTATTATTTACGTGGGGGGGGGAGCGCTCGTACGGGGAGTAGGTAGGGAAGGGGAGGGAGCACAGCCCGGTAACTGCCTCCTTGTTGAGGGATACACCGCAACTGAGCTGCACAGGGAGTGGGAAGAAAAGAGAGAGCAGAGAGTAAGGGGGTCTGGTTTATGAGAGGGGGGCAGGGGAGGAGGCAAGGGAGAAGGCAGTCGGGCGCATACCGATCTGTCCCTGCGATGCTGGAGCCCGTTTGGGCGCGTATCCACCATGCGAGAGAGTCTCCCTCAGCCGGGTAATTGTAGCCAGGGGTACCGACGCGGCCCTGTCCAGAATCGCGTGACACCCGCTCCGGATCTCATTGGCCCTCTGTCGTTGCCTCCTCCTGGCGTCGGCGATTTTATCTGTTCCACCAGAACCCAACGATTTGGGAAAAACGTCCTCTCCAGCGGCAAAAAAGCGCTCCGCTGCCGTTTACGCGGACGAATCGCCCAGAGAAACGCTCCATGCTGGCCACGCTTAACAGCTTTCGCTGCAAAACAAGCAGTGTTCCTGGTTTTGTGCTGTAGCTGCGATTTGGAGATCACTTTTGCGGGCATACGTTGTGTATTCAACTTTATAACTGGAAGTTATTGAATATTATTGCTGGAACATTCAGCCCTAGCCTCATTCTCCTTATTGCCGCAGGTCTTCTAGTCGCAGGTTTTGGCAAGCATGGCAACAGCAAGGAGCTTGCCAAGGACCCCCTCAAGCATCTCCTTTCGGTTGGTGCCCCCTGCAAAAATTCACTATAGTTTGTTTCACTGTTGCAGCAGTTGCTTTGCAAACTAGGAATTGAAGTCCTGGCTAGCGGGACACAGTGATGAAGCTTTGTGTTGGTTATGCTGCTACTTTTTTTTGATGAGGCAGAGTAGTCACAGGGCCTTATTCTTATTGATAGCATGAGAAAATGATGCTGTATGTATTGCAGTCTTTATGTTGAATTCGCCTCTGTTGTGGCTTGTGTGCTTTATCTATGCTCAGTGCGCATCCAGGGTGTATATTCATGATACGGTTCGCTTTGGAACCGGCTCACTTCTTCACAGCAGTTCGCTGCATGATGTCAGCCGGCTGAGATGGTTCGCTTTGGAACTAGCTCCTCTTGCTTCATGCACGTTCTACAATAGTGCAAATATATTTTTCACAATTTTACGTCAACAAGTGACCATACTTGTCGTACAAATTTCTATCATTATGGATGTGTTGTCTGGAACAGTAAGCATTGAATAAGTCTGCTCTATTTCCTGCAGCTAGATTTATGCTCATCTGAATTGAAACAAGTTTTACATAAAGATCGCGTCAGTATTTATCTCAGTGCTGGAGGCAAAACAACCTGCTCTTAGTGGATTGTAAGTGCAGGCTCTTAATACTGAACCTTGTGGCTGGTTACTGTTGCCAACCCACTATACGCAAGGCCATGGATGCACACAGTAGTATGGTATAATCTCACACATCAATACAAGCTTTTCGGTAGGTCACAGCACAGAACTGGAGAGAGTTGCCAAAAAACAGACTCTATGTGTGATCATGGCATATGTTTTTAATGCGTTAGCATTAGAAGCCCTGCTGTGAAGCGTCCGGCAGTGTAGTGTTGTGTACACCATGGTTGCCAGATGGCTAAGTGGAGAGTAGGCTGGAAGGTGGCTGCCACAGGAAGAACCTAAAAACGAAAATGACCAAGTATGGCTTCACAAAGATGAAAATGACTAAGAATCAGCAAAAATAACCTGCCATGGTTGGCTGGTGGCAAAGTCCCCCTCTCCACTAGTAGGGACAGAGGAGGAGGAATGCGCAACCTGAGGGTGGTTGCCACAAGAACAACCCGGCGGCTGGCTACTAGGAATGTGGGCCAGTCAACCAATGCCAATTAATGCGCTAAGCCAGCAACCTTTGCTCTTTATCATTATGCATCGCCATCACATAATGATAAATACCACTTCCATAATTTTCGTCCTGTCCCAATTGCTTCACACTGAACTCGCAGTGCAATTTCTGAGTGGTGCTACTGTATAGAGTATTTTACAGCAGATCGTGCAAGGCCTTTCTGCCCTGCTATTAACAGAGCCATGTGTGTCCCTATTGTGCCGTCCCTTGTTGTGCCTTCTTAATAAGTTCTAGTTTTTTTTTTGGCCAGGTTTATGTGGCAGCCAACACGGAAGCAGAGAAAAACCCAGACTTCCGTGCTAAGGCTCTGAAGTGCTTCGCTGATCTCGAGGCTGGTGAGTACTGCTGCCATTGTTGTAATGGTCAAGCTGAACTTACAAGAATAGCAGGCTGGACAATTTGTACTAGTATATGATTTACTAAAGCAGTAGAACTAGTCGTCAGAGGGGATATTTTCTGGCTTGCTATGCTTTTTCCTTCATCTTATGAAGGGACCAATTACTTTGCTTGGTGGGACCTTCTAGGTGAACCGGAGGTGCTTCACAGATGGCAACAGTGGCGGCAGCTTAGCCTGGATGGCTACAGCCAACAGTACATGGTGAGGAAGTGCCCTGAGAAGGATTTTTGGTGGCTGTCTTCGAGCTGACTGCTGTCAGAGCAAAACAATGCCAAGCTTACATTTCCCTGTGTCGATGAGCTGTGTGATGATTGCTGCCAGCTGAAAAGTGTGATGTATGTGCTGTTCTTTCATGTCTGCATGCTTTGTCATTTCATTTTCTAGATTGTGGCTGTACCTGACATATAGTAGTTAACAGCCTACTCTTTCTGCATGTTACTTGCCCATCACACAGCTCAGGCCACTTGTTCTGTTTTAATCTCAGGAGGAGAGGCTGATTCATCAGATAAACAGAACATCATGAAAACAGGGACTAAAAAGAGTATAGACAATACACTGCACTGATCTACAACTATATCTATTCACATATGTATGAAAACAAAAACTCACTGTCTGCTGCAGAACCACACAGATTCTGGAGACATGTACCAGCTAGTCCACCTCTCCATGGTTATACCAATTTGTCCATGCATATGTGTCTTAACTGAGTCTATTTAGCTGCAAAGCCAGTGCTGTTCGAGCATGCTTTCTACGACCCTTTGCAGCGCCTGGGCATCTCTTTCGATGTGCTGGATGCGGAGTCCAGGCACAGCCGGTCTGCCCTGGACCTACTGGAGCAGCTGCGCAAGGAGGGAAAGCTAGTCTCCCGGGAGTGCGTTTGCTTGTTGTTCATTTTGTTAAAATGGTGCACTGCTAGGTTACGAGGTGGAGCCAAAAATGGAGGAGGGGAGATTTGGCAGCTTTGGAGCCAATTGTTGCTTCCCTTTAGTGATGCTTTCTGCAAACAACATATTATCTAATATGACACCATATTGCAGAAAAATGTAAGAGTTGTTACTATATTGTGTTTGGCTCGTTTGACTTGGCACTCATGCTTAAAAAGTGGTGTTGCATTATTTCTTCAGGTGTGTGAAGTCAGATGCAAAAGCGATATGAGTGTCCTCGGTTTTGGAGGGTGGGTCCGAGATGTGCAGCTAAATACATGTCCTTGCTTTGCTTACTTTGGGGTGTGTATGCTATTTTTGCTTTCATATTGAAGGCACTGTTTGGCTTGTGGCACCTAGTACGCACGTATACTACTGAATGTGCTGTGGCACAGAGATTGATGTGGGCAGCTGTCGTACAACAGCCTCCTTCCTCTTTCAATCCACCGCAGGGTCAAGTTTAGCATAGTGTCCGTTGTGGTCTTTGGAAAGGTCTGTTCTTAAGTGTTTTGAAAGGGACATATATTAGAAAGTGTGAGAAAAAGAAAGAAGAATAGAAGTTTCAAGCACCGGTCTGCACTTTTTGTTTCAGCCATTGTTGCTGCACTGAGCAACTGTATGATGTTTAATTGGTATTCACAGTAAATGCGGCTGCTCCAAAATTTCTTGTTTAAATCTGTAGTTTCTCTGACGCAGCCAGTACCTGTGCACCAAGAGTCATATTCCAGAAATAATTCTCATAGAGTATTGTGTGGACTTGGCTCTATTACTTGCTCCCAGCATTGGTGAAATTTGCTGCTAGGGTTGCTAGAATTGGCGAGAAGCTGACATTATGCCGCTAGTTAGGACAGCAGTATATGGCATTGCTGATGTTTGCAAATGGTACTGCATTTACGCCACCAAGTAGTCCCCACATAACAACATCCTTGTGTGCGGCTTGCAGGGACGGTGTCCTGGGAGTTGAGTGCCCAGAGTTCGTGCCCCTGGCAAAGAGCTCTGGAGCCAGCCTCTACCTGACAAGGCAAGCGGCAGCTTACATCTCCTGGTTTTTGGAGCTGAATTGTGGTTTGCTCTCTTGCTCTGTTGCAGCTAATGTGTCAAGCCATGTGTACTGCATGCTATGAAAATAAATGAGGGGTTAATTCAAGCTTGAGATGCTCAGATGTGGTAGTCAGCAAGTTTAATTAAACCTAAGTGAAACATGCAGTGAAACACATGCTTTGCCTGCGGTTTCGGCTGTTGCATTTGTTGCAGAACTTGTTCCGAGTGTTCAAGCCAAATCAGTGGCCTATAAAGCAGAACGTCGACAGGTTTGACTGCTGAGCCTCGGAACCAGTTGCAGGAATTGCAGTGGAAGTATAGTGTTGACATCCATAGGTGTGTGCAGAGGGAGCACAGTGGCCCCCCAAATAAACAGAGGGAAGGGTGGCATGAATTTTGTACCATATTGTTCCCTCCAACCTAGAAGACATGAACGGGCACTATAGTGAACTTGGCCTCCCTCCCCTTATGAAGAGACCTGTGCACACGAGGCCTTTTATGCAGTTGGAGATGGCGCGACACAAAGTTACTTATTGTAAGCATTTCAAGCTTGCGCATGCTTTAGGCAGCAGGGTAAAGCAGCTGTTAGTTATTTTTTTTCATCGATATTTCAAAGCGCAGAGCAAGCTAGTGGCAGTGTTCAGGTTCTTGCCCGGCAAACTAACTTTATGTCCTGGCAGACAGGCATTGTGGACAGTTACCAGCTTGCTGTCCTTACAGGCATGTAAAATATTTCATAAGTGCTTGTGCTCTGCTGCAGGGATGTGGTGGCGGCCTTAGAGCGCAAGAAGGTGCACAACTTTGACTGGGCCTACTACGTGGTAAGCGCTGGTGACCAGAGAGGGGCACGTAAGGAATGGCGGTCTGCGTCAGCTTAGTTGTGACCTGGCCACCTGGCTCTCTGTGGAGGAAAAAAGTTGGCAGATGTCAGAAAACAGATGCAGGTCCTAAAAATTAATATTTTTATTATTAGAGATATTTTAATGAAATTAGGTGTGTGTATATGTATTTCTTCCTCCTGATTTCAAAAATATAATTAGTTTCAGTACATCTCAGTTCCTATATTAGGAGCAAATAACTGAAGCCTAATCAGGTAATTTCCTTTGGGTCGTTAAGACACTTTCCCTCAAAATTTTCTTTTCCGATTGGGCTGGAGCTGTAGCCAAAGACCTGCCGTGCGAAGCTATGCTATTTATATCGTTATTGAGGCACATTATCATATAAATACATTCAATTATGTCTAGGCACCATAATTATGAAATATAATTAGGTGACAGTAATGTTCATGAAATTTTATATGTACGACTCAGCCATAAAACAATAGCATAGCTCCCATGTTTAGTTGTTTTTTAATTCAGTGGTAGAAGATTAATTGAAATTTCACCTTAAAAACATAACAAAAGCTTTTGTAGGGCTAGCCATGGCAAAAAAAACATGAAGTGGAGAAAATCGCATTTAAAGTGCGTGCACGAGCTGTTTGGAGGTCGTTGTAGAGGCCTCAATGGTGAAATGCGGATGTTTTGGGATGATTTCACAATAGTGAGTAATACAGGAATGTAGGGAAGAGTGCTAGCTTTTGAACAAGACCAAGTTGGCGGCCATAAGGAGCGCTGTTGCGGGAAGTGACAGGTGCGAAGTTCTGCTGCATTTTGGTCCGAAATTGCCATTTAGGCACTTTGTAGGCATCAAGTATATTGAGTTTTTAGTAGCTGGAGGTCGAATTAGACTTAAAACTTTGTAGATAGGTACTTTAGTGTATATTGAAATAGATTGTGCCATTTTTTAATTGAAATTTTTGTATTTTTTTAAGTTTTCAAGACCCCGTCTCCCCTTAATTGGTAAGCTGATGGAATAAAATTACTATTTCATGTACATTTGTAGAGAGACCAATGCTCTTCAATTAATACCTGAGCAGTTTGCCTGGCAGTAAGCCTGGCAGGCTCTTCCAGGTGGCAGCAGTGAACCGAGATGCAGTCTGATATGCAGACACACACAAGACTTAAAGTAGTTCACAGGACATTGATGAGGCCTGTCTCACTGCGGAAGAACAATGCAAGGGTGATGTATTGCCAAGGGTCAAGAGCATTGGCGAGGTGAAGGCAGGATTCACTGCACAATCTGATTTCAGTCTTGAGAGTTCTTCATGATTGCCCAAAAGGACTGCCTATGCAAACATGTTCAAGGTCTTGACACATATTGAAACCCCTGAACATTTTGAGTGAACACTAATTTGGTAGACTTGACAAGTGTGGTCACATCTAGCAAGATTAGATGACGTACAGAAGTCAGTTTGAGAGAAAAGCGACTAAGAGGGCTGTAATGTTACATAGGATTAGACCATAGGGCATGCTGCAAGTATCACACAATAGCATGTACAGTGAGACTGGAATTAAGTGCAAACAGCGCCTGTGAACAAAACAACATATTTTACCTCTGTACCTCAAACTGCAATATGAAACTTGCCTGATTCTTGTTACTAGGTTAATGAGCCACCGAAGTATATATTTATAAACCAGTTGCAGTGCAATATTGCACCACAAAGTGTAAACGTAGGGTATATGCGGGTTTGTGTTTCATTCTGGCCTGACCATACAAGCCCTGTCTGTCACTTATAGGAAGAAAATGCATGGCACCCGGCTTACGTCTGACTTGTAGAATAGCACCTAATTTAGGGTTTGTATCATTCTAATTGCAGTAGAATCTCATGGGGTCATGAAAAATATTCGTATCATCAAAAAACAACCAAAATCCATGTGCTAGAGCATGGAAAATGCCTTGGCAGAAATTATTTCTTAAAAGCATTTATCTACAGCCACGCTCCACTGCTCACCTGTGCACACTGCGTGACTGGCGATGTGCGGGACGTGTGCCACCGCTTGCATTCGCGGTGTGTACTGCGCGACTGGAGATCTCAGCATTGATGATATGCAGCCTGAGTGCCACCACTTAGCCCTTGCTGTGAGTTTTGCACAATTGGTGATCGTGACGTTGGCGATGTACAGGCCACACACCACCGCTCATTGCTTTCGATGAGTACTGCGTGACTGCCAATTATGGCGTCAGCAATGGGATGGCACACAGGTTGAGGGTGCAGTCGCGTCTCTGGCATTTGTGCCAACCCTAGGGGTGTGGAAGAGTGTTCAGAACACCCGAAATTTTGCACATTATACACAATGGACTTAGTGAGGGAATTTTTCGAAATCGTGTCATTCTAAAATTCGTATCAGCTGAGTTCGTAATACTGAGATTTACTGTAAATAGCCATTCCATCAGTTTTCGGTTTTGAAAATGAAATTTTTCCTGGTCACACGAGACAGAAACTGCTTAGCCGATCTGTATGCACAGCTGCATCTGCCAATAGTTAGCATATGTGTGTGTGTGTGTACTTGCCACATACC
The DNA here is from genome assembly GCF_052857255.1 of Amblyomma americanum. Classification (NCBI taxonomy): domain Eukaryota; kingdom Metazoa; phylum Arthropoda; class Arachnida; order Ixodida; family Ixodidae; genus Amblyomma; species Amblyomma americanum. The sequence continues at coordinate 4,285,881 of NC_135503.1, read as the reverse complement.
CTTTTCCATGGTACTTAGCCAAGGCCAGCAGGACTAGGCAAGATGAAGCCTTGCACCTGCCGCACCACACAACCAAGGAACTGTTGCGACAAGGGGATCTCCCCTTGCAGATTGACCGAAGGCATCCTAGGGCCACAAGGGCAAGCTTCTTCAGCACAGTGCACGTTGGGCGATAGGGCAAAAGCAGGTGTGTCATGTGGCCTACTTGAGCCAGTGTATGAAATCACATGACCAAGAAGCAGCCCCCAAGGGACCATCCTGGGTAGCTAGACCTAGGTGAGAACGAGGAAATGGGATTTGAAGGATCTCCGCAACTTTTCAGTACTTTAGAGGCCTAGGTCGACTCAGCTGTATTACAGAGAATGCATTGGTCAATGGCAGTGGCACGTGCTCAGCTCTGAATGTCCTCTGCAGGTGGACAGGTCCCAAGCGGAACATTTTCGTAGGCTGGCTCTGGTGCTTGAGCAGCTGGGTGTCGAATGGGCCAGTCGGGTGCAGCATGTGCCCTTTGGCCGTATCAGGGGTGTCAGCAGCCGCAAAGGGATCAGCGAAGGCATGTTGCTCGATGACCTGTTGAACGAAGCTGTGCGTCGTGCTCGCCTTGCCATGGACCAGGCATCCAGTAGGTAGCGTTTTCATGCAGAGAACTTTGTACTTGGATTTTCTTGTAGCTCTGAGTGTGTCTCATAGGTGCATTCAGGTGAGCTGTTTGTAAAAGTTCACCTGGTGGCACAGAAGAGCAACTGCACCTCACTTTCAGCTCCACACAGAAGGGTGCAGTTCGGTGATGGATGCTGGGTGCTGCTATGCTCGTCAGTCGTCACTTGCACATGTGGGATCATTTTTTTCCTAATAATTCTGAGCGATGTAGGACTGTGCAAGCCTCCAATAATTCTGTTCTTTTTTCCTCCCCGCATTATAATTGTCTGGAAAAGCTGCAAGGCGATTCTTATATACAGTTTATGAGCTCCATGATAAATATGGTCCTGAATGATTGCAGGTATTAAGCAAGACCTGGAGCCCACATTGTTTTGATGGTCATGAGGAGTGTAATGTGGGAGGAGCTTGAAAAAAATAGCTGGTGGTTTAGCATTGCTAAGTACGAAATATTGCGCGAAAGCATAGTTTTTTGCTGGTGGACACGACCGCCACATACCTGAAAGCACAATTGAAATGTCCCAGGGAGCCATTTATGCACGTTTTGAACTTTTTCATCACCAGTGCCAATTTACCCAATGTACACTGGCGGCCTATGCTCCAGTGCCGTGTTTCTGCAGCTATGTTGTCAACGCCAAAGCGTATTGTTCTAGTGCCGTGTTTCTGTCGCAACGTTGTTTACGCCAGCGCCTGCAGAGCACAGCGCATGCAGAGCAACAGGAGAGGTGCTTGCTTGAAGGTGTTGACTGCCTCCAAAAAACAGCTGGTGTGTCAATGGATAGGAGCCTAACAACTTCCTTGCAGAGGGTGGTGACACACTTTGTTGATAATGAGTTGTCGCTTTTACAAGCTGACAAAGAAGGAGGCTTTGTGGTGTTGCCGAAAGGCCTTTTCCATGAAAAAGCCCTTCAAGCGGTTGAAAAGAATTTCACCCTTATAAAGCGTCGTGCTACTACTGCAAAACAAAAGATAGCCGACTTCTGCAAGGATGTTGGGAATGATACTTTGTGTACGCGAGTCACTAAGTCTAAAGGTAATGCTTTGAATGTTTTCTTTAGTGCTAAGACGCACAAACCCGGGGTCCCTTTCCGCACTATTGTAAGTGAAAAAGGCTCTTGGCAGTTACATGTTAGCCAGTTTCTGCAAAAATCTTTAAAACAACTTACTGTTCACGATCCGTTCCTTGTCAAAAATTCTGGAGATGTAGTTAATTTTCTCAAGAACGACCGCAACATCGGCTTTGCTTTCTCTGTCGATGTAGAGGATCTGTTTTATTCTATACCTCACCAAGAGTTGTTCGCTTCTTTGAGACAATGCATTGACAAGAGTGGTGTTGTCCCTTTCCAAAATTCGGCTGGCATGTCTGTTGACAATTTTTTGACTCTTTTAGAATTTTACCTTAAAGGTACATTTATCGCTTTTAACAATCACCTCTATTTACAGACGAAAGGCATTTGCATTGGATCTTGCGTTGCACCCATTTTAAGTGACATTTTTTCAGCCAGCATTGACCAGGTTTTAAGCACTGTTTTTAACTCGGACGAGGTCATCAAAGTGTACCGATATGTTGATGATTTTTTAATATTTTTGGACAAGCAGAGCCCTTTACACTGCTGCGCTATTGTTAACAAGATTTTAAATGCTTTTAGGAAGTATGGAAAGGGACTAATATTTACTTTCGAGACACCGGATAACGACGAACTTCAGTTTCTAGATATTCGAGTGAAGTTGGGCAGAGGTCATACTTGTTGGATGTACGCCCCTCGTGTTCAGAAGCAACTCTTGCCTTACGACTCTACTCATTCGAAGGTCATAGAAAGAGGCATAGTTAGTTTGTGTCTGGATTCGGCGCTTGAGAAATCGTGCGTCCATGAGATGCAGTCTAGCTTTCAGAACCAATTGGCTAGAATTTTGTCAGCGGGCTACCCCTTGTCGGTCGTGACTTCTGTTGCAGAAGCTTGCCTGAAAAAAGTGAAGGCACGCACAGAGAACTCCAAGAAGAAAGAAAGGAACATGAACCTGCGACCGGAAGTTGCCCCCTACCTACACAAGGTGTCGCATAACATGAAGAAGGTAGCGAACAGGTATGGGGTGCCGCTCGTTTTTTCGGCGCCGGTGAAGCTGTCAAAGTTGTGCCCTCGTATTTCCGGAAGCGAAACAAGGAGAAGCGGGTGTGGAAAAAAGCACACTACGCCCTATGTGCAATGCGCTTCTGAGGTGGTATACGAGCTGCCACTTTCATGTGGAAAAGTGTACATCGGTCAAACGGGGCGATGTATTAACGACCGGCTAGGGGAGCACCAAAGGAATTTAAAGAACAAAGAGAATGTGTACTTGGTTAGGCACTGCCAGTCATGCGTGACATGTTCGCCACGTTTCGATAGTGTTCGAATCCTAGGCAGAAGCAAGTATAAAACGGCACGTGAACTCCTGGAGGCCTTTCACATAAAGGAAAAAGCAGATTGCTGCATTAGTGATGCATCCGTTTTTTTGTACGCTTCGGAATTCAACCTTTTCGCAGCAATACGATAAGATGTTATTTCGTGGCACGTGTTTGTTTTGGTTTTCTTTCTGTAGTGCGCAGATGCATGATCCATTTTAAGCTTGAATTCTTTTCGCAGTAAACCAGTTGTGAGTGCAGCGTTCGTCCGTGTTTTTTGCGTGTTCCTTCTCTGTGTGTGTGTGCTTCTTCGCTGCAATATGAATCAAGAATGTTACCAACTTGCCCAAAAACGTGTTTTACTCAAGTATCTTTCTGTCACTACCACCACATAGCTCAATGCGCGAATATTAGCTTGATAGCAGTATTAGGCGATGAAGAAGGCGACGTGCAATGCACAGCGCGAGACTGTGTTGCAGTTTAGCAGGAAGCGTGTTCGGCTGCGGCGGTAGCCTAGGGCTCTCGCGCAGTGACCAACGAAGCTGGTCTGTTCGTGCCGCCGCGGGTTTGAATCCCAGTCATGGTTATTTATTTGAGTTATTTTTATTTATTTATTTCACTTGGCACAAACCCACAAACATCGCAAGATCTTGCTCGGGGTTTACCAATCGGAATAGTGCTTTTGCACTGATATTACAATCATCCCTTGTTAGCCCTGTGCACGGTAGTGCCCTCTTTCCTGTTGGTTTGCAGACTCTGCAACACCGTTTCTAGACTAGCCTTAAAACTGATATGTGTATATTGTAAAGGGTGAGCGTCAAATAGTTTGTATGGTGTGCAGCAACACGGGTGAATGGTGAAACGGCAGTGAGGCTGGCGGCCGAGCAGCTGGGGCTGGCAGCCGTGGTGGTGAATTGTCTTCGTGGTCGGCGCAACCGGGATGTCACCTTTGACTGGCAACAGGCGCTGCATGCAGCTGGTGACTCGGGCATCTCTCTGCAGTACGCTCACGCCAGGCTTTGTAGGTGTGTGCTCTTCCAAAGTATTGCTACTATGGTGGGACAGGAGCTGCTTCCTGTTCATTTTCTCGCTGACTGCAAATGTACAGGCTCATACATAGCATGACTACACCAGATCTCAAGACCTGCCGACAATGCTTGTTTCAGCTGCTAAGAATATTCGGACGGATCCAGCTATATCAAACACACCTGTCCTTACTTCTCTGCACATCATGGAAGTGGCCCAGGGGGAGCAGTCTACTTGCTCCAGCTGCGGGGGCTCTAGGACAGGGCTGGATGGGCGATGGAACTTGTTTAATCTTTGTCTGGACAGATGGGCAGCTGCATGGTTGATGTTCGTTTTAACAATAAGGCTGAATTGTTCAAGATAAACCGTGCAGGAGTCGGCGGTGCTGACATTTCCGTCTGTCTAGTACACGTGTCTCCTGAACAATCAAGCAGTAGTCAGTTTCTTGCTATAAATCACACTCCTTCTCACTTTGTTTTAATATGATGTAATTTACGTGTATTTACCTCTCTTACCTGTGCCACTTGCAGTTGGGTTGAACAGACACCAGGCTGACTTGCAAGCTTTGCGCAAACACTTTCTAGTGCAGGCTGTCATGCTGCTTATTGGCTTCCACAACTCTGGGGGAACTGCTGACACTGTCAGAGGTGCAGCTGATAGGGGAAGACATCTTCAGTTGGCACTCAGTGGAAACTTTACCTCCTGCTATTGCGTGGCATCTACAGGAGAAGGGCAACAACGTATGCTAGCTAGGTGCCATTTGTGATGTTTTGACACTACTGTGAGAGGAAAGCTAGAAGGAAGGAAAGTACACTGCTCTGCCCATCATGTACTTCACTAATTTTTTCCCTTCGTCTTGTAGCACTTTGAAAGAAACATTTACATGCATAGTGCATACAGGACTTGAGATGTTTGAAAGAGCATTGAGAGTACTTTAGAAGACTGCAAGAGCTGGGCAATGTGCTGCCTGAACACATGACCTGCTGATAGTTACACTAACCAGCAGAGCATCGTTATGTTTAGGGACCTCTGGATGTGACAAGCCCATTTTTTTTTAGCGCTGACAGTAGCTTGCTTATTAAAGACGGGTTCTTCGCCCATGCACGAACACAACCCCTGTCCGCTGTCTCATGACCTTCATATTGGCCAGAGACTATCTTGCCGGGGCAGCTGTAGAAGCCAGGTGAATCTATGTTTCAGCCTTGAGGAGAAGGCTGGCTTTCCGGTGGACACTGGAGTTGCAGTGGACACGTTGCAAGAGCCTCCTGCTCTTGCCCTGGCCATCCAGATAGCCAGGTGAGGATCTAAGGGTTGCTCTTCACTCTTGTAATCTAGGTCGGTTGCATCGGCCTCAATAAAAACAACTCCTATAAGTGCTGTTCTGTTTCTCATGTAGTGTCTTGTGAAGCAGACTGAGCCTTATATTTTTTTAAAGTTTTGATGTTTAACAGTAGGGTGGTATTTTGCGGGCATTGCCTTTTTATGCATGTCTACCTTGGTTCACGCTGATTGGCTTGAGCCCCAGTAGCTGTGGGCTGAGTCATTTGGTGTCGGCCAAAGTAGAAATGTCTAAAAAGGTGACACTCACTGAATAGCGCCACTGGTGTCATCCGAGCACTTAATTATTGGATGCTGTCCTTGTTGGGTTTGTGGAGGCCTGTTTTGTGACAAAAAAATTAAGGAAAAAGAAACATCTCAGCTGCATGGCGCGAGTGGTTTCCCACCAAGACATCTGGATAGCACTCAGGACGGCCGTCCAGTGCACATGATCAAGTAGGACTGGTATGGGCACTCGCGCGCATGCACACACACACAGCTGTCTTAGAAAAAGCATTCACACAAAAACTTCCCAGGAACTCCGCAACTAAATTTGTTGCAAATAGAGCTGCATCTGTGCTTATGCCCTCATTCTGAAAAACCTAACACTCGCCAAGAAAAAAAAGAACAATAGGGCAAAACCAAATGACGTTTCGGGACCCCTACTCATTCTGAAAAACCTAACACTCGCCAAGAAAAAAAAGAACAATAGGGCAAAACCAAATAATGTTTCGGGACCCCTCCGAAACGTCATTTGGTTTTGCCTTATTGTTCTTTTTTTTCTTGGCGAGTGTTAGGTTTTTCAGAAAGATATCATTTCCTTGCCAGACGACTTTTCGTCGAGCTCTGGACTACGTGCTTATGCCCTGTATGTGTTATTTGCATCTACTTCAACTTAATAGCAATGAATATTGAGATGAAATGCTTGTTTGCTTCTTTTGGGTGAGTATGTTAGTCCATGGACAAGGGCAGCGAGGCTCAAAGCCCCGCTTGAAGGTTGCCGAGAGGTCAGCCTTTACTCTTGCAGCTAATACTGCTTTTAGTTACAATAACAATCAACTCACACCAGGCATCGGATGCAACCCTTGAGAACCATGCTATGCTCAGCAGTGGTCAAAAATGTCCTCTGTCTCACAAACTGTGAAGCATTGTGGAAGCTAGCACAGCTGCCAGGCTGGTCGTCACAATTCATGAAGATGTTGACTTTATAGCAGCAACGTGTGATGTTGCACTGGGAGTTGGGTTGTGAGTCTCAGTAGGCAATGGCACAATAGAAAAGGCATAGCCTATCAAGGGCAGTCGTTTTGTGTTAACGGTCTTGCCCCCGACTCTATAATGGTGCGCCTAGTTTGCACCACACTGCGTAGCTAATCCGCACACAGTGGGTGAGGAGCAGAAGGAAAGGTGCAGCGTGTTTCACTCTGGACTGAAACAATCTGATTTGTGCCACGAGGGACGGAGAAAAAAGCGGCAGCTGCACGCCATGCATCTGCCTCTCTGTGTGTTGACTATGCATGCCATGCACCCCTTATTCATCTACAATGCAAGAATGCCCATCAGGATGTTTGTTATCTGCCTGCAGGTTTGAGGAGGTGGTGTGCAGTGCGCTGACCCAGCTGGAGCCTTGCACTGTGGTGCAGTACCTGTTTACTCTGAGGTGAGCACTAGTTGTGCTGTCTTGTGTGGGCAGCCTAATACTCTCGGCAGCATCAATTCAGGCAAAAAGGATTTTGGCTTTCCTCTATTTGCAAGAGCCCATCAAATGTCCACTTTTGAGGGCAAGAGATTGTGCATGCCTGGCTTTGGCAGTGAATCTTCTGTACGAAGAGAGGCAAGAGACTTGTACTCCATGCTTTGAAGCCTAATGAATGGATAAAACTAGTGCAATACTGTTATATTACTTGGAGTGTGTTCTCTTGTACTCACGCTTGTGTATCTTTTTGTTGTGACTACAGAACATCTTTTTGTAGCGATAGCTACAATGCGGTAGCATTTCGAGCCTTCAGTGTGGCGGCGCCACCACCCTGTGGCTGCATTGCCACCCCGTGGCTGCGTCACCACCCCGTGGCTGTCCCGCGACGCTGTCACGTGGTTGGTCACGTGGTGCGGAGCAGCTGCCGGCGGCACTTAGCAATTCAACTGAGCAAGTTCCACTCGGCCAGCTGCAGCTATCGCATCACTACAGGTTTAACCAGAGCTAAACCACCGCCAATTTTTGTCTTGAATAATGAATTTATTTAACTTAGCCTGTAATGTGCGCTTTTGTTGGAGGACTGCTTCTGGTCTTTCTCACCCAGGTGACAGGGTGGGTTAAATGCAGTTAACCCTTCAGGCACCAATTAAATCTGCTGAGAAGAAAAAAAATTTTTTGCATCAATCACAATCAGTAGGCCAAGCAGAAGTGAAGTTTACAAAAACCGCGCAAGAATTTTTACATTTGAGCACATTTTATCAGCGTCCACATATGTGTACATAGCACCTCAAAGCTGTCACGTAAACTTGAACACTGAAACATTTTCTTTCCTCTTCTAGCTGTTTGTTAGACATGAATAAATGTTTAGCTGTGAGTATGTACATTTCATAACTTATGTTAGCTTATAACTTATGAAACACATAACAGCAGTCATGCTGTGATGACAGGCAGAAGAAAATTCCGAATTTCTAGCATCGAATGCAGCTTTTGAATGCGCAGCCTTCGCGTCTGCATCGTTGTGCATTTGGCGTGTTCAGAATCTGGGGCCAGTGGTTGCTTGCATCACAGCCAGTGCTTAAACTCTGGCTTCATCGAAGGAGGTTTCTAGTGATTCAAGCACTGGTGGAGAGGAGAAAGCAGCTTGCAGACTGTTTTACATGTTTTTTTTTACAAATGGAGAAAATCGTTTTTAGATAGCTGTTTGCTCAGTCTATGTCACAGACCTGAAACAAACAATCCCCATGCTCGACAGTGTGTTCAGTGTTGTTGTGCAGCCTCGGAGCTGAGCGGCCAGCTCTGGACTAACTTGTGGCATGAAGGCATTGGTTTCCGTTTCTCATCCACACCTTGTGTAGTGCTGCCAACTTTGTATTTTCCGTCCTGGGTTTTAGAAAACTTGTTAATGATTTTTGCTAAAAACCAAAGTGAAATTTTCAAAGCGATTGAAAAGAATTATTCCTACCACCACTGACATGAATAAAAATGGCTGCTTGCTTCGGATTCATGCCGTCTCTACATTCGAAGCATGAGGGGGAGGGCCTAGTTCTCTTGTCAATATTGGTGAGAAGTCTAAGACCCCTCGAGAAACCCCTGACTTTACGCATTGATCATAGTGCGCTGTGTTTGTTGGAAGTGGCTCAGCATTGTGAGGCTTCTTTGCAACCACCCGTGGGCCTTCATTGCTCGGTCGGCCGCGCTTGTTTGGAGGTGCTTCTCCATAAGCTATTTTCATAAGAAACGCTTCAGCGCTGGAGTCTGCCAACTTTCGCCTTGCAGAAGCATGGTTTTCAACACCTGTAAGCAGTAAGCCTCTTCGTGCCACACTTGCCCCCAAAAAACAACCTCCGCGTCCACGTTTGTGGACGCACCACTCTGGACCTCCGCTGCAGCACTTTTTCTTCGTCTATGACAGTGAAAATTGTTGTGCCATTCCTATGTTAACCTACTAACAGATTCCAAATGGTAAATTGCATCATTCCCAATTATTTGAAAAGAGGTCATGCAAAAATACAAGCCCGTTACTCGTCCCGCCATGAAATGTCACAACGTCCAACTTTACTTGTTGTTTATGAGCACATTTCGCTTTAGCTGCAAGAGGTGGTGCCAGATACTTGACAGGAAGGGTCAAAATGTTAAGGGCGCGCAGTTCAAAGGTGGAAATTCGCCTTGTATGCGAAAATATGAGCAGGTTTAGATTGTGTCCACAAATGTGGGTATGGTGCCTCCTTAGCAAAGTGAATGAGCAGATTATTTGGTAATCCATTGAATTCTTGAAGCTAAAATACGTGAAGGACGGAGGGAGCACAAGCATTTTTTTTGCCCCTCGTTCTTTTCCAGGTTTTGTACCTGAACTGTCCACTTTCTTTCTTTTGTTTGACCTTTGTTTTCCTGGTACAACTCTGCCATTTCTCTTTTGAGCGTGAATTGTTAGCCGCTTACATGCACAGATTGTCACATCTTCAGTTCTGCAGATGTGTGCAAATTTTTGTATCATGGACATGCTTGTGCGTGCATGCATGCATTATGTCTGTGTACATGCGGACTAGCGAACTTTTGCCTTCAGTGGACGGAGTACGCTTAGCTTGAAGCATGGAAAGGAAGGTCACCTCCTTTGAGACTGGATATAGTGAACCCGGATACATCAAATTAATGCTTATATTGAACAGTCGGAACACCTCCTTGAAAATCCCATGCAGAACTACAGCACTATTGTTCGTGTTTGCCGAACTTGCATTCAGCAGAACATTCAATATATCGAATGGCACGCTGTGCCCCTGCAAATGGCGCTTCTCCCAATAGCACTCTTCAGTCAGTGAACACATCCAAAGACTGGTCGGCCCCACGGCCATATACACCTGCTGGCAGCGCTAGTGCTGTGAAACTGCATGACGAGGTAAACATAGGGCATGCTTGAGGGTGGCCTTCAGTCTCTTCTCATTTTTCATGCCACATCACTGACATTCAGTGAAGCCAACTTCACTAGAGCCTAGCAGCGGCCGTCTTCTGGCATGCTTCTCTCGCTTTGCTGCGGAAGCCATCTGTACCATAATACTGAGTTTATTCTACTTAAAATTGGACATCCTCTGATGGCAGTGGCTAGTTTCAAATCACTGTCTGCTGCGGCTTCAATACGAAGCAGGTTAGGCCTAGCAAGGCCTTGCAAGTGGTGCTCTGTGAGCAACCGCTGCAAGGTACGTATTACTAGCATGGTTGCAATATAGTCCTTCTTCATGTTTACAGATATAGTTATCTATTATTATTTTTATATATCGAATTACCAATATATCAAACTGTTCCGCACTATTCTTTAAGTTTGATATCTCAGGTTGTGGCTGTAATCACTGTGTGCAGTTTGTCACGAGCCAGTGTTTGCTTTGCCTTTGCAGTCATGCCATTGGTCGAGCTAGCAGGGAACTACCTGTCAAGCGTCAAGCTTTGTCCGTGGCACAGGTAGTATATTTGTTGTTAACGAGCACTACTAAACCAGAAGCTGCACAGCATGCGTGTTGATGTCTCTGACCACATAATGATTGGCCTTGTATCTGCCCCCATCTCTTCAGATTGTTATCTCAACACCTTGTTGAGCAGCATATTTTTCACTTTTTTATAAAAGCACCAGTGACGTCACTAAGGAGAATGGCACCCGGGTGCGGTGGTCTGGCGCGTCACTCCCTCCTACCACATCCCGATATCCTGAAGCCTGCCTCGCTGTGGAAGAAGTTCTCTAACCTATGAGAGATATTTCAGTAAAATCATATGAAAACCTACTTAGGAAGGTAATACTATGTAAAAGTATATTTACGAAAGTACCCAGGTGCTGGTAATGGCAAGCGGCGCCTAGCATGGGAACCGCTCTGTCTTCTTTGCACCTATCATTGTGGCACAACCCTCTGGCAAAAACAGACCGTTCCCAGTGCTAGGCTGAAAACAGATAAGCTGCATGGTATGGGTTGAGCCGAACAACACGAACATCACTCGTAGTCGTAGGACATGTGGACGGTGTTGGAGAATTGAGTGGTGCAATTTTTTTGGTCACATTCGTCACCCAACAGAGCACACGGTACATGCTAAACGATCTTTCGCCCTTTCAGAAGCAACATATGATGACTTTCACACCCTGGTTACAATGTTTGGCCAGCGAAAATACTATTTGCTTGACTATAGTCGGATACAACTTAAGTCTGCAGCGAAGCTCCGCCCACATTTAGAACTGGCGCACAGAATTCCTCTACTACGAAAACATAGTCCGTTGTTAAAACTTCTCTTGTCACCTAAACAAGAAGCTAATCACAAGAAACAAATTACATGATCTTGAATTTTGATACCTGGCTTGTTTAATAAAGTCAAACATTAAAAGCTGATTTCGTGTACTTTTGGGACTGGCTTGTGGAGTAATACAGTGCGCCGCGGATCGTGGCCCAGTGTTAACTGCTGTTTTTTTAAGTTGTATCTTACTATAGGCAGCCCTGTGGAGGTTTCAAAAATTAGATGTTCAGTTCCCGTCAACAAAGAGTAAAATGGAGGAACAGACGAATGTCATTTTTAGTTCTATTAACGTAGGTACTAAAACCTTGCTCTCTCTGCTAGGGCCAATGTACAGGGAGAGGAATTCTTAGGCGAGCTCGATTTTGCAAGATGAACACCATGTGAAGATGAGCGACCGCAAAGAGATGTAAACTCCGCGATGCCATCATTGTGAAGTTTACTTACCTATGAGAATTCCTGTGACCTACCAGATAGGGAAGTGACAAATGTATCGAAAATTCGCTTTAAGGCTGCTGACCAACGGTGAATTCACGTAGGTTTGTGAGAGGTGGGTGCGGGCAAGTCAACGTACCAGTTCGGCTTGTGCCATGGCATCTTGTGCATGCTGTGCAGCGGAGGGGGCAGCAGGTGGTACCAATGTGGTCCAAGGGCAATGTAGGTGCCTTCCAAACAAAGGATAAAACAGCAATAAGATGGCAGTGACGTGGCGGGAAGGACTGTGTGCAAACTTAAGATAAGGTAGAGCCATGCTTCAATCACTACGATTGGCTGCAACTACATACAGACAATATCAGTCGGTGTTTGGTCGGTGTTATCATTGACATGAGTATGATAGGCCTAAAGTAGTAGCCTTGGTTGTTGAGTACTTGCGTGCAGTGCCATTATCAAGTATGGTGTCTTGCAGAAAAAAAAAAATGTGCATCTTCAGTAGTGCAGCTTCTGGAAACGGACAGCATCTGGCTGCATAATCATTGACAACAGCAATCCACTTACCACCTGAGTGGAACACTGGGAGCAGGTCGAGACTAATGTGATAAATTGGTTTGGGGGAATGTCAGTTGTTTGACGGCAGCCAGGCATTTTTCTGCATTCACACAGCTTGCAGCAGGAACTGTAGCAGCATATGATGTGGTACAAACCGAACCTAAATTAAGGTTGGTCACCTTTGACATGTGTATGACACTCCAAGATGGCTGGCGGTAGGCAGGTCATAAGCACACAGATGCTTGCAGCTGTAGATGATTTTGCTGATTAGCAGTTTTTGTGGAGCATGCTTGCTGGGCATTATTATTTTTATTTCTTTTTATTTGTGGCCACTAATGTTGTTCTCCCAGGCCAAAGGCAGTGCATTAATTTGCATTTGGCCAGGGGCAATGCCAGAACTGAGCTACTGCGGCACCACGAGCAGCAGCTGAGTACCGTCAGAGTGGGAAAATAAATAGTCTTAGAGAAGCATCCTGGTTAGGATAGTTAAAGTGTTCAATCAACACTCTTAATGAGAAGTCTTAGCACTGTTCATCGGCAATGTTGATAAAGTCTGAAATGGCTGGGAGGCAAGGCCCAATGTCACTTGATTCGGGTGGCTCTACAAGATAACGAGAAAAGCAGCCTACATCGTTGTGTACAAGCCTGGACTTGTACATGACAGCGAACGAATATTCTTGCAGCCGCAAAACCCAAAGGCCAAATCAGTCTGTGGCATCTTTTAGCGAAGAAAGCCAGCAAAGAGAATGGTGGTCGGTCAGGACTTTGAAACGCCGATCAAAAAAGGAACAGCAGAATATAGCAACAGCCCACACAATTGCCAAGCATTCACGTTCAGTGCTAAAGTCATTTCGCTTGGCAGTGCAAAGCATCGTTGCAGCTGGTGTTCATGGCCTTTTTGTGCAGCACTGATCTTATGTCCGTAGGGTGTAAGTATTGTTAGGAGTCAAAATGGGTTAAATTAGTAGCATTTTTCGAAAGCGCTAAAACAACGTGGACAAAGAAGGAACAGACATGGACGATCGCTACTTCCAACTGTTTATTTCATGGAACCGCAAGTGCTTTATGCAGTGGCCAAAGGCTACTATGACATGGCAGACGACTGTACGTGCGCAATAAAAAAGCGTAGCTGCCGAGAATGACAGAAACCAGAAAACATGTGCAAGATTACGTTCATACACTGAGGAATGCGAGTTCTTTTTTGACAATGAAATGGAAGAAGCGCTGACGCAAGTGTTTCCCAGTGATGCTATTTTCTGTGCTTCGATAATCTCTCGAGTAAGTTGATTACGACTATGTCCGATAATATGACACTGATTTAACAATGGAGCACAGTTCCGCCACTTACTGCAGTGAATGGCTAGGTTGCTTCCGGACAAATTTCTAACATTAGTATTGTTGTGCTGGCGTATAGCTGGTCGTTGAGACAACAGCCTGTTTGTCCAGCATACTTTTTGCCACAAGATAGAGGGATGCAGTAAACCACACAGTCGTTACAGTTCACGTACGCAGTAAGTTGTTTGATGCCACACGTTTGTTTGACCGAGGGGTAGGGCTTTGTCAGCTTGCAAAGCTTGTTGAGCTTATGAGGGGCCGTCAACACAACTCTCACGTCTGCTTTCTGCACAATATTTTTCAAGTTGTGGGAGACATTGTGCACTTAACGCAGCACTGTAACCTTTTTCTTATCACGAGACTTCTGTGCGATATCTTCGCAAGGGTTAAAGGGACAGTGAGGAGAACTCTATCAAAATCTGATAGTTCGGCACTTCATGGCTTTGTTGCCGCTTGTCCTGGAGCGAAAGATGCATTTATTTCAAAGAAATTTGGATTCGAAGTTGAAAAAGTTTTTACCGCCGCTCTGATTCAAACTCGGGGCACTCTTATGACGTCACAGCGTCCTCTTATGACGTCATAGGATGGAGTGACGTGAAACATGACGTAAACGCAGGCTCCGTGATTTCTGGCAGTTAGCGGTGTGGTCTAGCAGCAGCCGAAATAAAAGCTACTGCCGCCGCACGCTGAAGGCATCTATTGGGGGTCGCTACCGTCGCTTCGTTTATGTTTGCACCGGCGTCTTGCCAGTGTTATCATGAATCCCATTCCCGGACTTGACGACGAAGTTCTCCCAAAAACTCCGGCCTGCTGCATTTCAGCGACTTCAGCCCCACAGAGCGTGCGATGCTTTTGAGGGAGCACAGTTAGGTTAGGCGCCGGCGGGTCGTTTCCCTCTTCCGCCCGAGAAGCCGTTGCTAAATAAATATCGTAAACCCAGTGCGGGGAGTCATGAGGGGCGAGGACAAGGTTGGCGCGTCGCGCCCATCGGAGGCTGGCTGGGGCTTTGCAGCCAATGGGTTGTGATTCCTTGAACGGCGCTGTTGCTCAATGCAGCAGGTGACATCGAGGACGTTTCCCATGGTTGCAAGGGCCAGGTTATTTATTTATTTTTTGCCACAAAAAACGGATGGTTGCTCAAGGGCGCTCGTGTTTAAAGTTGGTGGCTTGAAAGCAAAGCCGACGCACAACGCTTCAACGTATTTCGCGCATTTCCGGAGGTACGGGGTCCACTGGATCGGGCTCTCTCGCCCACTTGCATGTACCTTCAGATGTGTACTGTGAATGGATTAACCCTTTGCGGTCCGAAACTTTTACCCACTTTCCGGCTGTCCTGGTCCAAAACTATTTTGCCAGTTTGTGGCGCCGCGAAGAAAAACACAAACTGTGGAAGAAAAACTCAAAGGATATTTATTTTTTCTATTGCATTTTGCTGGCAACTTCTCTACCGATATTTCGGAAGCGTGCGATAGCGCTCGAAACATTCTCCTGGGTGCAGGCCAGGGTTGTTACTGCAGGTTTTACAGAAAAACACAGTTTCCCTCCGGCCTTCGCTTGTTTTTCTATCGCTACAAACTGCACAGTCCTTGCTGCTTCGGCCTGGCAGCTTGTATATGAAATGGCTCTTCCCATCTAGCCTTTCCTCGCACTCCTTCCGCGCAGACGGGCCGCGCTTTTTGGCTCTAGCCCTCACGTCACCCACCAGCTGTTGGATGAGGTTGCGGCGGTACTGCAGGTGTCGCTGTTCTTTCTCACCACAATTCTGCAGCTGTGTGCGCCTCAAAATAAAGCTATTTACGATGGAAAATTCCAAAAGCCAAAAAAAAAGCTTTCGCCACCATTTCATTGTCTTTTGACAAAATGCATAGCTGGCGCAGTAATGGTCCGCACGGTCAACTGCACCCATGTGTTCTGTGTAGTCACATATGACCACTGGTTTCTTCAACGTCACTTTCTTTCCACCTGCTTGTGTCCTTGTCATTTCTTTGAGAGATACATTGTGGGCAGAACTGAGCATCGTCACTTGACGCTTGTCTCGCCACGAAAGCACCATGTAGGAGCGTCCTTTTCTGAAAGCTGCCACTTCGCCCTTTTTCAGCTTTTTCTTGACCTGTTGTGGCATTTGCTTGCGATTTGGCATCACGGTACCAGTCAAATGTACTCTCTGTAGAAGTAACTACTCGGCAAGCATTGGAGAAGTGTAAAATCTGTCTGTGTAGAGGTGGTAGCCACTCCCCGGCGTAGCTTGCTGCACTTTCTGGAACAAGTGAAGAACAATCCTGCAGGTGAAGGGCAGCTCGGGACGGCCGAGACTGTCAGTTGTTGTGCTGCCGTAGTAGGGCTCGATTGCCGAAATGTACCCCGTTTGGCAGTCGGCAAGTGCGTAAACACGCATGCCCCATTTGGTTGGCTTCTGTGGATTGTAGCATTTGAACGAGACACGGCCCTTGAAGCCAACAGTGCTCTCATCGATGCAAATTTTGGGGCCGGCTCTGAAATGCTGTCTGCATTTCGCGTCGATGTAATGCACGACGTCCCTGATCTTGCTTCCACGTGTTGCCGGCCGACCTGAAGAGGCATCATGGCACGGGGCAACGTGCAACATCCAAAACATTTGCAGAAATCTTTTCCGCCAGAAAACATGCGAGAAGAAAGGCATCTTGTTGACAATATCTTGGCTAAAATACTCCTTCAGTTCTGGTTTTGGATTCAAGGCCATATATATGATTACACCAAGAAAAGCCTTGAATTCTGTCAAGGTCACGTCTTCCCAGTCCTTCCAAATTGAGTCCTTTGGAAGCTCACCGGCACTCGAAATCTTTTCACGCGCATAGCGGTTTGTTTCGCGCACAATATTGTCCATCAGCTCGTCTGTAAAAACAGCTGAAAATATTCCAGCTCAGAGTTGAGATTACAAGTGCTTACTTGTGATCCTGGGTTCGTGACAGTGAAGGTAAATTGTGTGAAATCGGGCATATTATCCGCGTACACCTTCCAGTCCGCAGCACGTGGTCGCGCACTGTTCCCTTGTGTGTCAACAGAGGTGCTGTCTCCACCGCCGCCGTCGTCATCGTCACTCGCTTCAGTGGAAGAACTGTCATCACTGTCCGATGGAGGCACGTAATTCTCTTCCTCACTGAAGTCGTCTTCGCTTTCGCTAAATGCACCACTGTAAATAATAACAATAATAATTGGTTTTTGGGGGAAAGGAAATGGCGCAGTATCTGTCTCACATATCTCGGTGGACACCTGAACCGCGCTGTAAGGGAAGGGTAAAGGATGGAGTGAAAGAATAAAGGAAGAGAGAGGTGCCGTAGTGGATGGCTCCGGAATAATTTCGACCACCTGGGGATCTTTAACGTGCACTGACATCGCACAGCACACGGGCGCCTTAGCGTTTTGCCTCCATAAAAACGCAGCCGCCGCGGTCGGGTTCGAACCCGGGAACTCCGGATCAGTAGTCGAGCGCCCTAACCAATGAGCCACCGCGGCGGGGCTTACCACCGTAAAACGCACGCGGTGAAAACGTTGCCATGCTTGTCAACAAACCGCGCCAACGTGCGTTCCGTGCTCAAGTGAGAACGCTCTGGCGGCTCTAGTATCCTGAACATTGTGCTGCGCCCTAGTGCAAAAAAAAGTAAACTTCAAGAAACAAAGTATACTTCTCCCTCAAGAGATGGCGCATTATGTGCACAAAAAATGCGCACGATTCGTGGTGAGAAAAATCGCGAAATTTAACCGGCGAACACCCTTGTCGGGCGTTGCCCGACAGCGGACCGCTACGGCCGTGTAGCGTTGTCGGGCAGGGCCCGACAACGGACCGCAAAGGGTTAAATTAGCCGAGAGCTAGAATAGAACTGCTCCGCCCAACTGCCGAAGCTATTGAATGGAGCCGCAAGCAAACGAGTTGGAGGAGAGTGGAGTCACGGTCTCTGCAGGTTCCAAATCTCTTTTTCTTAACTGCCTTGTATCTTGTCTCCCGTCCCTAATAAATGATTTCCGTTAAGTAGATTGAAGTTGACTGCTACAGTCGGGGACTTTCATGGTGAGTGAACAGCGCAACAAAGGTGGGACAAAGGCAAGACAAGCGCTGCTAGAAATCACATTGAGTAAAGCTGAAATTTGGGCAAGTTGGTAAGCATTCATGGTGGGTGAACAGCGCAACAAAGGCGGGGCAAAGGCAAGACAATGCTTACCAACTCGCCCAAATTTCAGCTTTACAGTCGGGGACGTTTCGCCGGGCGAGCGTACGAAGACACAAGTTCTCTTTATACTGCTAACTGCCTTGTACGATCACCGACCATTGTGCCATCATAGTTTTTCATCGACCGTGGTGATAATCTGGCATCGCGTGTGTCTGCGTCTCGTTGCAAGCTCTGTCGGTGTGAAAGAAATATGTTAAGTTATTGAGGGCAGCCACAGAATGGAGAGCAAACTGCTGATTGCGCTGACACATGTATACATCAGCAACGATAATGCGAGCATGTGGCCTTTGGTGTGCTGTTTGACATCGTAAAGTGTACATGTATGCTTCGAGGGATCCTCAAAAGCATATGAGAAGCAGTCGCACTCTAACATATTCATTGAACACGACGCTTGAGTGAAAAATTGCACGCAGATTTCCGACCAAATAGCGCACTGTGCAGTTAAGTATCCCGTCTTTGTTAACTAACTACACAGTAAGTGTGATTGCAGACAACCCTTGTGATTGACTGTGCTGTGGTTGTTGAGATTTCTATGCTCGTGAATTGGTTCCTATGTGTTGTAAGCAGAAATGAATCGGTATGTACCGCCAGCTGCAGTCTACCGCCTGCCGGCTATAGCTGTCGGCAGAGGATGCATGCATAATCTTGATGAACACGCATCTGCTGGTTTAACATTTTTCTCGTGAAAAGCCCTGCCTTGCATGCCAGTGCTTCACATACTGCGCACATGATGACCCGCGCTGGCAAACCTTTTTCTATAATGAACCAAATGAGAGGTGGTGGTGGTGCATGCATATCATACTTCTCATATTTTTCAGCACATCTAAAGCATGTTCACCTTTCCATAGCAAAGAAAACAGAAGACCACATGCTCGCATTTTGCCTCACACTTTGCCGATGTGCATACATGTGTGTAAAGAAACAAAACACTTTATAATTTCATAACATCCACAGCCTGCACAAAGTAGCCTATTCAATGGCTGAAGTGAGGATGGGACTGCTTTACCAGCCGTGTAGCAAGTACACACAAAGTGAATGCTGTTGAGAGCTTGCAGCTCTGAATTTGCTGCATACAACGGCTACATGCAACCTGTGAGCACCAGAATGCAAGAGAAAAGATTCAGTGCTCCATGTTGGCGATTAAAATCTCTCTCCATTGTCTGTTCTGCACTGTTTTAATTATGAGACCGTTCGCGCTGTTTTTTATACTTGCCATGCTGTTTCCTTCTATTTCGACAGTAATTACCCATCAAGCGGTGAAATAACGTTCGTTCATGAATACGCCACTGATCGCGTTGCATGAACCTTCCAGTGGCGGCGTCATGTGTACCTTGCCTTTACGCAATTTTCTGGCTTATAAAAGCGTTATTTTCGGTAAAAATGGCATATTTGCTATCAAGTGACCCTACCGTATAAGTCTAGCCCGACTTAATATTCTCCTTTAGTGTCCCTTTAACGTTTCATGCATTGTAAGAATACTGCGTTAGCACATCCAGCTGTGTTCTACCGACAGTCAACTAGTGCACCTATTTCTTCCTAACCAAGGTGCAAAGATGGTTGCGAAGGTTGATGCATGTTAAGTGCAGAAGATGGGACTTAAGGCAGGAATGACAAACAGCAGCGTACATAAATTTTCGTAATGAGTGTCTGTGTGTGCGTTTTTTTTTGCAGGCAAGGCTGTTGTTGTTCCATGCTGCAAGAGTGACATTGGCACAAGGAATGCGCCTTTTGGGTGTACGTCCTCTGACAGCAATGTAGATTTTTAACTTATTAAAGGCTGAATGATTGAAATGCGTTGGCGTGATGTAATTTTATGGCTTTTACTTGAATCATGGCAGTGCGAAAGGATTGCCACAGCACTACAATAGGCTTTCTTATGCTAGGAGGTGCTGAAAGGATGTGTTGCCTTTCAGGCAGGAGCTCAGTAAAATTTGTTTTATTTTTCTTAAGCTTGTAGTGGAATGCCATAGCCACAGTGCAAAAGACTTAGATGAAAGTGGTGTTCTGGTTGCCATCGTCTACATCTGTTATGCTTCAGCTACAGCGTTCTTACCTTTAACGATTACTGTGTCGCAGTTCATCCTGCTTTCACTTGTATATTGCTCTTTTAGGCTGCAGTGAACTCTTGTATTTAAATTTTTCCTTCACACTATTTTCCTGCTTTTCTGCCACCGATCCTACAGCCTTTTTTTCTGTCACCTGCTCTTGATAGATTCATATTTGTTATTCTGAAACTCCAGGGCCTCTGGCATGCTGGTAGTGATGGCACTGACATCTGTATGGATGTTGCATCAATCTAACAAAACGTTTCTTTATTATTTATTTATATAATACTTTGGACCTCATGTGGTTCAAGCAGGGAAGGGCAAATATGTTTCACTCTTGACACTTGTCGCACACTGCTCACAAGTTACTATCTTGGGTATGTTTTTTATAAATCTGCATATTAAGGTACCTTAATCTTGCTTCAAACATGGGGCACTGCGTTTTTTTTTTTTCATAAAATGATTTCTTTCTGGTTTCACTCTTCTATTCTGGACTGGTCCACTGCCCACTAATTTGTCAATAAATTTCCAGTGGGCATACTCTGCCTCTTCGGCCCTATAAGTCTAGCACTCGTCTCATTCTCTTAAAGAGATATTAATGAGCATTAGACATGCTAAGTTATGAGGCCTCTACAGAGCAGTGTAAGGTGTGGCTGACCCCCAAAGCTTCCCTTCAAATATGTATCTAATGGATTTCTAACTGGTCCTTCCTTAACAATCCAACTCCCTCAAAAAATGGCATAGGGCCTCCCTTCTCATTGAACGGTTCATTCATTCATTATCTCATTCTGATTCTCTGTATACTTGTTGGTTAGTTCCTTAGTTCTCTTCCCGAGTCAATGCTCTTGTATAAGCTCTTAAAATCCTTTCAAAGGATATTAATGTGCAAAAAAGGTTTCTACCTTTTTTCCATAGGTGTTGAATAAGGGTGGGCATATATCTGGGTTAATACCAGTAAATACAAATGCAAAAATGAGGTTACATTACAAGAAGAAAAAATTATATTAGAAAAAGGTGGAAGTCATTTTAAGTGCATGCAATTCAACAAACAAATATGTGATACATGGCTCTAAGTACAAGCTAAGAGGGTGTTTAGCTGAAGCCTGATGTGTTTGCTTTTATTGGACTGAATATGTGATACTGCGATGGTGAACCAATCCCAGCAGTGCTAAAGTGTGAATTTTGAAAGCGAAGCAGTGCAGTTAAGGCATTGCTGATATTGCCTATTTCTAAATAGTACTGTAACAAAGGACAGGCAGATTAGGTGCTGAATAGTGTTGCTGTGGCCTGTTCTGTAGGTCCAACTGGAAGATGAAAAAACAGAGGTGCTAGGGAGTAGGATGGACCTCTAGGTGATTTCAGAGAGTGCAGCACACCAAAACTGCACTCAAAACGTTCCAGAATATCCAATTTTTAACCTCTTTGCTATATTTGTAAAGCTCACTGCTTGCCTGCTGCACACTCCGTTGAGAAGAGGAAAGTGGTGTGTCGTCTCTCTTCCATGCCTTTCGTCTTCATTTAATGAAGAGGTCTACAAAGAGGGTTATGCTCAAGTATTTTTTGTTGCTCCTTAGTCACAAAATCGCAGCTAGTGTTTGTGCTGCAGCGCTGAAGAAGTGTGAGCTTTCTTCGTGTTGTAGTGAAATCCAGCTACATTGAAGAAGCTCAAATATATTTTTCTTGTGTTACTAAGCTGTATTGGACTGACTTGTTTCTAAACTTTAGTGAACGCTACTGTTGTTGCTAGGTGCCCTCACCAGCGTGCTAAAATAAAGAGCCTGTTGTGTTGGGAAGTACTTCGGCTCTAAATTTATACCAGGTGAATAGTTTAAATTCCTGTGCATGTTTACTTATTTCATACTGTCAATTGGTAGCATTTTTATAATTATGCACTCAGGTATATCTGTGCCAGTTTTTGTCTCCAGCCCACAAAGTCATTTGTCTGGCACTGCTTCATTGAAGACATGGCTTCAAGCCAGCCAGACATCTGCTTAATGTAAGTGTAATATGAAGTTGAGTAAGTTTAATAGTTCTGAATCAGAAAAGTAGTATCAAGCATGTATGCCAGCTCAATTAATTGTGAATGGAAATTGCAAGTGAATGCCGAGTGAAGTGTCTGAATTGCCATGCAAAATGCATGTAGATAATTGTCACCAGTAAATACCACTTTGCCATTCATGATAATCGTGCAATTGTTTTGTTGCAGCAGTACAAATTAAATTACTTCTAAAATTTTCTAGCTTGATCATTTCAGCGTTTTTTCGTGCTGCGGCAGTATGCATAATGATTTGAGGAAATTGGTTGAACAGCACGTTTGCAGGGATTATTAGTCAAGGTGACAGGAGGTAGAGCCTTATGTTATGAAAATGTTTTCGTTGAGCACCGCTGCTCAGCGTGCACAAACAGCAATTAATCTTGATGGTGCAGACTGGCATAATAAGTCGCCATTAAAGCTCGTTTATTTATAGCTATTGTAGATGAAATCTGAAACCGCTGCCACTCGTTAAATCGAGTGCAGTGCTTAATTAGCACTCATTGCACAAGGGAGTTGCGCAGACCAGCACCTATTAGTACATGCGTACATTTCATATTTCACGGGTGTTTTTAGCGTCAGCTAAAATGCCACTTCCGTCAGGCTAGCAGCACCAAAAGCAAAAATAGGCCAGAAACTCGTAGCACTTGTGCCGCCCTGCGGATGCTTTCCAAAGGTATTGATCGAAGCCAAAAATTTCGAACAGACATCATGCGCTGTTGGCGGACACTACCGGAACAGTAAGCATTTCCCATGACCAGGCTTGCTCACATCACGTGTAACATTCATCACGTGGCTGGGAGACAAAATTATAGTTGAATTCGACTTCACCGCACGTCCTTGAGGCCGGTATCCGCGAAGCTACCGTGCTGCGCAGCCTTGTTTTGGTTTTCAAATGCTGGCGCCCTTTTCTGTCATACCGTCGCGGTATTGAAGTACATTTTACGGTCACCCTGAGCACCTCTTGACGCGTGTGCACTGCACACGTTGTCGCCAAGTGGCCGTGGTATACGGTTGTTATACACTTTTTTATTAGTTTTTGGGTATTTTTGCGATGTTCGCGACTGGTGGTCTATGCTGGCAAAACGTTGCAGAAGGGGGCGGTGAAAGGGAGGGTGTTGGTGAGCGTCACCATTGGTCAAAGCAGGCCACGGGGCCGGCGTGACGTCATGCGGTGACGTGAACGGTTTTTCTCTCGTTGCCCACCGCTTGGTGTGTGTGTTTGGGGCCTCGGCGGAGAGCTGTGCCAGCAGGGGCAACACTCTTGTGTCGCAGGGCTGTCTTGCGGGTCAGTCTTCGTAGCCCGGTTCGCGAGCGCCTATGTCGAAGATGTCCGGCCAAAGCCTCAACGATCGGCTGATGGCAGCCCGGCACACCATAGCGGGTCAAGGCCTCGCCAGGGTGGTCTGCAAAGCGACCACCGAGGAAGTGATCGGCCCCAAGAAGAAACACCTCGACTGTAAGTGGGCCGCTCGTTCTGCCCCTGGCGCTCACGCTTGTGGCTGCTAGCCGGCTGCCTAAAGGTGGGCCCTGCGTTGTAAGCCTAACAGTGCGCACCGCCGAGGGGCCGCCGCGCTGTCACCGCCCCCGGCCCTAGGCTCCCGGCCCCAGCTGCGCACTGCTGCATGACACCCTCCTGTGCTGCAGTCTCAAATGTCGCGGTCTCGCCACCGCCTCCCCCGTCGCGACAGCAGCAAGGGAGAGTGCTGACCCCCCCTCCCGCAACCACCCCTGGAAACTTGCCGATGGTCACCGCCTGTTTGTGCCCACTATCCACAGGCTGAGGGTATTTCTCAATGCGCGCTGCACGCAGTTTTAGCCCTGCTGCTGTCCGGCTCAAGTGCACCACCGCCAGGACCAAGCAGTGACAGCTGTAGAGCCCGTGTTGCCCGTCGGCACGGTGCAGATCTGTGCTTTCCCGTTTGGGGCAGGCATGCATGCTTGCGTGCGACCCTGTGTAAACACCGGTGCACCGAGTCTCTCCTTTCATTTTGAGTTGCGAATCTACCACTACATTGCTTGAGGGTATCAGCTTCCTTTTGAGTGAGCGTGGCCAATGGTCCATTCGAAAGCTAGATTCTTCTGACGAAGAGTTGGGGATAGCGAGCGTAGCTTTTTATGGTCATTGGGTACATTTTCTGTTTTGAGAATTTTTGGGTTTGCTTGAACAGTGCTTAGCGCAGCTGTAAGTGAAAGTGCAGGAGCTGTTGAGCGTTTTTACTTTGTCGAAACTCGCTCGGGGCGAATCAGCTTTAAGTGATGGTGTCATCTACTTTTTTGCTTGGCTTGCTGCTCTGCTGCGTTTGCTACAGGCAGGGTAGATCGGTGTCATTGAGTAACTTCTCTTGCCATGCATAATTTAGCTTGCTGCTTTGCTCTCTTGCCTGAAGCAGTGTGGTGATAGCCACAGCTCACATTAAAGGGACCCTGGAATGATTTTGATGGGCATATTCTGGTGCAACAAATCTGTAGAGGTGGGCTTTGTGGGTATTTGAGCCAAATTTGAAAGTTCTGCATGGACCCTATTGTTTAGAATTAATTTAAAAAAAACGCTGCTTGCAGTAGCTCGCAACTGATTAGGGCAACACACCTCACCACGTGTCCCCTACCCCAACAGCATCAGTAGATAGAAAAGCCAGCCTTCAAGCTCGCCCCATCTGCATTTTGAACTTTCCTTTCACTGGAGAGTAATCTGTGACTAAAGGGGCTAAATAAACTCTGTAAAGCCTTTTAGTACAGGCATCCTGCAACACCTCTACCAGTGCAACTGGCATTTTTGTTTCACTTTTTTTTTGTGTGGCTTGTGTGTGCTATCTGATGACTCAGTAAAAGATTAACTGAGAAAATTAATAACATGCTTGGTGTCCCAAGCATACCCAAGCACTCGGTGTTCTCACATTGTACAGTCTTTACATTGCCTGATACCTATGCTGCCAGTGCACCGAGGTGTTGACTGTTGCTAACTGCTGCCCCGTAGGGGCATGCAAGGGTGTGCATTTGCCACTGTGCAGCATGATTGGCGCCTCGTTTAAGGAGATAGGCAGTACTGTATTGGACATACAGGTGCCTGGCCATGCACAGAGATATTAGTTGTGTCATATCTGCTGCCAAGAACTGCTGCCGAGTGGCTACACTGTCTGTGCCAAGATCTACTTCCCAGGCTAATCGAAATGTGAAATACTTCAAAATTTGTGCTAGGTCCATCACCAGTCACTTGACCATATCCCACTTTATGCAATCAACAAACAGAACACACATGCTCACTTTGTAACAGAGAACTTCTTATTGGTGAATGCTGTGCTTCGTGCAGTTTTTCTGGCTTGTACTGGCTCGCGAGCTTGAAAAACAGGTGACTCCACATCAGTGCCACCAATTCAATCTGTAGCTGTGATAGGTGTGCCTGCCTTCTTGGTTTGCAGACCTGCTGCACTGTACAAACGAGCCCAATGTCTCCATCCCACAACTGGCCAACCTGCTGATTGAACGCACCCAGAACAGCAACTGGGTGGTTGTCTTCAAGTCCCTGGTCACCATACACCACCTAATGTGCTATGGCAATGAGGTGTGCTAAGCTATGGTCTGTCTTGGAGGTGGCATGTCCTGATGGCTCTTGTCCTTGCAGAGGTTCACCCAGTACTTGGCATCCAGCAACTGCACGTTCCAGCTGGGCACCTTCGTGGACAAAACGGGAGTCCAGGGTGAGTGGCAAGCATGGATAGGTGAATTACCAGTTCTCAACTTGTGTGGTTTAGTTTAGGAGCACCCTAAACCTCTAGTTCCACTGGATTCCTTTTAGGGATGTATGTTTTCTTTGTTTTGCCAGTGAAGTTACCTTACAGTGAAGATAACTTCATACTTTACTACCTATCAGGTTGTGAATGATTATACAGTAAAACCTTTAGTCACTGGGGCTGCGAAAAATATTTCAGTTAACCGGAAACTGCAAAAAATGGGATCCAGACCAAAAATTGTTTCCAGAACGCACTACCTTTATTGGACGAACTGTATTTACCGTTGACCCCCCCCCCCCCAACTCGTAGCCCTTAATACAAGTTAACGCCCCATCGCCCCTGTCCTTCCCCGCTTCGTCCCACCACCGAACTTTGTTTTGTAGTTTCCCACGGAATGGCATCATGGCACGCGCAACTTGAAGCAATTGCGCATAACGATGCGACCACAAAGACAGCAGCCTGAAGCTAGTGTAGTTCAAAAGTGAAAAACTGCGCTCCAACCTTGCCTTCCACAGTTGCATACGGCCCATTGCGGAAAACTGAACTGCAAACGGTTCTGTAGGCCTGTAGTTTTGAATTCCAGCCCACTGCACGCACTGGAGATTAACGGCCTACCTACGGCTCGTTTAAGGAAGTGACTGCCAGCGTGAGCGAGCCAGGTGAGCAATGCGCAAATCGAATTTTCTTTAGCAGAATTTATTTGCTTAAAATTGACCTCTTAGAGCGCTGCTCTTGGGCACCCGTTCCCGGGTTGAGTGGTGTGCCTTGTCGGTGGTACCGAGTGCAGAGCGCAGCTTAGAAGGAAAGACTGTGGTAGCAAAGAGCCTGAAGCAGAGGAGGAGGGAACACTGCATCAGAAATTTGAATTATCCGAGAGTTCGAATTATCGAGGTTTTACTGTATATTGCCCTTGGCTCCATCCTCATTCAAAGCTGGCTTCTGACTTTTCCTTTAGTATATACAAGCCTCAGACTGGGCTGACCCTTTGCCAGTACTTCACATGCCACGTGCAATGTACATATTAATGGCAAGCGAAATGACATTTTTCTTCATCACCTTTGACTTCCCTATTTGCAGTCCACCCATCTCCTTGCCCTGTTAGGTCCTTGAACTTTAGTGAAGTTTTTAATTTCAAGCTGTGCGATATTTGCAATGCAAACGTTGGTATGCTGACCAGTGTGTGGACTTGCTTTGATCAGAAACATGGGTCTGTGAACATATCTGCTTGATGTTGTTGTTGTTAGCCTATCAAAAGATGGCACATACCCATACTGGGGGATCGGCCAAGAATCGGGTGGCTGTTCACATGAACACAGTTAATAAAAAGGAAAAGCAGGTGGGAGTTCTTCCTCATGAACAGAAAAGGGATGAGAGTTTTGATTTCATAATGTGCTCTTCTTTTTCTCCCCTCAGCAATTGGTGACACAGGTTTGTTGGAAAAGTTTTCTTTACATTTGTAAAAAATTCTTCTTGAATAAAGTGCTTAGCCTTTCATTGTGCTTAACTGTGTGCATGCATGTGTCTGCTCAGCTGGATTTGACATGTCGACATTCATTCGACGCTATGCCAAGTACCTCACAGAAAAGGCTGTGTCCTACCGCACTGTGGCATTTGACTTCTGCAAGGTGAAAAGGGGGTGAGTGCCAAATATTTACTGCCTGAATCAGTTTTAGTTGAGTTTGTTTTTGAAGACTGAAAAATGGAAATGTATCTGTTTGGGCCAGTTTTTAGCAGTTCTTATAAGCTCAGTCTGTAGGCTTCCTTTTGCAGTGAACTCATTCTGCTGCATGTTTCTTGTGGGAAGAAACATTAGTCTTGCACCCTGAATACTATATTAATGCGATAGCAATGGAAGTCTCATTATTATAAAAACACTGTGGTTAGCAACAAAATTCGCTGATTGATCGCGCGACATGCTGATTAGTTGATGGAGTGCGACGTCGTGTCACGTGACATCTTGTCGAAATTGGCAGGTGCTTAACCATAAAAAACGGTGTGGTGAGTCTTAAGATATCGCAGCGCAGGTTAGTCATAATTCTTTGGTTGGTCAAAACAGTGATGTCGTTGGGTAGCGTGACATGGCTGAGCGCTCATTGGTTGGTAAGGTGTGCGACATCGAGACTACTTGGCAGGGCTGAGTTGGCAGGTGCGTGGTAGTTGGCCGAGCACTGATTGGTCTCCGGAGTGTATGACATTATGAGACCATTTAAAATGGCAGATTGCCGTGGCGGGCTCTGCAGCAGTTGGAAGCTGTGCTGGTTTGTGCACAGACATGTCTATACAGCTTCGCGTATCTAGTTGGAGTGGAGCGGTAATAAACGCAGTGTGCATCTACCATAGTGGAAAATTTATGCAAGCGGAGAGGGCGACCATGCTTTTATGTCGCTGAAGATGGAATATTGGCGGCTACTCAGACATAGCGCATGTGGCGAGCAGCAATGACAAAGAAGCAGGCCAGGCGTACTTCAGACTTTAATGCTCTCGTATTCTTAACACATACTGTAATTAAGTGTCCCCCAAATTTTTCTAAGTAACTCCTTATTGATGCACAAAGTGATACTATTTACTTCTTTAAATAATGTCCTTGTACTAGACGACTGATTTATTTGGAGTGGCATTCGACATTGCGTTGAAGAAGAGCGCATGCAGTGCACTTCACTATATATTGAGAAGCTGTGGACTGTGTTCCTGTTGTGCAGTTTGTGTGTCGAGGCTTCAGCTGCTGTTTACTGAACACATCTAAAGTCCACTTTGGCGTAGCATGAGAGGAAAAATCAATTATATATTCGTTACTGGGTTTAGGTGAATTCGGCGCTCTCAGCTAAATATTCAGTGTCTGTACTCAAGTAGCAAAGCTGTCCTTCTGGCTTTGCAAGTTTGCAGATGACAAATGGAAAAAAACAAACTGGGCTGTTGTGCACCAGTTAGTGTGAAATCCTGTGGGCTGTGCATTGCAGGAAAGAAGATGGCACCCTGCGCACCATGCCGACTGACAAGGTGGGTACAGGTTGCGTGTTACGCCATGTAGTGCCAATTGCTCTATCACTGTGGATGTTGTTTTTAACATCAAAGCTGTTTTTTTTTCCTTGCGTTCTGCTGTAAATGAAGTAGGTTGTAGTGCCCTAAAAAAAATCTGTGCACACTTGCTACGGCGATCCACTTAGCATTTTCTGTGTAGTTGAAAAGCATTCACTTACAGGTGTATTTGGCGGTATTCCCTTTTTTACACAAATTGGAATAGTATATCTGTGTTTTGTGCTAATCTTAATGTCAGGTGTGATTTTTGGAATTGTGCAAGAAAAGGGCACTTGGGGCTTAGTTAGGAGTTGTACAGCAGGTTGTGACAATTTTTTGACTCACTTAGAAGTGCAGTCCTAGGCAGGCTTCCAAGGATTGGGGCAGATGAACTTTTGTGGCTGCATGTGCTGCATGGCCAAATCGCTTTGCTGACTGGATCCGCTGCACCTGAGCAGAAGTAACTGTAAATGGCTGGTTGTGTGAAGCGTGTAGAACCGAGCTGGATCACACTGCAGGAGCTGTTGAAATTATTCAGAATAGTATGGTGTAGTGTGCTTGCATGCGACTGTGTGAAATTAAGCATGCAGTGAAGCAGAGTGCGGTCTTTGTAGACCTGGTTGGTCCGTGCAACTTCATGGCTTTTTGTGTAACCTTCAGTGAGTGTTATTATTCCCAGAAACAGGCACTTGGGGGAAGGAGTTTTGTTAAACTGTGCCCACCGTCATGCTTCTCAAATTGTGCATTGTGCACTTGAAAGGCTGCTTTACATTCTGCATTATTTATCAAGTGGAGAAAGTTTTGTCACTGCAACCATGGGCTCCTGTTGCAGCCACCGTGACGGAATCCCATTCAGTTTGTTGCACAAGCAGTTAATCATTCTGATTGGTGCAGTTGCTTTCTTGTGAAGCAATTGGAAGTTGGTATTGGTACATTACATAAGGCATGTTACATAGAAGGTGGAGCAATAGCTTTTGAAATGTAGTGCTTTCCTAGCACTCTTTATTTTTTGGTCCATGGCTGCAGTGTTCTCTTGCTTGCTTGCGTGAAGAGTTCTGCTTTCATTGGCATGCTCAGTTTTTTTTAACTTCTTTAAGGGGAAAAGCTGGTCTTAGAAAAAGTTTATCGATAGTCTCAATTGTGAAATTTGCAGGGAACATGTTTTTGTGTGCCGAATCCAAATATGCCATTTAATTTCATGTAGAGCTAATGCTTGTTCACTTATGTAATATTTTATGCAAGATTTTTGAGAACTGTAGAGAACTTGCTGAAATGCATTCCATTAGATTGTCTTGACATCAAACGATGCAATAAGGACAAATTATCATCCTGCCTATCTCAGAACTTGCTTTATAGGGTTTTGAACTTGGCACTCCAGAAACAGGAATACACTTCTATTCCAGTTTCTGAACTGGCAGCTTCAATACTCCATAGCTCAAGTTCTATGATAGGTAAGATAATTTCATCAATATTGCATTTCTTGATGTGAAGACAAACTAATGGCATGCATTTCAGCGAGTTCCTTGCAGCAAAGCTTCCAACAATTTCTGTTCAAATCCTTGCATAACATATTACATAAATGTACAAGCACCAGTTCTCCATGCAATTAAATGGCAGATCTGGCATTGCCACACACATTTCCTGAAAATTTTATTGTTGCGACTTCATTAATGAACTTTTTTTCCTGAGACCAGCGTACCCCTTAATTTGCTTTATTGCCTTTCCCAGCGTGCTGCAAATAGTACTTTGAACTGAATGCAAATGCTACAAACAACCGTGGCTATTGCGCAGACAGTGCTTGCACGGTGGCTGAGGCATGGGAAAGCATTTAACAATAATTTCCTTGCTACTAGTGGTTTTTAGGTGCAGTCACAATATGTAGGACGGCCCAAAGAGAGCAAGAATTCTTCTGGGAAAGAGTCATGGTGCAGTAATTGTGACTATTCGCTCCTGTCCTTTGGTGCACGCAGCTGCTGAAGACAGTGCCTGCCCTCCAGAGCCAGCTGGATGCCCTGCTCGAGTTCGATGTGAGTGGCAACCTGGTGGCAGCTTG
Organism: Amblyomma americanum; assembly: GCF_052857255.1. Classification (NCBI taxonomy): domain Eukaryota; kingdom Metazoa; phylum Arthropoda; class Arachnida; order Ixodida; family Ixodidae; genus Amblyomma; species Amblyomma americanum. The sequence continues at coordinate 4,255,142 of NC_135503.1, read as the reverse complement.
GCTGCTATGGCTGGTTGGGAGCTGAATGGATGTTTCTTTGCAGTGCACAGCAAACGATCTGACCAATGGGGTCATCAGTTCATGTTTCATGCTGCTCTTCCGAGACCTGATCAGACTCTTCGCCTGCTACAACGATGGTATCATCAACCTGCTTGGTGCGTCCACTCCTCAGTTCTATTTGTAGATTTGAGCGCAGCAGCAGCTGTTAAGGGACGTTGGTTGACTCCTGATGATTTTAACCACTTTGAGGATTTCTACATTCCAGTAGTGATCACAATCGGAGTTAGCAGCAGGGCTGGTGAACTGTCTAGGCTGGGTGCAGTTTGAATCCCTTCCGTGCTGTTGTCCTGAATTCTGAACAAGTCAATTTTTTTCCCCTATGGCCCAAAAGAAACTCAAAAATACTTTCTTCACCGGTATAAACTCCTGGCTGCGTTGCTTTAAGGAATGTGTGCCGACATCTAGCAGAAGCATGGCAAAGCACACCCTGGTGAAATCGGCTAGTCCATGGCATTGCAAGAAAATAATCTTCCAGCTGAGCTTGCTTTCACTAAAGACTAGCTAATAAACCCAGTTTGCCTGTGGCACAGAAGAGGTTAATTCACATTGAGTGTCAAGGAGATGACCATCATGGCTGCTGACTTGGTTGAACGGCTTGTGTGACATACGGTGGTTCATCAGTCCACATGTTCTCTTCCAGTTTATACTAATTACTGTAAAGAACTGCCAAGGTACCCACATATTGCTGCTGTCAATCTCCACTGTGCTTGTCTTAATTTCAAAGTCTGCTTGTTTGGTATGTATGAGAAGCAGGTCTAATGCAGTGAAGAACATGTGAATACTTGAAGTGGAACCAGTACGCTAGACAGTGAATACACTGTGTGCATTATGTTTGTTCACTGGTTAGGATTGTCGGTTGTACTGCTGCCGTGTAGTGATTCTGCAAGCAACCACCTTCTTTGTCACACTGTGCTGCTACTCGGAAGAGGAACTGTCTGCAATGGCATGATCGCAAGTATCTGTTGCTTGTTGAAGTAGCTGTTGTTCCAGGTGGTGCAGTCGCTGCTAAGCACCTTTTCTCTCAACTCTCCTCTGTCCGCACATGGCAGTGATAGCGACTCAACCGGAGCCCGTCAACAGGCCTCTGCACTTTTCTCTTCATTCCTCCTTCTGCCGAAACGGTTGAGCAGTTGAACTGGCACCTAGAGGCTAGGAAGATAACTCTCCATGCCGTATTCTTTTATGGTGTTTATATATATTCAGTGCAGAGTATTTTGCACATGCGCATTTGGTTCTCCTCTATGCAACCAGGTGCAGCCGTATCGTGGTACCTGGTTATCTGCTGCTTGTTCTTGCGTGCCTGAACTGGCAGTAAGGTGTGCATGCGTGATGTGTGCCGCTTTAATCTGTGCAGAGAAGTACTTCGACATGAACAAGAAACACTGCCGTGAGGCCCTGGATATCTACAAAAAGTTCCTTATCCGCATGGACCGGGTGGCAGAGTTCCTCAAGGTGGCAGAGGTGAGCCGTACACCAGCGCCCTTTGTTGTGGTGCAATGAGGGTGACTCTTTTCGTCTTTTTCCTGCTGTATAGAATGTGGGCATCGACAAAGGTGACATCCCCGACCTGACCAAGGTAGGTGTTCCTGGTGGCAGCTTTGTTCAGGGGTCAGATCATGGGGTGTGCGCCCCTCTCTGCTCTTTTTTCAGTACTTTGAAGTGTTCCTAATAAGCTTTGCCCATAGGACATCAGAGGTAAGGGGCAAAAGTAAGGAGCCGCTCAGTGTGCCGCTGGTTTTCCTGCTGCCCCACTGGGATGGATTGTGACTGCATGCTGCGCTGTGCAGGCCCCCAGCAGCTTGCTGGATGCCCTGGAGCAGCACCTGGCTGCGCTGGAAGGCCGCAAGGGAGGAGCCTCTGCAACGAGGTCAGTTGGTGTCCGGCCTACCTGTCGATGGTGATAAGCATTTGTAGGGCTCCATCAGCATCTTGTCTGTAGTGAATTGGGCTTGTTGATGCAACATGTCTTGGCTAAACAGCATAAAAAACTGTGTACAGATGAAGCACTTGTGTTTCATCTTTCCGTCCTTCATCTAACTTCTTGATATATGGCCAGTGTGTGGGTACACCTGTCAAATTTGTTAAATTTCGTACAAATGATCCCTGCAAATGCTAATCACATTTCCAGCACTGTGAGCTTGTCATTTGGTTTTCATTTGCAAGCAGGCCTTGCCGGATTGCATGGAGGCCATTCGATCCCCCCCGCACTCACTGGCAGTGCACAGCAGCAGTTGGGCTTCGTCTCATCTTCAGTTTTTTACATGAGTCAACTGCTTTTAATTTCTCATGAATGCTCATTTCTGTTCTCGCAGCAGCACTTGTGAATTACGGTTGGTTTTTGCAGTCACTTTTTGCAGTAGCCTTTGCCTGGTGCAATTTTACCATTTTGTTTACCTTGCTTCATAGAGCAGTGTGAGTGTTTCGCACTCACTGTTGCCATTCTGTGTGCTGTTTTTTATTTGTTTACTGTTCCAAGTGAACCAGTGCTTATAAGAAACCCTTAGTTGCCATTTTTGTTGAGTGCCTAAACCAATGGGACCAACAGGAATTGGAGCTAGGAAAAGTAGCAAAACACTGTCGAACCACGGTATGAATTTCGACCTGCACCTGAAAGCTTCTTCACTTGTTAATTTTATTTAGTCGCTGTTTTGGTGTTTTAGCAATGAAATGATTTTACAGGTTCTTGCAGCCCATCTGGTAGATAGCATGTTATGAATTTTAGGATAGAAGCCTAGAAGTTGTAAATATTGGTATTCATTTTCTCTATAAGGATTATGCAGTTGCAGTCACTTGGGTTGCTTATAGTGCTCACACCTGCCAGCTAACTGTGCTACAGTCGCAGACTGATTTTCCGGACTCGACGGGACCTCTGAAAATCATCCGAATAATCGAACAGTCCAAAAATCCGTGAAGTTAAAAAAAATAAAACTTTTGTGCAAAAAACCAGGCTTGAATTTCAAACTCTCGAAAATCGCCGCTCCCCATGTTCCGCCTGCAAGCGATATTAGAGCTGTAGTCATGCTTGCCTTCTCATGTCACGATACCAGACAGTGCTGCAAACAAGTCATGTCGCAAACGGATGCACCCGCTGCGCGAAGCAGTTAGTTTGCACGGGGCAACGACGCTTGCAAAGACAGAGGCATCCCGCGGAAAGATGCAAGCAGAAGCCAGCGCCTCCGAATGCACTCCTCCCGTCCAATAGCGCGTTTGCTGCCCCGCACCGCGATGACATCGTCCAAGCCATGGCGGACGCTGCAGCGGTCCTGCTGCCCCGTTGCACTATTTTCAATGTGACTGCGTGCTCTTTATTGGCTATCCCGATGGCAACGGAAAGCGTTCTGTTATCGAGCATAGAGAAGAAATAGCTAAGCCTATCCAAGCCAGTCCATCCGATTCACTGTCAGCACCCACCGCCCACCAATTCCGTTTAAGGGGGGAGAGGGTCTTAGAAATAAATTTTTATTAATTAAGGCATAGTTTGAAATTTTAAGGGAACATGTATTTTTGCATGCTGATTCCAAATATGTAATTTAATTTTATGTCCAACTAGCCCTTGTGCACTTATGCAGTATGTTATGTAACTTTTTGCCGAGAGTTTGAAAGAAATTCTGCTGCAGGGAACTTGTTAGATTGCATGGCATTGGTTTCTTTTGACATCAAGCTATGCAGTAAGGGCGAAATTATCATCCTGCCTGTTGTAGAGGGTGTTATAGGATTTTGAAATCATTACGAATACAATCTTTTCTTCCCGTTTGTTAAGTGGCAAATTCAAAACCCTATAACTCAACTCCTATGACAGGCAGGATGATGATTTTGCCCTTATTGCGTAACTTGATGTCAAAAGCCGATGGCATGTGTTCTAGCAAGCTTCCTGCAGCAAAATGATAGGGTAGCATGTAGTGCTGTGCTTGGTAGGCATTGTTTATTAGCTCATTGTCATCATTTGCATGAGAAGTGATACCTGTAATTGAAGTCAGTCACCACAAAGGTTTGGCCGCCGCTGTGGCTGAGCGGTTATGGTGCTTGGCTGCTGGCCCGAAAGACGCGGGTACGATCCCGGCCGCGGCGGTCGAATTTCGATGGAGGCGTAATTTTAGAGGCCCGTGTGCGGTGCGATGTCGGTGCACGTAAAAGAACCCCAGGTGGTCGAAATTTTTGGAGCCCTTCACTACGGCGCCCCTCGTAGCCATAGTCGCTTTGGGACGTTAAACCCCCTTAAACCTTAAACCAATCACCACACAAGCATCATCCAAAGTGAGAGTATGTAGAAAGTGCAGGTCTCTCATGATGCTCAGTGATGCTCTCCAGAGATATTGGTCAAGTTGCCTCGCAAGTCTTTTGAGCCATTCCAGTCAGTGAGTCAGTCTTCGCCACTCCTATTCGGCTTGTTATGAAGTGTCCAGTAGCATACTTGTAACTGTGGCAGAAAACTCTCACTTAATTGCATTACAGGTACATCGTTTCGAGTGGAACTAAGATTGGGTTCTACGAAAAAAAAAAATTGGTTGTGTTCAGACTCAGCTGTAGTAGGGTTTCAGTGGTAGGCTGTGCAAGAAGCCAGATGAAACGGCATCATGCCATTGGTGGGCTCTCATCCACTGTATCTAAGTCCACTCGACTGTTGGCCCCTTTGGCTCATTCTAGTGTCTTATGTTGTAGTGTCTGCATCTTGGTTGCATGGCTGTGTGGCTGCATGCATGCCTTTTCTCCCCCCTTGCGGCACGAGCAGGGTGAGCAGCAACGTGCAGAGCGCGGTGTCGGCGCTCTCTTGCACGAGCAGTGCCTTCGGCTCGGCCGGTGGCACGGGCGCCGAGCTCAATGGTGTGCGTGTGGACGAGGCCAGCGTACGCAGGGCCCTCGAGGAAGAAGCAGCTGCCATGAATCAGCTCAAGGTAAGTGGTGTTGCGAGAGCATTCTCACTGTCTGGCTAGAATGCTGCATACACCACACAAGCATCATCCAAAGTGAGAGCATGTAGAAAGTGCAGGTCTCTCATGATGTTAAGTGAGGCCATCCAGAGATATTTGTCAAGTTGCCTCGCAAGTCTTGTGAGCATTCACAAGGCTTGGTTTGACTGCAAAAGAGTGGTCTGCTATCTGTTGTAGCCCAGTGTTGGTAATGCTCCATGGTGGAGTGATTTGTTCTGGTTCGAGAAATCCACAAGTGCAGTAAAAGCTCGTTGATTCAAACATCAAGAGACTCGAAAAAATGTTCAAATTATTGGAAAACCCCGAAAAAAACTGTCAAGAACTGCTTGCATTTAGTAAATTTATTTAGTTAAAGACTGGGAAATGGGTGCTAGCATTTGAGGTAACAGTGTGACAGCAACTATTTTTCATGTTTCCGTCGATGCTTTATTGCGTGCATACTGTCAGCAGCGTTGAAACAACTGCTACAAAATCCTAAGGGCCCTCCCCAGCATCCTTCACAGTACAATGCAGTGGGGCCCCTTCGCTACAGTGGCACATCCATCATTAGCGGCAATGTCGCATGTGAGAAGGCTTCACTGCACGAACAGTGAACTGCACTTGACAAGCACGCAGTTTCCACAAACCGTAAGAACAGGACCATGTGGATGGAAGCGAAAGAAACTCAGTGGCGCCGAAGCGAGGAGAAAAAATAAGGGGGGCACCAGCAACGAGCCAATCAGCATCCAAAACGTCGGTTGGCTGGGTGATGGTAGCTGATTGAGCAGCAGTCTGTGCGAGCTGGCACAAAGCTCAGAAAGCGAAGCTGTAACTAAGCGGTCGGACTGTTCTCAGAGATTGGGCCGTCCATTCATCATCACTTCATTGTCAGAGGTGCGCGAGCGACTCTGTAGCATGGAATTAGGTTCCGAGTAGGGCTATTTCAACAATCTCTTGCCGCGCCGGTCATACCTGGACGTGTCTTCTCTTCAGGAGCCTGTTCAGATTAATCAATGCAAAACCTGTAGTGTCCCAATTAGCGAGCGTACATTGCCATAGACATAAATGGGCGTTGGCTGGAACCCAGCCAACTTACATTTTCATTGGCCGGGACCAAGCCAGCAGTTTGAATTATCCAGATTTATGAATTAATGTGGGTTGAATTATTGAGCTTTTACTGTAATAGCTTGTTAGTCAAATATTTTAATCTCGTATTCTAATTGTATTCCCTCAAGGAGTTGGTCCTTGGAGGCAATTACCGATTAGCCAAAGTAGTGGAAGTGGTTGTGATGCTCATTTGCACTGCAATGTGTTGCATTCACATGTGCATTGCTCTTTAATCATGCTCAAATTGACAGTTCTACTTGGTGTGGGACCACCAACACTAGATCGGGCCACAGTAATTGATTCTCACCTCTGATGTGCCAGTTCTAGAACTGCTTATAATAGCGTATTTACATGATTGTTAGTCGACCCCCCCACATCACATTTCTGAACAAAAGAAAAAACTTTGAGGTCGTTTACGCTTGGCCTTTAATAATAAAACGCGATAGCACTATCCTGCGGCCTCCAGTTATCGCCAGCCGCTATCAGCTGCCGTGGGGCAGCGCCTGTGGACACATTACAAAACGAAAATGTATTAGTCACTGGACTACTCGTCCACACTTGCGCCATCATCCTCACTAGCGCTGCCGTCGTGATTGCTGCGGTCCCACAGCTCATCGTTCCAACATCGTCATGCAGCGAAATCCCGCACATTGCAAACAGCCACATCACGACGTCGCGTAGAACAGCTGAAAATTTTGCCTCTCTGCAGCTGCCACACCTGATCACCTGTTATGAACGTCGAACTTGCAGCCTGGCACGCAGTTGTTCGTTTTTTCGGCACAAAGAATGACGGCCATCTTGAATGTAGCCATGAATGAGCGCCAGTCGCTTACAGGACCCGGAGCACAAATGACGAAGCACTACATTAAAAATTTGTGAAACGCGGCCGGCAGTAGTCAAATGTGTCGGCCAAGGAGAAACTACGCGTGAGCGGCGTTGGCTCTTCCGTTGGCTACCGACACTCCCCGGCGCCGCTGCGGTTCCGAGTGGGTTGCCGTCACGATTGCAACAGCGGCCCTTCAACTATCGGCGCTCAAGGGCCGAGTGCGCGGTTGGAAGTAAAAAAAAAAGCTTGGACTAGGCCTATTAAGAGTAGAACGCAAATGAGTTACCAGACCGCCGCCACTTATCAGCGGACGCAATCTGCGGCCACGTTTGGGGAGTGCACCGGTGCGGTTTGCTGCTTATCGGCAGCCACCATCGGCCGCGCCGCGCGGGATGGGGATGCCGGTTCTGCGCGTTGACTTAGCAGCTGCTCAAGGCCAGCACCAAGAGCGATGCGACGAAGCAGCACAGCAAAAATGCAACCACGCTGTAGCATGCCTGATACCTCATTTGTCTCGCCTTTATTTACGGTGTGATGCTTTGGTTTTTAAGTCGAACCCCCCCCCCCCCCCCCCCCCCTCCTCCCCTCTTCGGATCTTCAAATTTTGAAAAATATGTCGACTTACAGTCGTGTAAATGCGGTACCAAAGCTGTTAGGACATTTCCCACGTTTTCAATGGGTTATTAAACAAAATTTCCTTTTTCCCTCAGTGGATTTATTTTCCCACGAGATGGGAATTTTCCCACGATTCGGCAACACTGACTGCTGACCCGAAAGACGTGGGTTCGGCCCCGGCCAGGCTGTTGTATTTCAATGGAGGCAAAATTCTAGAGGCCCGTGTACTGTGCGATGTCAGTGCACGTTAAAGAAACCCAGGTGATAAAAATTTCCGGAGCCGTTCACGAAGGCGCCCCTCATAGCCTTAGTCACTTTGGGATGTTAAACCCCTGTAAAAAAAAAAAACAAAAAAAAAAACATTGGTACAGTTGTGATAACACAGCAATGAGTGAGCTTTTAATAAGCAACCAACTACATTGTGGAAAAATGTCTGTTCAAACCAAATGCATGGCCATTCCTGCACTTCATTCATTTTTCTGATTGTCTTATGTCTTATCAGAGCAGGATATTAGACAAGATATCATGTTATTCCTGTTGGCCACTAAATGCATTGTGGCTATTGTGTTGCAGAGCACTGGCAGTCTGCTATCATTAAGTGACAGTGGAACATTAAAATGAGTAAATTGTGCTTTGTTTTCAGTTGCAATTATTGAGTGCTTAGGTAGCTGGAAAGGAGCTACTGCAAAAACCCACATACATAATACGAGGTGTAATTTGGGGATAGCAAAAATGGAAAAAAGTTCATCACTGTATATGTGAGTAAGTCAGACAGCTCGAAAACGTTCCAGAAGTCGTGAAAGCCAAATGTACTCAGATTATTTGTGTACGCCGGCGCGCCAGATGAGACATTTGTAATGAGGGTGCCAGGTAACTGGAAGGTAGACATCGGGCACTGGGCTCGCGCCTACTCGTGTCCTGTGCCGCGAGCGTGCACAGACCGGTTTTGGCGTACACGCGGGCACGCAGTCCAGCATGCTTCGGAAATGCATAGTCATTGCTTTAGTGACATCATTGGCGAGTGTATCGTCTTATGAAAAGCCCTTGTAAGAGATATATTTGTACAAAAACACTTGTTCGGTACCGTCAAGCGCGTGTGCGTTTCATAAAATTACAACTGGTGAGCTCCTCGGGAACACTAGCCCAAGCGTCTGCCATCCAACTGCACAGCGTGGCTAGAGAGGCCAGTGTCCGGCGGCAGTAACTGCAGGCTCTTCCAACCTCATCCAGACCACGTAGGAGTGTTGGAAGTGGTACCGATGCTTTCTGCAGCTACGATTACTTTCGTTTTAAAAGCAGCTAAGGACTGCTTTCGCGGTCCCCATACCATGGGAGGCGTGGTTGTCCTGGTCGTCATGAGGTCAGGTCAGCGTAGTGACCACGTGTCGAAATCGAAACTACCGACGTACGCCACCGCTAGATAGCGTCTCCATTCGCTTGAAGTGTGATGGTAACGGCGCTCTGCAATAACGAAACCGGAACTGCAAATTGCGGCTGAAAATTGTTTGGATCTGCATATAATGCGAGGTGGAAATTTGACATGCTAAAATCTGGAAAAAACCTCGTGTTAAGCGAGGGTTTTTACGGTATTTGTAGCGCATGCTGGGAGGACACATGTAGGACTCACAGGGGCAGACTGCCAGCTATCAACTCAAAGTGATTGATAGTTGGTGTCTGTTTGCGTGGTATGTCTTTCTGGTCACCATCATGTTGCACTGCATTTTGGGTAATGATGTCACGCCAGCTTGCGGCACAGATCATGGTTGAACTTGTGTACAAAGCCTAGGAAGTGCCTTTTATTGATTCTGAACGACGGGTGTAACTAGGGCAGCTAGGAAAAGCGTGCGTAATCTCGCACAGTTTGTTAGAGTTCTTTTCATTATGACTGGTTGCACTGTTGTGCTGCATACTTTAATTCTTGTGTTGAAAATGCTGTGAAATGGTGGCAGTATCCATGTGCATCTGCTTGGCACCGACCTCTAGCGGTTTATTAACGTGGAGGTTTTTTGTCTTTGCCTTGTTTAAATGATTCGGCAAATCATGCCAGCCATGGGTGCTAGTCTGTGACAAGTTGGATGTTATTACCTCAGTCATGTGTCGAGAGGAACTGTATAACAGTGGAACTGCACTAGTGTAGGGGTTAAAGTAGTCTCCGGTCATTAAAATATTTTCAAGTGTAAACGTATGGTAGCCTTCATAGCTGCGTGCAAAATACAGCTTGACATAAGTGTGCTTCTGATGATGGTGCCAGGGCATGAAGAGAGTAGTACTATAGGGAGGTCTCTGCCACCGCTAGAGTATGAGGACAAAATGTTGCATTGGGGGGGGGGGTGAGGAATTCATCTTTGCTCATGCTTGCTGTTTCCACAGACCAGCTGACATGCATATGTTGCCTCAAGCCCCTTCTATTTTCGGTGCCTGGGGGTTCATGACTGGCACCTTGCACCGTGCACATACATTCCATAAAAAATGAGTTGCGCTAATTACTGGGCTGCGGCACATTGGCAAGCCTTTAAAAGGAAGCTCTCTAAATGGACTGCTGATTTGCCAGTGCATTATGACTATCGCAGCCAGCATTAAATGCTGTCTGTATACTTCTGCCCATTTAAAGCTCTTGTGAATATTTACGTACATAATTATGCTACTTTTAATTTTGTTCTAGAGCATAGCTCTTCAGAGATCACCACAGTCTTTCATGGCGTTGTTGGAGTGATGCAACTGGATGATGGTTCCCCTGGTGGAGGGTGTCCACAGGGTGGCATCTATACGAGTGCGACGCAAAAGTGCAGCACAGTATATCCAGCCTGTTATTCTACCATGAGTGAGGCAGACACAGGTGTTAAGTGCACTGCCGGAGCAGAGGGTAAATGATGCCGATGTAGGGATTCAGCTGTATGCGCAGTCGAAGCAGAACCAGCTATGTAAGCATGGGCAAAAGGTGGCCGTGGTGGTCATGCATGTGCCGTTACTGACGCATGCAGTGGCAGAACTAAAGTCATGCTTCATTATGCATGCAGAGTGAACAGCCTACTATGAAATACACATGGCTATATAAGCGCGATGCAAAAGCACGGCGCAGTACATCCAACCAGTTCTATCACAGTGAAACACACAGCTGCTGAATGCGTAGCGAGAAGCGCTGTGCTCTGAATTGCATTACCTAAGGGATAAACAACCAGGGAATTTTTGTAAGCTGCTATGCAGGTGCCCCCTGTTGATTCCTTTTCTGCCTCCTTGCAGTGGTTTTCAGCATGATGACCATTGCTCTTGAATTTCAGTGGTGTAGCTTGTTGCATTGTTCAGGTCTGTGTCAGCATTGCAGTATACTGCTGGCTTAACTTTTAAGTGGGGACCTTGCTCTTTGAAAAAATTTTTCATTAATGAAGTCACAATTATGCAATCTTGAGGGAACACGTATTTTTGTGTGTTGATTCTAAATTTCATTTAATTTCATGTAAAGCAAGTCCCTGTGCACTTGTGCAATACGCCGCCGCTGCGGTGGTTATGGTGCTCGACTGCTGACCTGAAAGACGCAGGTTCAATCCCGGCCATGGTGGTCGCATTTCTATGGAGGCAAAATGCTAGACTCCATGTACTATGCAACGTCAGTGCATGCTAAAGAACCTCAGGTGGTCTAAATTTTCCGAAGTTCTCCACTACGTCATCTCTCGTAGCCAGTCTCTATGAGACATTAAACCCCATAAACCAGATTTATGCACTACGTTAATGCAAGTCTTTTGGAGAGAGCACATAAGAAATTTCGCTGCAGGGAACTTATTGAAATGTATACCATTGGCTTGTCTTGACGTCAAGTAGCACATTGAGGCTAAAATGATCATCCTGCCTATTTTAGAACTATTGTTATAGGGTATTGAAGTTGCCACTCTAGAAACGGGAATGCAACCTATTATTCCAGTTTCTGAAGTTGCAGCTTCAATATTCCATGACTCAAGTTCTGTGGTAGGTAAGATAATTTCATCAGTATCGCATTTCTTGATGTGAAGAAAAACTAATGGCATGCATTTCATCAAGTTGCATGCAGTGGACACTATTAAAAGGTTTCTCCAAAGAGCTGTAGAACATATTCTGTAAGTGCTCAAGGACTTGTTTTACATTAAATTAAATGACATGTTTAGAATTGGCACACAAAAGTACATGTTCCCTGAAGATCTCATAGTTGCAGCTTTAGTAATACAAAAATTTTTTAAAGATCAGGGTCCTCTCTTAAACACTGATGCCTTTGTGGGAGCAAACACTAACCAGTCTGCAAAAGTGTGTCTGACACGTGCACGTTTCATTCCAGCCAGCCGTGGGCAGTGCCGAGGTGAGAGCATGGCTGTCGAGTGCATGCCATGGGGCGGGGTCTCTGTGCGGGTCTGCAGCTGGTGTGTGTGCCTGGCTGCAGGAGCGGCATCTGAAGGAGGCTGAGGCCAGCACCAATCCCTTCCTGTCGGCGTCGCCAGAGCCTCTGGCCAGCAGCAGTGAGCCTGTGCTGGACCTGTTCTCTGCCGTCCCTTCTGCTGCCAGTGATGACCTGCTCTGCCTGGGGAACCCGTTTGCCGAGCCCAGCCCAGCGCCACCACCACCCACGGTGCAGAGCCCGCAGCAGACGCAGCAGCAGCAGCAGCAGCTAGCCTTTGCACAGTTCACCACCAATGGTCAGCCTACTAACCCTGCTTCACACTGTCAACTGGAGGGCAGCTCTAAGTGCGCTTTCTTAGTTTTGGTGGGCTGACGAGTAAGAATGCTCACGAGACACTTGTAAGATGAGACTGCGTATATTGCAACAAAGGCACGCTGATAAGCTGTGTTCTCTGATGAACTTGCACTCATAATTAAAAACTTTCCGGTCCCATGAAGTCCGAATTCGAATCAACAAGCGGTTATTTTGTGGATGAGGAGCATTTAGCAGCACTTTTTTCTGCCATCTTCTATCCATCTTGCTGCAGGTTTGATTACTCTTCAATGCATCTCAGCGTTTGCAGAACAGATAATTCATTGACGCAGTCCACAAACTTCCCTATAGTGAATTGTTTGATGAATTATGTGATATTTGGTTATTTGTGCACCAGTTTTTCCTTTGACGAGTGCACTGGACACGGCAACGGGATGTGCGCACATCTTATTTAAAATGATATACTGGCCCTTTTAGGAAGGAATGGGGGTCACACTGACTGCGACCAGACGCTATCGGAGTGCGAGTGGCTTGAAGTTGCTCAGAGCATTTGCCACCATATTTTGCAACTAGAGACCAGTTTTTCCTCATCTTGTATTCTTGCTCTGTGCTATGAGTGCAGCGCTCTTTTCTCTCCGTGAAAATTCTAGCTAATGCTTCTCAACCACGAAGAAAGGCATCCGAGCGACCTAGCAAAACGATGTAACTGTGGACAGTGCTAGGCTGTCCGCTGCAGATTGTTTGCACGACGCCAAATGGCACAGAGCTAATCATTGCGCTCATTCTGCAAAAAATCAGATAGGCACGAAATTATGGGTATTGATTTTGTGCAACCAGATACTCGAGGCCACTTCCTTTCATCCCTTCCCTTCCTCCTCCTCCAATGGGACAAGCCCAGCATCGATGGTGCTTGTCTGGTTTGGGCTGCCCTCAAGTGTGGCTCTACCAATGTGTGCAGGATTCATGTCCCAACCAGTGTCTACGCCCTCGGGCACCTTTGCGTCAGACGCCTCATTTGCCGCTGCTTTTGGATCGGTGCCCCCCGCAGCTGCCTCAGGTAGGCCTTCTCAGTGCTTGCCATATATCCACATGGGCTGGAGCATGGGAGTATGGACTCCTCTTTGACAGGGCTCTTCGCAAACTCTTGTCTGTCTCAGCGTGGTCCCTTCCTGTCTCAAGCTAGTATGCTTGCTAGGTATCTGGTTGTGGCATAAGGAAACAAATACGGCATCAGGAAGAATTATCTGTGCTGGCAACTGCGCATTGAGGAGTTTAATATCTTTTTTCTTCTTAATTGCACATTCGCAAACAATTGCTATGCTACGTAAATGCAGTACAGCAAAACATCGTTGATACGTTCCCAGTTCATACGCTCAAAATTGCGGACATTAAACATGTTCCATAGAGTTAGACTATATTTTTCCCGGTTAATACATTCCCAGAAAACACAATCTCTTGGTACTACGTTTAAAATTTTGACAAATTGTGGTCATATAATACGTTTATTGACAAACCACACATGCGCAAACACATAAGTGCACCGAACAAGAGGGCCCGCGACATGTTGTTTGCGGCAGTCATTCGCCATGGTGGCGTCTCTGCGGTGCCTCAATGCAACGAGGAGAAGCACCACCATCACCAAGAACAAAAAATAAAAACAGCGCGCTAGCATTCGCGACGGCCGTCTCTGCAGGGGCGTGACATGAAGAGGACAAATGCTGAGGTTTCTTAGCGGTGCATAAGGGGAAGGAGGCAGAGCTTCTACGAACTACCACGATGCGTTTATATACGAACGGCCAGGTCTGGGATGCGCAGCTTAAAAAGCAGAAACGCTGTGACAATCAGACGCCGCGGAGGCTTTCTCACGGTGCTTGGGAGCAAAGGGGGCGAAGCATTCGAAAATGACAAGGAAGAGATTTTGGTTACTTTTGTTACTGACGTCAACGGACCACGAACTTGGCAGAGTGCCAAGACACTGTGCGCTCTAAGCTAAAGCTTAAATGCTCGCATTAGACACTCGTCACTGTCCTGTTTTTAACCTCCCAGTAAAAAACACACCCCAGACCTTAAGGGCCGGTGTTCAGCATGTTCGCGTTATCTCGCCGCTATTGGCCGGCGCCCCCCGGCTAGCACAAAATTGCTGGATCTTGTCAAAGTGAACGATGCTAAACACTAGGGGCACAAATGCACCTGACGGCGTGGTTTGTTGATGATAGAAGGAGGGCCTGAAATCCCCAAACTGATGTCAACTTTTCTGGAAAAAAAGTGGGTTCATTACGCCAGTAAATATGGCATATACAGTGTTTGTGGATGTAAAAACAGTGAATTTTTTGTGCATGTCACTCTTATTTGTGATCACACATCACGGTGACGAGTGTCAGAGCATCAGTCTGCACAGATGACAGCGTGGAAACTTCTTTGTGTAGTTAGTGCCCGCAGCATGGTCGTTGACTTGTCACAGCCTAGCGCACTTTGTTGGGCCAAGTCCAGGTGGCCCTGAAAGCCTGTATTTGGTTTGCGCTTCTGAAGTTGCTGCATAGCAGTGCCACACGAACCTACTGAGCGGCATGGGAAGCAAGTGATGCTTCCCACTCTTTGGCTGCACACCCACTGCACTGCTTTCCTCAGGTTTTTACAGTACTTGCCTATATAAATTAGCGTTGCGCGTGAAAGAGATGAGCCATTCGTGGCCTGCAAATAATTTGCTTTACTGGCTGAGGTTACTGCAATACTCAAGGGGCCCTGCTGCACATATTTTGCTTTTATTTAATTTTCTCTCCTATGTATGCACTGTTGCCAATAAAACTGGCTTATTTGCAACCTTGGAACACTAATAGTATTTCAGTTTAGCTGTCTAGGTATTTGTCTTCAGAGTCCCTTTAATTTCACTATGCTACTAAATGGACCGTGGAATAGTGGGGAGTCACAAACTGGTGAAGTCTGCTTTGACTCAAACTGCTGTTGCTATTAAAACGTGTGCATTGACCTTGCTGCCTTAAAACTAGGCCTCCTTCATTGCCCCTGCAAAAAGTTACAGCTCTTGATAACTGTATTCTTTGCCGGAATGAACGTGCATTTCAGGACATAAAACATCCGCAATTTTTTGCACAAATGATGCGGATTATTTCACATCTTTATGTAGCACGCAAATTGATATCTGTTGCTCATTGCCACTGCTTCTGTGGAGCGTAGTGGATTGCGAACTGTATTGTAGGTGAGAGTTCGAGGTAATTATTATGGAGGTTCACTAATGAATGCAGTGCCTTGGCAATTTGTATGGATGTGAGAATGTGGAAAGTTTCAGTGGGTGTTTCACATAAGTGTTTCAAAAGAATCAGTGCATCACTTGCATCAGGTAATTAATGCCAGTATTTGGCAGTGTATATAAAAAGAATTGGATGCTGGATCTGGGTTCAGAAAGAGAAAAACATTCCTAAATAATGTAAGACTACTTATTGCTTGTAAAACCAATGGTACTGTTTAAGCATACTTTAATTGCACTGTAGTTGGATTCCTTGTTTTTAGAAACTGATAACTTAAGCGGCTTATGGTGAAGTCTTTTATGCTGCATTCTGTCATGCTTAACTCTTTCATTACCATGGGAAAAAGCACTGTTTTTCATAGGTCTCAGTCACATTTTTTCTTGAAACAGTATGATAAGTAAAAGTGTACAAAATATATAACAATGATTGAAATGAATGCACTTCCTAATCAAATTTATTTCAACAGTAATAGTGTTTTAAATATTGCAAAAAAATTAGAAAAATAACAAAAATTAAAAAGGAACAAAAAATTCGTATTCACATGACAATAACTCTCCAAGGTAATTTATTAAAAAATTCTAGAAATTACAAAATTCAAGTTCTTTTTATAACTTGGCACTAAAATGTAAAAGTTTTAACTCAAATACTTTTTTGAGCTAGAAATTTTTTCCTTACGCTCTTCGAAAAGGCTGATTTCAGTGTTTTCCTTGATATGATTTGTACAGTCCGACAAAAAATGGAAGTATTATTAAATACAATTGTAACTAATATCATTTCAGGAAAAACTGAGAAAAATTATACAAATGCAACTAACAGGCCAACGTTCCATGCTCTGTTTGCGCCTTTTCAGCGTCTGAACCAAAATCTCGTCAGAGGCCCTGATACTCGATGCATCGAAAATATTTGCTGCCGATGCAGTAGAATTAGATGCAGTGGGATTTTTTCGAGCGCGCACAGTCCTTGCACTTGATGCCATGCTTGGAGCGGCCTACACTGTAAGCTCCGCTTCAAGGGCATTGCAAAAATTCCCGCCTCATGAGGAAATTGCAGTCTACTTAGAAAAATGAAACTATTTCTGAACAACAAACCAGATGGCACCGCATCATTGTAGAGACAAGAGACTTCCTATGCTTCATAGCAGCTCTCTGCTCGCATAAGCGTGCCGGAAACCGAAAGCAAAACTAGCAGGCTAATCTTCCGAGCTCTGTTTCCGCAGCTTTGAGCATATGAACCAAAATCCAACAATGCGATGTCATCTGAGAGACCCTGCTACTCGATGCTTTGAAAATATGTGCTGTGGATGCAGTAGAATCGCGTGTAGCGGGGTTTTTGCAAGTGCGCACCGTCGTCACGCTGGGAGCGCCCTATGCCGTGGCCTCCGGTTCAAGGGCATTTCAAAAATTCGCACTTCATGAGAAAATTGCAGTCTACACATAAAACGAAATGAACAACAAACTAGATGGCACAGCATCACCGTAGCGGCGCCATAGGAGTGCTCCACTTTGCTCAAACGAACCGGGAACAAGAAAATAAACAGGCCAACGTTCTGGGCTCTAGTTGCATAGTTTCAGCTTCGGAAACGGAATCTGGCAATGTAACATCGTCGTCGGAGTCCCTGCTGCTCGAATAAAAAATAAATGCTGTAGACTCAGCAGAATTGCGTGCAACAGGGTTGTTTCCAGCGCTTGCTGTTCCAGACTTTGACGCCTTGTTCAGAGCGTTCGACGCCGCACCCTCAACTTCAAGCACATTTAAAAAGTTGCTACCTTGCGGCAAAAATACAACTTACGCAGGAAATGAAAGTTCAATGTGTGAACAACAAACCAGATGACTCAGCAAGTCTGTAACTGCCGTGGTCGTGCTGTATTAGCAATTTGAATTTTTTGATCATCTGTGATCGAAGCCTACTGGCATGGTAACGAAAGAGTTAAATAGTTTACGTTTGCAATTTGGTTATTTCAGTTATGTGGCTTTGTGTTTGTGGTGCATGAGCGCACCCTGCTTGAGCACATGCACTCCTGTCATTTGGACTCCTTTGCTTGCTGCTGCTTCATTGACCTGCTGTCAGGATGGCCATTTGTTGAGCCCCCCTCCATTTTTTTTTTTGCCCGTGTGTGAGCACTCGGTTGGCAGCATTCAGTGACCAGTCTCTTGAGGGGGCCTCAGAAGTGCTGTTACGACAGCTGTGGTGTGCTGCTTTGTTAGGCCACACTGTGAGCGTTGGCCAGAGTAAGCTGGGAGCTGCAGTGCTAGGGAGCATGCGACAGAGGAGGGGCGGGGGTGCTGGCAGGGAACCTTGCTAGATCATACACCATCCCCAGATGAGGAAGAGGAGGTGCGACCGACGGTGGGTGGGCTGACACTGCCCACCCTTGAGCCCCCGCCCCCCCGTTCTTCGTCACCGTCACCCACGGCCGAGTTGATGCGGGGCGCCGGCACCACTCCTATCCTGGCACATATGCCGGAGCCTGGCTTTGGCGATCTGGACACCTCAGAGGAGCCCTGGCATAATGAGCCTTTCGAGCCAGCCAACACGGCCACCAGTGGTGCCGCCCCGGCCGGCTGGCTGGGCTTTGACCAGGGCCAGCCACAGGAGGTCTCCTCCAGTGCCATGCCCAGGCCAGCGATGGCAAAGCCAGTGGCACCTGGACCAGCAATGCCTGGCGGAGCGATGCCTGGCGCAGTGATGCCCGGCGTGGCAACAGCCAGTTCAGGAATGCCTGGAGCAGCAACGACTGGTGCAGCCTTGCCTGGTGCAGCGATGCCTAGCGCAACGATACCCAGTGTGGCGATGCCTGGTACAGTGATGGCCAGTCCAGCAATGCCCGGTGCAGCAATGGCCGGTTCCGCGATGCCTGGCGCAGCGATGGCCGGTTCTGCGATGCCTGGCGCAGTGATGGCCGGTTCTGCGATGCCTGGCGCAGTGATGGCCGGTTCTGCGATGCCTGGTGGAATGATGGCCGGTTCTGCAATGCCTGCCGCTCCAATGGCCGGCGCAGCAACAGTGGGTGGCACAGCTATGCCGGTTCCAGCTATGTCCAAGCCACCAGCCAGGCCTGCGTCGGCCCTGGATGACCTCAACTTTGCCATCCAGCAAGCCATGGGCGGTGCCTCATCGCCTGCTCACAGTGCAGTCCTGTCAGGTGGCGCAATGTTGCGCTTTGTTCACCTTGGTTGGCATGGAAGCCTTGGTTCCATTACATTTGGTTGCAGTTTGTTGAGTTTGCACCCGGTTATCGGTGGTGGCGAGTGTGCAGCTTGAGGGCAACAGTCTGTGCTTCTCTTTACAGGCATGGATTCGTTTGGAGATGTTCTGCAGCCTCGGCCACTAATGGGTGGGCTACCCAGCCCGGCAGCCCCTGTGCCCTCCGCAGCCGAGAGCCCCTTGGCTGCTGCTGCCTCAAAGGCACCCGCTTCCACAGGGGGAGGCCTGCTGAAGGGCGACTTGGATGCCACGCTGGCTAGTCTTGCACAGAACCTTGACATCAATGGCCCCAAGCAAGCTGCGGCACGCAAGTAGGTCTTATGTCTTTCTTGGTCTGGCACAAATGCTGCTCTCTTCACCTGTGCCTGCATTGTAGTTCTGGAGGTTTCAGTTCTTCTTTACACTGGGTATCAAGCAAAAAAGCCCAGGTCTCGTAGTTACTTCTCGACCATCACATTACAGTGGCAAGTTTGCTCGTTAACTCTTCCTTTGTAGTGGGAAAAAGTGCTAATATTCTTTTCTTTCTGATATTGCTTGTCTTTATAGCAGCTTGTAGTAAATGTCCCTTCAGTTTGTTTGCACTTGCTGCACCAGTCAAACAGGTCAACTGCAGCTTGGCAGTAGTGCTCTATAGCTGCTTTCGAAATGAAAGAGTGCAGACCTGGTTGTCTGTCCACCACAGTGCCACTGCCAAATTGGAGCCAGCTGCATGTAGCACCTACATTGCTAGCCGCCAACAGCTTGGGCCACACGAAAAAATTTCACAGCAAACCGTGAAAGTGTTGCTTTCAACTAGCCGTAGGAAATTTTGGTTTTTTCGAACGAAGCCGTTGCATATACAGTAAAACCTTGTTGATACGTTCCTGGTTCATACCGATTTCCCGGTTCGTATGCTCAAAACCACAGATATTAAAAATGTCCTAAAGAGTTACACTATATTTTTCCTGGTTAATATGTTCCCAGGAAACACTATTTCTCAGCTATTACGTCTAAAATTTAGACAAATTGTCATATAATATGTTTATTGACAAGCCGCACATGTGCAAACATACAAGTGGACCGAACGAGAAGGAAGGCGTCATTTTTTTTTTGCGGCAGTCATCCGTCGTGGTGGCTCCTCTGCATTGCTATGATGCAACGAGGCGAAGCACCACCATCACCACCAAAAACAAAAAAAATAAAAACTTCTTGCTAGCATTCGCAATGGCTGCTTCTGTGGGGATGCAGTATGAAGATGAGAAACGCTGAGGTTTTTTCGCGTGCTTAAGGGAAAGGAGGCGAAGCTTCTACGAACTACAGTGATGCGTTTACTATATAGAACGGGCTCGGTCTGGGAAATGCAGCATAAAAAGCAGGAACACTGCGACAATCAGCCGCCGCGGAGGCTTTCTTTCCCACGGTACTTGGGCGCAAAGGGGCGAAGCATTCGAAAATGACAAGGAAGAGATTTTGGTTACTTCCGTTACTGACGTCAATGACGGAGTGGATGCGTTATGAATTTCCTTCCGCGTTAAAGAATGCACGAATGCGGGCTGAATTCAGCGAGCTCTGGAATAGGATCTGTTCAGCTCTCGCGCCAAGAAATGCCAATCAACGTTTTTATAAAGTGAAATTGTCAATGTCTTTTTTACCTCATTCAACAGTTACATTTTTCAAAATCATGCAGCTTGGATCATATGTTTTCCCGGATGTTTTTCTCACGATTAAAAATAACTTTTCAACGAGATTATACTGTATTTGATTTGGTTTGGAAAAAGTACTATTCACGAAACCCCAAATGTAACTGTTCATACGTCATTTCATTTCATTTTATTTCATTTTAATATGTTAATGATCCATTGAGGGTATTACATAAGGGGGCGGGTGTTAAAAAGCGGTTGGTAACAGCTTCAGCGAATGTCAATGGTCACGTGATGGTAGCAATGTCGCTCGAGAGGTCGTTCCAGTCTACAAAAACATGGTAAAAATAAAGCAGCACGGGTAACAGTACGGGCACGTGGGCGAAACACTTGGAAAGGATGACGAATGAGGTGAGATATGACGGCTGGCGGGACAATGTAGGGAGCGCAGCGCAGCGAACTATGGAAAAATTTATGGAATAGGCAGAGGCTAGAAATATGAGAGCGAAGTGAAACGGGCGCTAAGCTGGATTCCGCTTTTAAAGATGTCACACTGGTGTCGTATGAATAGGAGGAAGGAATGAATCTGGCCGCTCTGTTTTGAAGTGACTCGAGCGCATTGATAAGGTAAACTTGATGAGGGTTCCAAATTGGCGATGCATATTATAACTTTGACCTGACAAGAGATTTATACGTTAGTAATTTTACCTTTTGTGGGTCGTGGCGAAGATGACGTCCTAAATACCAGAATGTTTTACTAGCAGAGGAAATGTTAGTAACGTGCGTAGCCCATGATAAGTTGTTAAACAGCGCGGCGCTTAAGTATTTGTATGATGAAACTGACTGGTGGAAGGACAAACGTTTACATTTATGAGGGTTAAGTTTTATTAGCCAGCGGTTGCACCATTCCTGTGTGGTTTAAGTCATCTTGAACGTATGTTTGGTCGGAGGCAATAGTAACTGTACAATAAACAATGCAGTCGTCAGTGAACATGCGAACGCACATTGGTCGGTAAGTCATTAATATAAATTAGGAATACAAGCAGGCCTAGTACAGAACCTTGAGGGGTGCCTGATGTTACTGGTAGCATATTGGAATTTTGATTGTTAACTGTGAGCGATTAGTCGGAAATTCTTCTATCCTTTTTAGTATGTCGGGGAGGGCAAGTTCAAATGGGGAAGTTTTAGGATTAAGTGTTTATGACGTACCTTGTCAAATGCTTTTGCAAAATCCAGGAAAATGGCGTCGATCTGTAGATTAGAATCGAGATATAGCATGTAAATCATGAATAAATAGGGCTAGCTGCATTTCACAAGAAAGGCCCTTTGAAAACCATGCTGTGACGAATGAAAAAATTAGGTCGAGTCGAGAAAGTTTGATATGCGTATCGATGACGGGTTCCATGATTTTGCAGGGTACGCTAGTAAGGGAAATGGGACGGTATTTTAGCGATGAATCTTTGTTACCTAATTTGTAGACTGTAACGACCTTTCCAGTTTTCCAATTGTCCGGTAGTTGTCCTGATGAGAGTGACTGTGTAAGAAGTAAGCATAAGAACTTGGCACAAATACCACTAGTGTTGTTTAGAAGTTTCGAGTTAATATTGTCTACACCAGGTGAAGGTAAAATTTTCATATTTTGAATTAGGGACACAATACCCGGTGAGGAAAGTGTGACTGCTGGCATAGGATGCTCTAAGAGTAAATTGGGTGCAGGAAGTTGTGTTTTGGTTTCTTGAGTAAAGACTGATGAGAACGCTGCGTTGAATATTAAAGTGGCACTCAGTCAGTAATAGCTGCGCCCGGTTCATCTTTGAGCGCAATCGTGTGCTCATGAGGGTTGACGGCTTGCCAGAACTTCCTGGGGTTGTCGATGAGCGTATTGGGAAGGTCTTGATGAAAAATGTTCTGCTTGGCGTCATGAATAGCAGTTTGATAATGATTTTTCTGCAGCGCGGTAGTTCATTCATGTGCTATGCATTCCATGACATCTTGCTGAGTGGAACAGACACTTTTTATTTTCCAACCTTTTAATTTTTAGTAAACCATGGTTTGTGTGGATTTAGCGCGAAAAGTTATTTGGGGAATGAATGCATTGACTAGGGCATTTAGTTTATTCTTAAATACTAGCCAGTTCTCATGAATACTTCGTGACTAAAAACGTTGTTAGTTCGGCATTCAGGATATCATAATTACCTTTGTTGTGGAGACTGATGGTTTTATTGTATTTTGGGCTCATTTCTTTAAGGTCAATGTTAACATGAATAGTTTGATGGTCACTAAGCTCAGGTAGGTACGTAATGGGCTGAACGCTATCTGGGCCATTAGTCCGTAATAGATCTAAAATGTTTGCACAGTTTTGCATTACGCATGTGGTTTTCGATATTACTTGAGTGAGGTTAAAATTGTAGCAGAAAATCTAGAAATCCTCTTGCTTCGCCATTGTTAGTTGTTGGTGCGGGCTGGTTTGGCCAATCAATATTAGGAAAAGGAGTCGCCAAACAGCAAGATGGTGTGCATTACGGTGCTTCATGATAAGTTTATTTACGGAATTATTAAGCTGACAGGAATAATCACGACAGTTATGTAGAGCCGTATAACAGACACCAAATAAAATCCTGTGTGGTACAGCGTGGCAGTGGAGCCATAACATTTCAAGATCGGATGAGTCTTCAGTTATAGAACCTAACAGTTGCGGGAGCCGTATAACAGACAACGAGTAAAATCGTGTGTGGTGCAGCGTGGCAGTGGAACCATAACATTTCAAGATTGGAACATAACTGTTGTAATTCTAGCTTTTGAAGCAGGCTGGTTTAAGTGCTGTAGGGAGTTGAAGCTACGTATCAGCGTTTATATTGCAGTTTTTCCATGCTGCACATGACCTAAGTTCAACTACACATCACAACCATTGTTCGGTTGATGCAACCGCATGAGAGAAGAAATGCAGTTATAAATTATTTATTATAAATTACTATAAATTGGTCGAATACCATGCGGTGTTCAATGTGCAGTCAAACCCGAATGTAACAAACTGTTATGGCAAAATATGCTTTGTATTGAACACTCGGAAGTGCTAGCATTATGCATATGAAATTATCTTTATAACGAACTACACATTGGATATATTGAACTCCAAGCGCCTGTGATTAGTCACCAAAAGCCCGCCAATGCGCTGCTGCGCTGGCTCCGGGTACTCTCAGGGCAACCATGCTACCCGGCCGCCCGGCAGCGCTTCAGCGAATCCACTGAGATGCAGGAGCGGGAGCAGCCCTTCAAAATCCACGCCGTCGGCCAGCCTTGCTTTGCAGCGCTCCTATTCGGCAGCTACCTACCATGCGATCAAGCATGTGTGGGCAGCTCCGGACCACTGTGTAAGAATATATATTGAAGTGTTGACACTGACCGCCCACCGCGGTGAACTGGCACAGATTATTTTCACGCTGTAGTACATGCGCAGAATGCAGTAGCATGTCTAAGCGGCGTGCCCGGCATTCGGTGCCATTTTAGGCTGTACTTGTCTTGTGATGCCAGAGAGGATCTCAATGCGAGAACGTTAGGTTCTCTAGTTTTACTTTGTGGTGGGCACCATGCACTAGGCTTTTATGTTGCAGTTTGGTACTTCCCCCGGTGATCGTTGAGTAAGGTACCATGGTGGTGCGTTCCGAGCCCATGGGCAGTTGTTGCAGGCTATGCGCCTGGTGACTGTGATGTGTTGGTTGTTGCGGCATACCTTTGAAGCCCAGCCTGGTCCAAAAGCAGGCTTGCCGCGATTATGGGCAGTGCGTACTTTGTACCCAACTTCAGTTAAGGCTAGCGGACTTGCGGTGATCGAATACCACTTTTAAAACTCTGGTGCATGCCCACCTGTAGCTTTTTAGTATGGCTTCAAGGTGTTTAACATCACGGAGGGACTCGGGCTATGAGGAGACCATAATGGAATGGTTGAGGATAATTTAGACCGCCTGGGGTTCTTTAACATGCACTGATATTGCACGGTACACGGGCTTCTAGCATTTTGCCTCCATCCCAATGTGACTGCCACAGCCGGGATTCAACCTGCATCTCTCTGGTCAGCAGCCGAACACCATAACCACTGAGCCACCGCGGTGGCTTTGCCTTGACCTGTGGCGCAGGTCAATCCCCAGAGCAAATACGGTATTGTGTAGTGCGTGTAGTGTCAGATATCTGCTACCGCAGTGCAGGGCCGATTCCTGGCTGCAGAAACAGCATGTGTGATGTAGGCAAAATGTGCAAATACCCTTGAGATTTCTGTACACATCAAAAACCGATTGCACTTAAACAAGGAAATGTACACGCAGTGGCACCGAACGGTCCCTCAATACCTGCACTACAGCCACCGCAACTCGGCGACTAGACAAGCCTCCGTTGTGTGGCGCCATCTGTCCACATTCAAGAGAAGCATAAGGAGCAGCAAACAAGATCTGGTTGCGCTTTCTGGGCCCAGTGCCAGCACCTAAATATACCCTTTACAGCACTGAAGCATGGGGGCTGCCATATTTGGTCACATGACCAATCCGGCACTGCTGGCCTTCGGGCCTTCTTGTTTTGATGGCTGCCGGTGCGCTGGTGCCCGGCTGCAAGACGCTTTTCCAGCTGTATAGTAGTATGTATAGTAGATGTATAGATGTATAGTAGTATAGTATGTGTTGGTTCTACCGCCTCACTTATTACTCATCTCTTCCAACATTAGTTTGAATGTGTCAACAAACCGTGGTGAGCCGTCTGCACGTTCTTATTTGTTAAATCAATTCATCGCCTAACGCTCATTATGGCTGCATAATTCATTGTCACACTGCATAGATTAAAAGCAGAGCGTTACCTTAAAGTTTGTTCTCCAGGGCCTGATACCTTTGCCGAGCGGAGGAATGTGTGTTCATAGCTATTAAGAATGCCCACTGCTCAGAACTGTGCACAAGATTCACAACCAACCGTGCACATCTGATCGCCCGTTGATTTCCCAGATATTAATTTGTCCCCCGTTAATGTTCCGGCTCCCAAAGTATTGACTTCGTTCAAGTGCCGCTTCAGGAGCTCAGCAACATTCGACTGTGCTCTCTTGCTAAGTAAAACTGAAAACTGCTCCCGAGTTCAGCACACACAGATGTAGCTAGCCGGAATGGCTGAAATATACAAAGTCCTGTCATCATAAATTTCACCACTGTCAGTGCATTAGCATACCGTATTTACTTGCGTATAACCCGCACCCCTAACTAGAACTCCATGGAAAAGAAAAAAAGAAACCTCTCATATAACCCGCACGTTTGCCTGAAAAAAATATGCTCTAAAAAGATACAACTGCACTTGTGATCATTTTGTGTTCAGAACATAAAATGACTACCACCACGTCACTGGTTATCAGATTCTCAATCGTCGCCTCTCTCACTGCTGCCATCCAGGGTTTCATAGCCTCTTAGTTGTCCTCTGAACCATCCAAGCTGTTACTTATGGCACATTTTTTAAAGCTTTTACGCAGCAAGTCAGCCATTATTGCTTTCCACGCATCCACAATCCACTGGCACAGCAATGGAATATCAGACCTTCGCACACATCCTGTCAGTGTGAAGGCATAAAGGCTGTAGGCCATCCACTGGGCATACAGGCGCTTCACGTGTCTTGAACGGCTTGTTCAGGCACACGTCATGGATGTTCAGGCACACCTCATGGAGGCATGGACGTCATGCCTCCAGGTATTATAACGAGGTTGGTGCCGGTCTCGGCAAGGCGAGAGCCTTCACCGCATTAGTGCAGTGGCTTTGGAAGGAATCCAGTACGAGCAGCAGCTCTGTTGCTGATTTCTTCTGCAGTTGCTATAATCTTCAGCTTCTCTTTCGCTGTGAAACACTGCCACCAAGTTGTACTCATGACACCAAAACAAACGAGGCAGACAGTGCAAACTGGGGTGTAGTACACGAAACAGCGGCTGATACTGGCTGAAGAAAACGTGGCCATTGGAGTGGGGAAGAGTAAACAGATTATGAATGTGGATTTGGCTATGCCTTTCGTTGGCTCCTCATTGGCTTGAAAAGTGTCAATGATGGAGATGGCGGACTACATGGGGAGGCCACCCGCGCATTACCGTGAAGCCAACACCCCCCCCCCCAAAGAAAAAATTCGCAGATAACCCGCACCCCGACTTTTTAAACTTTTTTAAAAATTTTGGTGCAGGTTATACGCGAGTAAATACGGTACTTCTGTCGATCTTTGCATAGGGGCAAGGGAATTGCAGAAAGGCCTCCGCTGAGGATTGTCGCAAACCAGTTCCGCTGCTGCATCCCTCGTGCTAGCGTTAAGTGCGCACGACAGTGCCAGCACTGTGCAGACGCCCAGAAAGTACAGTCGAGTCCACTTATAACAATACTCAAGTGCCACGAAAATTCCATTGTTATAACCGATAATTGTTATAAACAGGTTGCATGAAAAAAAGCATAACAACTGCAAAGAGGGGTCATGGACGGCAAGTGACATGCGAGCTCCGCCGAGGCATCATTTTGGTGGCCCCGAAAGGGGCCTTGTAAAAAATACGAGAAGGTTGCCGCGGCTGCCTCTCAGCTTGATAAATCGTGAAGAAATGCTGGGGTGAAATCGCCACAAGCATCTCGCAATGTACTTCTCACTGGCTTGCACAAGAAAACCCCATCTCTGTCAGCCTTGCTTGCCTCACGCGAAGCATGCTGACATCCTTCTCCATGACCTCTTTGAAGCGCTGTATCCAGCCGCCACTTGGCTGGAAGTCCACACTGTTAATCAGCAGGGCAAACTGCTTCGCCTTTGTGGCCAGAATCGGCCCAGTGGCAGGCAAGTTCTGGGCATGGGCAACAAGAAATCATTCGCTCGTAGAGGGCTTCCTCCACCTCCTTATAGGCACCTTGTCAAATGCGTTTGCGCCCACTGTCAGGCGAGCACTTTTCTTTGTCGAACTTCTCAGCGAAGTGGATAATCGTCGACACCGTTGGTTGCAATAGTGCGTACTTCTTAACCAAGTCACACACTTTCTTACTGTCTTTATGGTCCTTCATGATACTGCACTTAGTCTCCAAATCGATAGCCATGCGCTTTCTCTTCACCGGCAATGTTGTCCGATAATCAGCGGGCGGATCAGCCAACTTCCGTTTCGGCGGCAATTCAAGCGAGATGGAGAAGCCACGTGGCCAGGAACGACTTCGACACAATCAATTAACACAAACAACCAAATCCGTTGGCAGAACTGCGCATAATGAGGGGCGAGCGACCAGATCAGCGCTGTCGGCGTGTTGGCGAGGCCCATTCGTGTTTCAGAGGGTGGCGCAGCGTAGAGGTATGGGTGCAGCACATTTGTGTTCGGAGGAGTGCAAGGGCAGCGGGTGTGAGGCGCGCGAGGCTGGCGATGCGGAGAAGGCCAGAAAACAGGTTCTATTGTATGAGCGCGCAGCGGGGAGGGTGCAGCGGCTAGAATGTCACTTCTTTTTTTTTTCTTTTCAAGGATTTTGCATTCCACTACCTTTTGGCACGAGCACTCAGGAGCCAGACTCCATTTTTGTAACTGATAATGCGGCATGCGGGCATTGTAGTAAGCGGGCTACTTTACCATTGAAAACATACAAAAGTGGACGGTGCAGCAGCTTTTCATTGTTTTAACCGATATATTGTTAAAACCGGTATCGTTATAAGTGGGTTCGACTGTACTTGTTGCAAAGGCCCAAAAAAGCATCGATTATTCGATGTATTGGATCAGTGTTTGTGGAAAGTAAGAAAGGTTACAGGCATGCACACAGTGACTTTCTTCCTTCGCACAAATTATGAATGTGGTCACTTTAATAGCCACAAGATGCTCTTTAATACACTGCGAAAATAGCACCGTGACATGACAACGGTGCAACATATTAATGCTGAGCATATCATCAGCTCGTTCTGGCATTCTCACAGCTGCTGCCGGCACTGAAATAAACTGGCGCGTGGGGTTTGTGGTATGCTTGTTTTGCAGAACAACACATTAAGTTCTTTTTTCCCAGAAAGCAGCATGAACTCACGGGACAGCTCTGCATATTATTTCAGCAATACACATGACATCCGTACCAGAGCCAGGTTTAAGAGCCGCCCGATGTTCATGCACCAGTTGCGCAGCATCGGTTCGCACTGCGCACAGTTGCTGTTAATGACAGCTCTGAAGGGTAATAATTGTAGCAGTCTTAGTGGCGCCACCTGTTGTGGACAGAGCGAGCTGCTCTTTGTAAATGGTCTATATATAATCGTGCACCGTGCTCCGGACCTATCGCGCTGGCTTCGGGAGAGGCCTTTGCCACCTCTGCGGTACATCGTCGTCCTCCAACCTCCATGCTTTCTTTGTTTGCATTCACGAGTCGTGCTGCCATTCTGCTGGGCTGCGTTGTTGCGCACTAAATCCTGCAAGTTGACAACGAAAGAGTGGCAAGCCCTCCTGACGAGCTTGCAATGAGCAGGCGCAAGGTTCGCCTCCTCCTGGATAACTGTCCAGCACACTGCTGTGGTGTCTCACTCAAAAACATTGAGGTTTGCTTCCTGCCACTGTACGCAACAGCGGTTTTATGAGACTTGATCAAGGCATCATCCATACGTTAAACTTAGGCTACCGGAAGCACGTGTTGAGTGGCTTTTAGCGAAACTCCGGTGTTCATGAGCTGAAGATTAATTTGCTGGCCACGATCGAAATAATAAATTGTATTGGGCAAGACTTGACTCGAGACTCTCGAGGCCACCGGCCCGAGAGGGCTTCTTCTATCATGCTGGACTGTCATGAGGCCGCGCAAGCTGTGAGTGCAGTGCGCACAGTGAGAGATGACAGTGGCATTGCTGTGCCAACAGAAGTTGCCTTTGTGAATTTTTTGACGGTTGACAATCACATAGCTGTGATAGTGAACCTGTTGGGTTTGGAAATTGTTTCTGGTGCACTGGCGCCACCCCTGAGGAGCCGCCTCCGGGGCGCTTCGGAAGATGATCGCCCTCACCAGACACATTGCGATGCTGTTTCTGCTACCGATGTGCTGTGCGTTTGCTGTTCGGGAATGCAGGGCAGCAGACAGGAGTTCATTAAAATGATATTGCGTGTCGAAAATGCAACTCTCATTGATGGAGCTGAACGCAGTGTTGAAAAAAAAATCGCGGCCTTCTGCAAGTAGGTGTACATTTCTTGCCAATAAATTGCTTTTGGAGTAGAATTCATGGTGAGTAGCATGGTTTTTATTCCGTCAGCGCATTTTCGCTCTGCTGGTTTGGTTAATGGTTTATGTGGGTTTAACATCCCAAAGCAACTTAAGCTAACTATGAGGGACACCGTAATGAAGGGCTCTGGAACTTTAGACGACCTGAGGTTCTTTAACATGCACCGACATTGCACACTACACGGGCCTTTAGCATTTCCCACTAAGCCACCGTGGCGGCTGTTTACCGGGTTTAACTGTATTCTAATTTCTAATCAATTATTTCAAAGAATACAACGCAATAGAATTGGGTGTCTGTACCTCTACGATGCAGCTTAAGTGTCTGCCAAGTTTTCTGTTGCTCCTGCCATGGCGCATATGTCAGAGGTGCGTGGGCGACTGTGCAGCGTGCAGTTCTGGTTAGAGTATGGCTAATTTTGTCTGCTTGCTGCACTCTTCATTCCTAGAAGCAGTCTTTCTTCGAGAGCCTGTTCAAATTAACTGGTACGAGGCCCATAGCATCCGAATTGGCAAGCGTTTGATGCCATAGACTCGCATGGCCAATAGCTTGTATCTCAGGAAGCAAATTCAAAGACCAAGTGTCATTGCGGTGACAGTGCGGTGGCTCTGGTGTGTATTCTTGCAGGACTTCAGGTGGAGGCCACCAGTGGGGGTCGCCCAAACCAGCCGGGAAGACTGGCGGCACTAACTGGACTCCAGCAGGAGGGGCATGGGCCGGCGGTGGCTCCCCACAGCACCTCTTCCAGCCACAGCCGGTGAGACCCCTGGCCAAGAGTCACAGGAACTGTCTCGTTTTGTTGGACGGGGATCGGAGAAGTTGTGTAACTGTGTACTGACTGCTGCATCGCTAAATGCACCTCTTAAATGCTTCCGTTGGCTAAACTTGCGGGCTCATTCACTCTCAAATTTCGCACATAGGTGGCAGTTAATGTTCATTTTTGTTTTATACTATGCCTGGGTGGGTACTTGCTTGATTTTGTCTGAATTAATTGAAAATACATTGTTTGCAGCGACATTGAACCAAAACAGCTGTCGAAAAGGTGGTACCGGTAACACCATTCGTGCCCGCCAGAGGACCAAGCACTCTACCATGCAAGTTGCAGTAAACGCGGAAAGGACTTGTCAGAGAGTATCGCACGTCTTCAGATGTTTTCTATGCTTAACATTGACAAAATAGCTGTGGAAGCATGTTCAAGCTAGATTCAAAACTTCCCCCTTCTCCCTTCCACATTCACCACAACTTACATGGTACTGTGCTAGTTTCTGTGGTGGCAGTGAGATGGCATTACTAGTACCATCTTTGCAAAAGCTTGTTTTGGTTTGATGTTGCTGCAAACAATGTGGATTTCCAATTAGACCAAATCAAGCAGGTATCCACCCAAAATGTGGTATTAAACAAACTACTTAGCTTATTACCAAGTGCTGCCGTTGTGCGAAATCGGAGTGGGAACAAGCCAGTGGTCTAGCCAGCAGAGGCATTTTACGATGTGCATTTAGCAATGCAACAGTCAGTAGGATGATTACATATCTTTGAGCATCACTGAGGCCAGTTTAGGCAGACCTTATTCACAAAGCTGGTTCACATGCTGAGCAATCTCCCATTGAGGAGCACAGTTTTTTTCTCATTTTTCACACTTGTTTAAAGATGTACCATTTTCTGCAAATAGCAGAGATTATTATTATCACTGAGCATGTAGTCAGTCTCGGCAGGACGCCTATGCAGGACTTCAGAGTGTTCAATTGCTCAGCCCTGCAAGGGCACCTTAAGACACAAGGTGATGGTGCTTGGTGCCACCACGGACCCTTAGCCCCCATACCGAAGCTATAATCTGCACCGTGGCGATAGGGTGTACGGTGAACGGTAGAAACCATGAATGGTGGCGGTCGGGGACATGGTCAAGCCACGGCCGACGGACTCACCATCTGTAGTATACCAGGTGGGGGGCTCCAGGTCCTTCTTGTGTCTGTATGGGTAAAGCACAAGTAACAGAATAGGAACCCTTAATCCATACGTGCTGCATAGATTCTAAATTTTCCTCCCTAAAAAAAAAAAAAAGCGATTGGAACCAGAAACGGTACCGCACCGAAGGAAACAGCTTCAACTCCAAAATCTCCTGAAAATTTCCTCAGGTCTTGATAGTGCACGCTATTCAGCAAAATGCTCCAGTGGCCACACAATCAGGGTTCGTGATACAAAAGTGGCTAGAGACCAACATAGGCTAGGAATATGAAGCAAAAAAACTCTCCTCCGGAGATCTGCTTGTACAGGTGAAGTCCAAGAAGCAGAGTGATGTATTACTCACACAACAGAAACTTGCCGACTTTGACATTACAGTAGCACCTCACAGAAGCCTGAGCAGCGTTCAGGGAGTAATTTCTGAGCGGCTGCTAATGTCAGAGGATGAAAACGATCTCCTCGAGAATTTGCAAGACCAAGGCGTAACGTTCCTTCGCCGCGTCACTATAAGGCGTAAAGAAGAAAAAATAACACCTCACATCGCTTGCCCGAGTCTGTCCGGGTTGCATTCATCAGGCGCCCAGCGCGCCCATACCCATACATCCCCAATCCTAAGGAGATGTTTCAAATGCCAAAGGTTTGGCCATGGCACCAAGACATGCAAAAGCAACGAGACATGTGGCAAATGTGCCGAACACGAACATGATAGAGACAACTGCCAATCAACTGAAACGAAATGTGCAAATTACAAAGGTCCACATGCCACATGCAGCCTACTCTCGAACCTGTGAAGTGTTCAAAAAAGAAAAGCAAATACAGTCAAGCCCACATATAACGGCCCCACTTAAAGGGGCTCTGAAACGCCTTCCAAGGAGAGCACATTAACTCGCTTAATCACTGCACTGTGTTGGCATGAAAACCAGAGCCAAATAATACTCTACACGCAGCAGACGACCCACAATCACGCGTCAGTTAGCGAGCCCTTCCCGGTGAGCTTTTCATGCTCGCACCCTCCTCCGTCCCCCCGCATCTGCGTAGACATGGTGAGAGGTGGCCATTGGCCATTGGTTAGATTCTTTCAGACGTCACGCAGCTACCGTGGCTGCGGCCAATAAGCCACTTAGCTCCGGCGGGTCGGGAAGCTCCGTTCGCAGGGGGGGGGGGGGGTCAGTGAAGGAGCGCCTACCTTCCAGCGTGCAAAAAGTGACGAGAGGAGAGGGAAAGGCGCGAAGACGCTGAAATTCAAATTTTAACTACAGATAACTCAGCTCCTACAAAGCGCATTTAACAAATTCTTAATGGACACTATTCGTAAAGTGGCGTGCTTTAATATCCCAGGCATGCCGCAACTTTTTTAGAGCCCCCTTCACAGCCCCTTTAAGACGAACTTTTGCTTATAACAAATGAGACCTGTGCGGCTGTCAAAATATACATTGTTTCAACAGCACAAAATCACGTATAACAAACGTCATTAAGCCCTGCTGATCGGTTACAGCAAACGGACTGCGTAAGCCCGGCACCGAGACTCATCGCAGGCCAACTGCCCGCACTGTTTCGCGCCGCTCTTGAGCAAGCTACCCCTACCCTTCCCCGCTGACGCGCCTTCCAGCATCGCCCTCCTCGCAACTCCGCTCCCCTCCCCTCTCCTCACACTCTTGCAAATCCGCGCGTGGCCTCCACAATCAACCGCGCTGCCGCCGGTGCCGATCGCGAAGGCCACGGTCCGTGAAGCAGGCCTGCCATGGGAGCCAAGAGGTGGCTGCACTGACGCTCACGGACGCCCCTCATTGGTCTCTCCACTGTCGCTGTGCGTCTGTATCTTAAGCTTGATCGGCTCGATTAACGCCTGTGCATGTTGCACGTCTACCCTATCGCGCGCTTTTGTCACTTATTGCGGTGCGGACGTTTCGATGGCTTCGTTCAAATCTCGGGGCCCTGGTTGTAATTTGGGATGGTGAACGGGAACACCGTGCCCATTTCCATTGTATTCAGCGGTAGAGATGATGAAAGCGGCCTGGGCGGAGGTGACGGCCACTGGCGAGCGGAACTGCTTCTGCAAGGCCGGCTTCGTCGACACAGTGTCTGATGCCGAGCCTGATGCTCCGGAAGGTGACCAGCCCGGCGGAGATTTGTGGCAGCGCGTCGTCGACTCCGACATGGGGGATCATGACATTGGTTGGAATCACTTTATTTCTGTCGATGACGACGCCGACACCGAGGAACCGTGCACGGATGAGGGCATCGTTTTTGAAGTGCAGGACGAGAGTGATGCGGAGGAATCTGATGAGGATGAAGTTTCAGAGCCAGCACCCATAAGCGCGCCTGTAGCAATGAGCTACATAGTGAGCCTCTGACAACTTGTCTGTGCCAAGGGCCTCGGCGATAGCACGCTTCTGCTTTAAATAAACATGGAAACCTCCCTCATCGGATCTGCGCTGCAGAAACAGACGTCCATCACGGACTTTTTCGCAAAGAAAAATTTTGTATTTTGACAAGCAACTGTCTTTAAACCTGTGGTCCACTACGAACTTCAGGATATAACGAACGGACACTGCGTGACGCTCATGTTCGTCATAAGCGGATTCAACTGTAATCAATCTGAAAGTACGAGAAAATATATCTTACCCTGAGGCACGAAAAAAGTTCAATGAAGAGACATCCAGGTCATATGTTGACGCCGTGCGCTGGGGAGCCTACCGCCTTGTGGTGACAGTGGGCACACATAGTACACCATTGTTGATGTGTGCTTGCCTGTCCCCCACCCGAACGGCACTGCAGTGCTGGCCCAATTGACATCCTAGAGGTGCTCCTGACGACGGCCTCTGGGACAACCAAAGCTAAAGGGAGTGGCAATTCACCACTCCAACTTCAGGCCACTGTCGAAGCAGGGTCATCCACATCTGACAGGTGCCGTCAAGTCTGCCCTGCCATCTCAAAAGAAAGGCTCACTGGCCCCTGAGCCGGCAGGCCGCATGGCTTCCCCCCCCATCAGGAGAAGCCACAAATTCATACTCCCGCGTGTTTCCCGTAGAAATCCAGCACCTCCTGCGAGGCAATGAACATAAGTAGTAGCCCAATTCCGCAGCAGCGGCAGCACAACTCTCTTAAACAAACAAAAAAAAAGCCAGTGAAAATACCAGTAACGGGTCCCACAAAACCGGGAGCATAGTTTTTAAATATATCCCCAAAAGGCATCAGATATTCCTAACTCACTGGAACTGTCAAGGCATGTTAAAAAACTACGGTGGCATAAGATTCTAGCTTCATATTCCCTGGTTGTTTTGTTTCTTCAGGAGACAAAGTTAAGTTCGCAACATAAAAATACTTTAAGTAAATATAAAGTCGTTTGCCACGACCGAGAGCAAGTAAATAGGCTCTCTGGAGGTACTGCCATAGTCGTCCAAAGTAGTGTGGCCACTTGCAAAGTCAAGCTTCAGACTACATTTGAAGCTGTTGTAGTCACTGATGTACATTTTAAAACAATTACAATATGTTCCATATATATCCAACCACACCAGACAGTAACAGTCTGACTTGGAACTTTTAAAACAATTACCAGAGCCATATCTGTTAGTTGGGGATTTTAATGCTCACTCCAATTTGTGAGGAAGGGAACAAACGCACTCTAGAGGCCGTATTTTAGATTTTATTCTGTGCAGTAATATATGCCTGCTCAACACAGGCAAACACACATACTTCTCTCCAAGCTCAGGAAAATGAAGCTACATAGATTTGCCTCTTAATCACCTTCTGTTTTTACTGGTTTTAAATGGGATGTCTTGGACAACCCGTATGGCAGTGATCACCTACCCATTGTTATCAACCAGCAACTTCTCTGGAAATCATTCCAACAAACCCACGACATTGGAAGCTGCATTTGGCCGACTGGGCGCTGTTCAAAGAAAATGCCAGCCTAGAAAAAATAGATCCAGGTAACGGAAGTATAGATGAAATTTTCACAAACTGCATTATTTACGCTGCACGCCTGGCTTACCTCAGTCTTCTGTAGTGGTGAAACAAAGCAGCAAGCCTGGTACACAAAAGAATGTAGAGTAGCAAAAAAATTGTTGGTGGTTTAGCTCTGGTTAAACCTGGAGTAACGCGATAGCTGCAGCCGTCCGAGTGGAACTTGCTCAGTTGAATTGCAAAGTCAGTCTTCCGCCGCTCCGTTTTGCTGGGCATTCCTTCTTCATCTTTGTCCTACTTGACACGGCGCATGCGCACAGCTTTGGCAGCTTGGTTTTGCCGGTACGCCGTGTCGCCGGCAGCAGCAGCTGCTCCGCACCATGTGGCTGGTCATGTGACTAGCCACGTGATCAGCCACGGCGCTGCGCCACCGGCAGCTGCTCCGCACCACGTGACAGCGTGGCGGTGTGCCGCCAGGCTGAAGGCTTGAAATGCTACCGTGCCGAAAAGACTTCGTGGCAAAGTTAGTGACATTCATAAATAGCTCAACCACATCAAAAGAAATGTGGGAGAAGGTACGTAAGCTGAAGGGAAAATACTCCCCGTTCACACTTCCCTTCTAACAGCTCGTAGTATCGGCGCACTCGGCAAACTTGGCAGAGCGCTAAGGTGTTGTGTGCTGTGAGCTAAGGCATAGTCGTTCGCATTACACATCCGTCACCGTCCTCTGTTTTTTTAACCTGGCGTAAAAAATGCCCGCTTGACCTTCAGGCTGGTGTTCAGCATGTTTGTGTTATCTCGACGCGATTGGTCGGCGCCGTGCTGGCTACCCCGAAATTACCGGATCATGTCGAAGTGAACAATGCTAAACACCAGCGGCACCAAGTTTGTTCACAGGAGGACGTACGGAGGTATATGAAATCTCAGTCCTTCCATAAATATCTATTGAAACTTTTTTTTTCCTATGTAATGAACCCTCTCCCCAAACTGATGTCAACTTTTCTGGAAAAAAGTGGGTAGATCCAGTTCATAACTCAGGTCTGCGTCTTGCAATTGGGGCATACAGTGCATCGCCCATAAACAGTCTGTATGTAGAATGCAACGAACCACCCCTTGCATATGGAAGAGCCATGCTACATGTGCATACGTCCTAAAAACCCATTCACTACCAAAACATCTGTTACTCCGTAGTTACGAAGTGCCCGTCTAAGCAGGTTTTCAGTAACCAACCCAATGCTACTAGACCTCTCATCCTCTGTTTTGAAGAAATTTGTCAGGAATTGCGTATCCTGGACACACAACCTGATGTATTGCCCAAAGACCCAAACCACTGCCACCTTGGTAAACCTTTCCCGCTGTAGGCGACTGACACAATTTCACAAAAAGCAAACTCCATGTGAACACATCTATTACAATAATTTTTGCCTCTAGACTAGAAATAGAAAGAATACACAGTATTTTGTACAGATGGTTCCAAAATGGCACTTTACGTCAAAGTGCAAGATAAATGGGAAAAGGTAGTCAGGTTGCCTCAGTGTGCGTCAATTTTCTCAGCTGAACGTTGTGCCATTTCTGTAGCTGTAGCAAAAATAATAAAAGAAATTCAAAACAGCATCTACATGCATCTACATAGACTTGTTAAGTGTAATCACAGCACTGCATGCCAGAAATTTGAGAACCTTTAATAGGAGTTATAATACATAACATAAATGCTGAAACACAAGGACATGAAATTAAGTTCTGCTGTGTACCAAGCCATCTTGGAATTGGTGGCAACGAGAGAGCTGATGCGTGCACTGCTCAAGCTTGCCATTAGGAAGTCAGGACTGTAAATGTACCCTGTTAGTTAAAAATAAAGTCAAAAATAAAATAAGAAAAATGGCAGTCTCTATGATATAGCGAAGAAAATAAACTACATTTAGTAAAACCCATTCTGAGAGATTGAGGTCATGTAGGCACCAGGAAAGTTTTATAGAGGTAATTTTATGTCGTATGTGCATCGGACACACGCGCCTAACACATAACTTTCTACTGATGAAACAAGACAAATGACTATGTGAGAAATGTGGAGGTGAGCTTACAGTAAATCATTTTATTTTCGTGCACCGAACTTGAATGGCTAAGGAAAAATATTTTACTGTACAGTCAAACCTGGATATAACGAAATTGAAAAAAGTTCGCAATTTTTCGTTATATCCAGGTTTTCGTTACATGCAGTTTTGGGTTAAGACTGGTAAGGATTATGCCAAAACGAAATAAAAATTCGACAGATATCAATTCAAGTGAACTCGCCATTCAAAGAATTTATTTAATAGAGAAAAACTGCGTAATTTTCGCTTGCTGTTTTTGCCCGATCGAAGCCACTACTCGGCGCTCCAAGGAAACTAAGGCATCCATGGCTGCTTCATCGTCCTGCGAGCCGACGAAATGGCGCAGAACGTCCACCGCGTCCATCAGTTCCCTCGCGGTGGGAACAGCACAAAACGTATCAGGCTCTGACGAACCGTCACCTTCAAGGCTATCTTTAACGGTTTCGACAAGTGCCGCATCAGTCATCTCTTCCGTAGCCACGGCGCCGTTGTCCACGAACAAAAAGTTGCACAGCTCGACACCGTCGGGCACCCCACCGTTCATGCGTAGTTCATCCCACGCTTCTGCGACCTCGGGTGGGCTTGAAGGTTCGTCTTCAGTGACTGTAGCTTGAATGGCCTTATTTACCTGAGCCTTGGCGAAGCAATTGGTGATCACTTGTGATCCGACCTCTTGCCACGATGCAGCAAGCATTTCGATTGCTTGGTAGATATCCACTTTTGTTGGCCATTCAAGGCGGATGTCCAGGAGCATCTTCTGTATCAATCGACGCCGGTAACAGCATTTAAAGCTGTTAATAACCCATTTGTCTAAGGGCTGTACCAGAGAAGTGCAGTTAGGTGGCAAATGCTGCAGCTCGACCTTAGAAAGCTGTAGGCCTTCCACATGGTGCGCGAAGCAGTTGTCAAGCAGCAAACAAATGCTGCGAACTTGTCGCTTGACATCTTGGTTGAGCTCCTTCAGCCAGTCGTAAAAAATTGCCCGCGACATCCAAGCTTTGGAGTTTGCCACATATTTTACTGGCATCCGCCCTGTTCCTTTAAAACATCCGGATCGGGCATTGCGGAAAATAACAAACAGGATTCGCTTGTCGCTGGCATCAGTGTTGGCGCAAAGCAAAACCGTCACGCTGAGTTTAATTTGCTTTCCACCGCGGCAGTCTTCTCCTTTCAGTGAGAACGTGCGGCTCGGTAACATTTAAAAAAACAGGGCCGTCTCATCAGCATTATAAATGTCGGCAGCTTCATAGTGGCTGAAAATGCCGGGAAGCTTCTTGGCCACCCACGAGGCAGCAGCATCGCTGTCTGCGGAGGCAGACTCGCCAGATACCACTTTTCCGACGACACCGTGCCGGCTTTTAAATCCTTGTAGCCAGCTGTTACTCGCTTTGAAGTCGTCGTGGCCCAGGATACAAGCAAAATCTATGGCTTTCTGCTGCAAAATCGCGCCACTTATGGGCACGTTTTGTGCTCGTCTGTCCAAAAACCATGCAAACACGGCGTTGTCCACATCAGCATACGTCGACGTCTTCAGTCTTTTCTTCTGGGCGCTTGTGCCCGACTCCATCGCACTGCGGATGCTTTGTTCTGCAGCAAGAATGGTTGACAGGGAGCTGGCTGGTATATTGAAGCGGGCAGCGACATCCTTCTTTTTTTCGCCGGCGGTAACCGCATTCAAAATCGAGAGCTTATCTTCAAGCAACAAAACTTTGCGTTTCCTCACAGCAGAACTCATCGTAACGAACCGACACCGTAAACACACACCAACACACACACGTCAACACGCTGACGAAGAAGGCTTACCATAACTGCGCCGCAACACCACGAAAAATTTGTCATAGTAGTGCCACCTAGTGTCAAGCTACAAAATGAAAGCTTAAAAGTTGCTACGCTTGCCACGGAGCGGCGATAGCGGCGCTCAACATCATCATCATCACTGAGGTCTGCTTGTTTGCTGCGATTGCAAGCGTTCTGCTCGCGGTCTACTTTACCTTTTAATATAAAAACTTACTTAAACAATATTCATTAAAGTTGCGCACTGCCCGGTCAAATTTCGGGCAAAACATTACAAGATACAGCTCGATGATCAGAGCCACGGATTCGTTACATCAAGGTCAACTGCCGCAACGAGTTCGTTACATGGAGGTCGCCTATACATGGGCTTCAATGGGGGATGTGCTGGGGAATTGAAAAATTTCGTAAAATCCAGGAATTCGTTACATAGAGGTTCGTTACATAGAGGTTCAACTGTATTTACAATAAGTACATTCCTTTCCACCTCTAGTTACTTTTAGGGAGATAATCCACTTGTAGATATTTCATCTATTTTTAGTTTCCTGAAAGAAACGGCGATCTTAAACTATAATATCACAAACTATAAATTCTAAAAATTCTTACCCTGTGCTTTGACACATTTCATGATGCACCTCATCCATTTTCTCAGGCCTGAGAAGAAGGCTGCTTTTGATTTGTTGGGCTCCTTGGAGTCCTTGTCTGGACAAGGACTGTCACATAGGACACCCAATTCTTGAAAGAAATTATACCATGTGTTTGGCGCATGATGGTCCGAGTTGAATAAAATTGCTTATGCGCCATAAAACCCAATGCAGTACAATAAAATTGTTCACTGTATTGTAAGGGCAGATTGGATTGTGGAAGCCCTTGGCTGGCATACCAAGCTGTGTGTGGTGGCTGTTTCTGTGCAGACAATGGCTGCCACAGCAGCAGCCCCCGTGGCCGGAGCACAGTGGGGGGCACCCATGGGGGCTGCCTTTGGGGCCACGCCCCTGGTGCCCTTCCGGCCACCTCAGATGGGGGCGCAGCCACCACTCATGGCTGCAGCACCCAACCTGTTTGGCGCCCCGGCACCTGCAGCCAGCAGCCAGCCAGCCGTCAACGACCCCTTCGGCGCCCTCTGAAGCTTCAGGTGTGTACGGCAGCAAACGCTTTAAGGGCACAGGGTAAGGTAAAATTAGAAAAAAATCGTTTTTTTTTTCTTTTGGAATTTTAGAAGTTCAATTCTTTCTACACATGTTCCATGATTGCACTTTCCTCAGAAAGCCATATTTACGGCTGAAAAACGCTTTTTCCGAAACCAAGTAGTGAGCGGCCACGCCCCCTTTCAGGATTAACGTCAATTTTTTCAACCAAAAAGTCCACCACCTGATTTCAAAACTTGTCTAAAATCAGCTACATATAAAAAATTGTCTGGCAACTATTGTACAGCTCCTCTTTTTTAGCCAAGACAATCCTGAGACGCTTTGCACGTTTTTTCCACGTTTCTGCAACCTTCATGCAGCTGCGTCCGAGTGCTATCCCTTTCGATCAGTATTGTAAATTGTGCCGGTGTTGGTTGCTGCTGATAAGTTGAGATGCCCAGGGCAAAGAAGGCCTTCGTCAGGCGTGAATTTCTCGGCAACCGCTACGCTCATCGTGAAAAAGCAAAAGGATGTCCACGACCGAATGAGATCCCGAACGCCGAACGCGCCAGCTCCTCGACATCGAAGCTTTCAAGATTTTCTCTGTGCTTCCAGGAAGAGGATGTGCTGCAGAGCAGCAGCCAATATGCCTTAATGGACATGGACGGCATTTGTGCCGCAATTACACAGATTTGTGTGTGCAGAGAGTGCGGTGGAAGTGTTGAGCTCATCGAAATTGTGACAAAACGGGTAGGTGTTGCAAGCGTTTACAGTTTGAACTGTG
The DNA here is from genome assembly GCF_052857255.1 of Amblyomma americanum. NCBI lineage: Eukaryota > Metazoa > Arthropoda > Arachnida > Ixodida > Ixodidae > Amblyomma > Amblyomma americanum. The sequence goes on along the minus strand of NC_135503.1, from coordinate 4,214,016 downwards.
AAGTGTGTAGTGCCGCACAACGATTTGAGACGTCGAAGAAAACTACTTCTGGCCTCTATGAAGCCAACCTCAGGTTAGTGTATGCCTTGAGGTCCATTGGTAAGGGAATGGCTGCAGGAAATATACTCTGTGCTATGCTAAACCTTCCTAAGCTGCCGACAAAGTTTGCGAAATACAATCAAGAGCTTCTAGGTCACATCGAAGCTGCTGCTCAGGAGTCGATGAAAAGGGCAGCTGACGAAGCTGTGCAGCTGAATGAGGGGGATAAAGACATCGCAGTTGCTCTTGATGGAAGCTGGCAGAAGCGAGGCCATACTTCCAATAACGGCATAGTCTCTGCGACCAGTGTAGACTTTGGGAAAGTGCTGGATGTGGAGGTTTTGTCTAAACGTTGTCCAAAGTGCAGCATCAAGGGTACAAACAGTGACCCCCTTCATAGAGAGGTGTGCCAAAGCAACTACCAAGGCACCAGCGGTGGAATGGAAGTCGCAGGAGCACTGAAAATTTTCGGCAGGAGTGAGGAGCTTCACGGCGTTCGATACGTCAAATATCTTGGGGATGGTGACAGCAAGGCTTTTATGGCTGTGAAGGCACAAATGCCATATGGTGATTCCGTTGAAATATCCAAGGTTGAGTGCATAGGGCACGTGCAAAAAAGGATGGGCACAAGGTTACGAAGGCTAAAAAAAGGAAACAAAGCAGGAAAACTCTCTGATGGAAAGAGCCTCTCGGGCCGAGGCCGACTGACTGATGCAGTAATAGACAAGCTCCAGACGTACTATGGTTTGGCCATCAGAAGAAATGTAGGAAACCTGGATGAAATGCGAAAGGCCGTTTGAGCAACCTTCTTCCACTTATCGGCCACAGACGATGACCCATGCCATGGACTTTGCCCAAAGGGACCTGATACGTGGTGTGCCTTCAACAGAAGTCAGTCAGAGGGCAAGCCATTTTTCCACAAGGAGAGTTTGCCTGCATCTGTCTTGGAGGCTATCAAACCCATTTATAGGGAGCTATCGAAGGCTGAGCTCCTAGAGAAGTGCCTGCATGGGCGAACTCAAAATGCAAATGAGTCGTTCAACCATGTTGTTTGGGAACGCGCGCCAAAGAATGTGTTTGTTAGGCTTCGGACCCTACGGATGGCAACACTGGATGCTGTTCTTTCATTTAATGATGGTAGCATCGCACGGGCCAACGTTTTGAAGGCGTGTGGATTGAACCCAGGGAGCAACACCATCAAGTGGCTGAGGGAAGCTGACCATAAGCGCATGTACTTTGCGGACCGAGCAACACGACAGCTTACAAAAGAGGCCCGACAGTCAAAACGACAAGACCAAAAGCGAAAAAATGACGGCGACAGTGACTACGAAGCAGGGGGCTATTAAACCAATTACTATGGAGGCTTTTCTGCAAATAAAAATTGGTTTTTCACATCTTTTTTCTCTTTACGCTCTATTATCTCAAAAGTGTTTTTTCTTACAAAGGTACCATTATTTCCAATGCCTTTCAAGACAGACGGCTGATTTTTTTTTGCAATCATCTAAATAAGTGTTGCCAACTACTGAACTAGAATTAAGCAATTTCACTGAGCAGTTATTCTGTTATGAATTTTGAAATGCGCAAAGAAAGGCCAGATTTGTGTACTACCGGAAAAAATTTTATTAAAAATCGAATTTTCAACACATTTCAAATATTCTAGTTCAGTAAAAAGAACACAAAATTTGGCAAACAATGATATATGTATTATTAGGCTACTGTTATTAGTTAGTGAGAAACATGTACCTCAACATGGCCTAAAATGCATGGGAAGTATAGGGCTTACCCTGTGCCCTTATAGTACACAGTGATGTGCCCGAAACAGGGCATTGCTTCAGCGTGTGAAATGGCTACTTTGCATGGTATCTTGTGCCGCTCAATGCAATTTAATTTGTGTTAATAGATCTGAAGAAAGCGTCACAAATTACGAAGTGAAAACTTGTTATGGTGACTATTCAGCTGCTTTCAGACTGGTGAGGGCCTCTGAAGATCTGAACAAGAGATAAAGGCAGTGGGGCAGAGGAAAGTCTGCACCCTTGCAAAGACAATCGTTTTGGTTGTGTGCTAACCGTAGGAAACCAATAGAACAACCAACCTCCCTGTATAGATGCCCATGTAAGTACTTATTCGGAACATAGAAAATGCAAAAAAGCTTAAACACTTGGCAGTCTAGCATGCAGCCATAAACTGAAGGGTGTGCTTTGTACTTGACTTTCCTTTGTGGCATGAACAATAATGCACCACCCATTGATGCCAGGCCGCTCTTCTAGGTTTTTTGTGCTTTCGGGGTTCAGACAACTTTTTTTGCCCACTTGCATGAATACGCTTGTAAAAGGTTGCCACGGATTTCCTACTGTTGACACATGGTGAAATAGCATACAATGAAGCCTGTTGGGAAGCTTGCAGTACATGCATCTGCCTCCTTTTTTATGGATACCTTGTGGTGGTGGCGCTGTCGTTGTGCAGGTGCGGAGCCCCCACCCTACCCCCGACCCGAGAGGAGCGACAGACGGCTAGTCCCCGCAGTATTCCCTCCCCCAGAGGTTATTTATGTGTGAGAGAGAGAGAGGGCGCAGGAGGCTGCGGAGTGTTTGTGCATGCTGTACATTTTTTGTTTTCCGCACATCCCCGTGCTGGCCAGAGATGACACATTCCACAAGTGTTGCTCTCCCTGGACCCGAGGAGCAGCCCAGCTTTAGGAATCCTCCCCCTCCAGCTGTTTAGCAAGCTAGGCCACACCCTGCTGTGATGTACTTTGTGGAGCATGCCAAAATAAATTTGTTGCCTTATTACAGCCCATTGTGGAACTGCCTACACTGCATTGGGACCACAGCGGCCAGGATGCAACAACTGCTAGTGGAGGATTGCATCACTTTAAAGGAGTATAGACACCTCATTTTAGTTGTATGTTTTCTTTAGTCTAATAATGCAGAAGTCATTAGAGTACATCGATCACCGCGTATTATTTGCCTATGACTGCTAAATAATTTACAATTTATTTTCTCATGCTGTCACACACGATCGCACACACACAAGGGATCACACGAGGCATGGAAGAAACTATTATATGAGGATCTATAGCGCACACAATTGAGGGGACATAACACGAGCGCTAAACTTCCACTGGATGAATTTTATTTGGCACTGACAGCCTTATAAAGATCACTAGCCCGAACCCTCACCCTTCTAAACTATTATAATCTCCGATTGTATGTAGTTGTAGTCCAATAAAACATCTGCAATCATATTGTGGTTAGAACACCCAGCTACTGAGCCAGGACCAGAGTTCAGTCCCAACCGCGGCGGATGTTTCGGTGAACGCGAAACGCAAAAGGCATCTGTGCTGTGCAATGTCGGCGCACATTAAAGAACTCCAGGTGGTCTAAGTTAATCCAGAGTCTTTCACTACATATTTTAGGAACATTAAACCCCACAATTTAGTGTTTTAATGTCTAACGCACCATTGAAAAAAAATATGAAAGCGATAGTTTGGTACAGAATTGGCTAGAATGGAAGAAAATGTTTTGTTTCCTCCCAGGCTCAAATGTTGAAACCCTCCTAAACATTATTCAGAGATTCTCGTGCTTCTCCAGCTTTTGCTAGAGCCAGAACAGTCCAGTTTTCATAAGTAGCCCACAGGCACACTCTCTATTGTTGCAGTCATTCACAATTCGAGGTATTGCAAGCATAACGTAATTTTTTTTACTGCTGAGCTGATTCTGCAACTGCAGTTAGGCAAAGCGAAGGAGGTGCGTGGCAAGTTTTATTGAACAGTGGCATGTTTTAGTCTATGGTCTTCTCGCTTGATGCAACGCATGCAATATCTTCACTTCTGTATGGCTGTGAGCTTTCTCCATGTTGATTTGGAAAACATGCGCAACGCTGTTTGGTCCTTGTATTTCTCCATGTTGGCTACTGGCAGCGACCTCTGTCGTAGACATTGTCCAAAGGACCCTGGGCACTATCTATGTGTATAACTAGCCAGATGACTGATGAGCCTTTTCGTGCACCAATACCAGCTCAAATCTGTTCATGTCATCAAGTTGATTTTCAGTAACTAGCTCAGTCAAACTTTGCGAGATGTCTCCATGGTCAAACCCAAAGGCTGCTTTTAATCGTGTGATCTGGGAGCTCTAAGGAATGGCCTCTGAATGCACGTTTCCAAACTGCCAGCTCCAATGCAGCTGTCTCATTCAATATAGGCACCATTATACTAGTTAACGCACTGAAGGCATGTCTGATATTGCTGGGGCGCATACATTGTCTGGCTGAGCGAGGTGATCTGTTGCTGCATGTGCTCCACTGGGAAAGCCAGGCCTGGAGCAAAATGACAATTTTTTTCACAAAAAAAAGCATGGAGATACTTCAGTCATGACCCATTACTGAAAAAGGCTCTATTTTTTTCTTGCTGTTACGAAGGGAGCTGTGAAGAGCACTTCTGTTTGCACAGAAAAAGGTTTCGGAAAAAAAATGTGTAGAATTGTAATACACCCTACAAAACTAAAATCTAGTTCAGTTAAAAAGTAATTTAAGCTGTGTGTAGTATCTTTAAGTATGACTAAAAATGTATGGGAAACATGGGGCCTACCCTGTAACCTTGAGGCCCTGATTGCATGCATTATATAATAACTGGTGTTACTGCTCTGGTATGAGAAACACTCAAAAGTAAACAAGTACTATTAAGCTGTCCCATTGCATATCGGAACCCCTCCAAATTTTTATCAAGCCAAAAATCCATCCTGAATATCACTTATCATAGCAGTAGCAACTTTGACACGAATTGAAAAAAAAAATTGTGAACACAACACTGCAGTATTTGCAGCTCCATAACATACATACATCTTTATTTCCAGAAGACAACTGGATGGTCTCTTGGGCTAAAAGCTACACAAAAGCTTGACGAGGCCCAAGAGACCATTACAAGGCAGCAGTGTAAAGAATAGAAACATAATAGATGAATAGTACATAGGTAGACAGTAATAGGGAAATAATAAAACAGTTACTGTGACAGGTAATAATGATGTCAATCACGTAAAGCTACCAGTAATGAACTGAAACCAAAATAAAACAACTGAAAAGCACATACGCGGAAACAACAAACAAAAATTAATGAATCACAACTGCACAAAACAGGAATGTAATTGTTTTTTGTTCAAGCACACTGTGTGTCTATATTTGTTTAGTATTGTAGGGAGGTTATGGGTAAGTGACTGATATTTATAAAATGTACGAAAATGAGGAACTGCCCACGCATCAACATTTCTTGTTTGCACGCTAATATTTCGTCGCTCTAAGGATGCCAAGGACTTTAGAAGGTTAGTAACTTCAGGGGAGGAAAAGTAGATTGACTGTAATAGGCGAAATTCATACAACTTGTCTACACCTATGATATTGAATGATTCAAATGCACCCTTTGTAGTTTCCATGGGCTCAATATTTGCTATGTAACGGATGATTTTTTTCTGTAAAACCAGGAGTTTATTTAAATTGGTTTTTGTGGTTGTGCACCAAACTAGACTGCAGTATCTTAAATGAGAGTTAAACAAAGCATGATATACTTGAAGTTTTATCTTGGGTGGAAGTACAGTACGACAGCGCGATATAACTCCTGTAATCGAGGAAAGTTTTTTACGAAGGTGATCAATGTGAGCATCCCAGGTTAGATGTGAGGAAAAATGTACACCTAATATTTTATGGTTGTCAACGATTTCAATTTCTTGGTGCTCATAGGTTATAGTGTGATTTATTTCAACTAATTTGTTTTTAGCGCGGAATATAATAGCTTTAGTTTTAGTGCAATTGATTTGAAGTCTGTTTAACTTGGACCATGTGGATAACTTAGCTAAAAATTCATTACATTGCATGATTAAACTATCAGCATTTGGGCCAGAAATAAGAATAGTACTATCATCAGCATATATCACTAGTTTTACTGTATTATCAATATTCACCAAGTCATTAACGTATGTATTGAACAACAGCGGACCTAACACACTTCCCTGGGGTACGCCACTCTTTATCGGAAAAAGGGATGAGCTGCAGTTTTTGACAAACACTCTCTGAAACCTGTTGCTGAGGTAGCATTTCAGCAAAGCTAGACACGTGCCGCGGATCCCGTAAGCTTGTATTTTGGATAGAAGAATGTTATGGTCCAGACAGTCAAAAGCCTTGCTGAAATCTATAAAAACAGCCAACGAGAACAAATTACTTTCTATGTTTCGTAAAATATTTTCTTTTAATGTTAGTAAAGCAGTTTCCGTCGATCTGTCCTTCCTAAAACCGAACTGTGCATTTGTTATTATGTTTTCTTTGTTAAAGAAGTTAGTTATACGAGCAAAAATGATTTTTTCTAGTGCCTTAGAAAATACAGGGAGGACTGAAATTGGGCGATAGTTTGTTGCCAAGTTTGGGTCGCCACCCTTGAAGATTACAGAAACCCTGGCACATTTCATTTTTTCAGGAAAGACGCCCGAATCCAGTATTAAATTAAATATGTAAGCAAGTACGGATGTAAGTAAGGTCAATACATACTTTATCGGCATGATTTGAATGTTTTCAATATCAAGCGCCTTACTGTTTCGGAGCAACATGAAAGTGTTATAAATCTCCTGCTCATCAGTAGGCTGAAGGTATATTGTTTTCATTGTACTAGTGGAGATTCCAGTTGTATCTGGAGAATAGTCACAAGGATTTGCAATACTCACAAAATGATTGTTAAGGTAATCCGCAAGCGCTTTACCGCTCAATTCACAACCTTCATGTGTTAAAACATCCGGAAGGGAACTTTTACTTTTACGACCCAAAACAGTGTTTATTGCTTTCCATGCAGCATCCGGGCGTTGTCGAGCGCAGTCTGCAAATAACTGCTCATAGTATAAAGATTTGGCTCCCCAAGCTCAGCGTTTAGCTTATTCCGCAATATTTTAAACTCCTTTAGAGTTTCTTTTGAACGTGAACGCAAGAAAGAATGAAAGTGACGATTTTTATTTTTGATCATTTGTAAGTGTTCTCGAGTGACCCATGGTTTCTTAATCTTTTTTGTTGGCACGATAGTTTGCAAAGGGAAATGTTTAGCATAGATGCACACAAAACGATTTATGAATTCGTTATAAGCGTCATTCGCATCCACATTTTTTAGCACGGCAGACCAATCTTGGTTCATGATTTCATTTTTGAACGAGATTAGCTTTCCTTCGGTAATGCGCTGAACAAAAAATGTTTCCCTTTTCACATTCCTGTCCAGTGAATCAGTGCGATATGTTAAGAAAGTAGGACAGTGATCACTAACGTCGCAGGCAACTGTGCCTGCATTGTAAATTTCAGTGTCAAGATTCGTAACAATGAGATCTAGCATGGATGATGTAGAACATGTAATTCGAGTTGGTGTTTTAATCACATTTATGAAACCAGATGAAACCAGTTTTGTGCTAAAGTCACGAACACAGTTATTTTCCTCTAACATGTTTATGTTAAAATCACCACCACTGATGAGCCTAAGGTTGTTTTTACAAATAAATTCCAAGAAGTCTTCATAAAATTCTAAGAAGCGTGCAACATTCCCAGTTGGTGGACGATACAAGACAGAAATTATTTCTTGCTTATTTTTCAGCGTTAAGATTTCATAATCCACAGTGGTCTTACTGAATTCCGGCAAAATTTCACACTTCTTGTGCTTTGCAACTAGAATTGCGACGCCACCACCCCTGCTGTTTTTACGATTAAGAAAGAAGTTATTGTAACCATCTAGTTCCAACATTTTGCTGCTGTTTGTATACCAAGTTTCCGACAGCATTAGGACAGAAAATTGAGAGCAAAATTGCTGTAATAAAAGGACAATGTCATCTTCTTTACGGTTCACTGAACGTGCATTGATATGCATAACTGATTCGCATGATAAATAATCAAACTTCACATCAGATGGCAGAGTAAGCTCCTGATAATCCATCTTTCAATGCTTGAAAACACGAAGCAGATAGCCAGATGAGCACGATGTCGGCAATCACACGTTATCGTTATCACACGTTATCGTTGTGTTGCCCGCTTGAGTAGAAAAAATCTTGTCGACATGAACTAAGAACGAAAACCACGCAAAGGACGATACACAGGGAAGAAGTAGACAGGACGAGCGCGGACTTGCAACTGTTTATTGAAACACATCTTCCTTCCATCACCAACCCTACGCATGCGCAACAAGCAAACTCTATCTTATCGAGTTCAAGAACTTCAGCTCCTTCTTGTACGGATAGACCGAAGCCTCGCTTACACACTTCTCGGGCCCATATCTATCAATCTGCCAGGCTTCGATGACCTCACGCGTTTTCTGGTCTTTGGCCCTTCCGATTATCTTTGTACGCTCAAAGAGTGGCGTGCATTTATTGTCACAAGAAAGACAGTGTTTGGGCAAATGCATGCCGCTGTGAGAGCCCAACGAATTTTTGTGTTCTTGTAGGCGCTTATTAATGCAGCGTCCCGTTTGTCCCACGTAAACTGAGCCGCAACGAAGCGGGATTTCATACACTACTCCCATTCGACAGGACACAAACTTGATTTTGTGGTTTACACCACAGCCTGCTTTTGTTCTCGTTTCATTGTTAGTTAGCGCGCACAAACGGGACAGCTTACAAGGCGCCGAAAAGAAGATTTCCACACCGAATTTTCCTGCTACCCTCTTCAGGCCATGCGAGGTCTTATGTATATAGGGCAGTACTTCAAATTTCCGCCTCTCACGAATGCCAGATTCTCGAGCACTAGAAATTGGGATGACGGTTCTCAACAGAGACCCGGCAGCGGCCTGCAGAAGCGACGAGGGAAACCCAGCACAACTTAGTCGTGCGACTTGAGCGGAAAAGCTGAGTGAAACCTTGTGAAAACAGGACTTCAGTAATGATGACCTCAAGCAGGATGAAGCAATTCCTCTCTTAATAAGCTTAGAGTGACAGGAGTCATAGGGTAAAAGGGCCTTTTTTGTTCTAGGCATGTACATCCAACACAAGTGGTCCGGTTCACTGAAAAACAATCTCAAGTCCAAGAACTGTAAGCAAGAATTCTCAGGCAATTCCACGGTAAAATTCAAACTGGGAGCCTTAGATTTAAAAGACGTTAAAACTTCATTAGTGACCTCTTGTGGGTTGTCATTGGGATTCATTTTTAAGAGTATTAAAAAGTCGTCTACGTATCGGAAAACTCGCGCGATGCGGTCGTCAGTTAGCGCCCGTGAGAGTGAACAGTCAACTTCCGCTAAATATATTTCAGTGAGAACAGGTGCAACACTCGACCCTATACAAATGCCTCGTTTTTGCACATAGAATTTATCCTGAAAACTCACTAGCGTTGAGGAGAGGTACACATTCAACAGTTCCATGAAACCTTCTATCGAAATGCCGCAGGCATTTTGGAACCCCACAACCCCCAAACGCTCTATACAGTTGCTGACCGCCATGAGCAGTTCGTTGTGAGGAACCGAATAAAACAGCTCTTCAATGTCAACCGAGAAGCCATAATTAACACCTGGCATGCTCTCTTTGAAAATTTTCACAATGCCGTCCGAACTGGTGGTCTTGTAGGGGTCTTCAGGCGACAGACTCTTCAGGTGTCTTTGAAGGTATCGGCTAACAACTGCCTGCCAGGTTCCTCTCTCCGTTACGATTGCTCTAAAGGGGCATTCTAACTTATGACTCTTTGCACTAAAAAACACAGTGAGCACATGTACCTTGTTACTCATCACTTCATTCTTCATCCGCTCAAGCTTCAAATCATCTAAAAGCGCAACCGCTTTGGCCTTCGCCTTCGTCGGCTTCACATCCGCTTCTTCCCTGTGTATCGTCCTTTGCGTGGTTTTCGTTCTTAGTTCATGGATTACCAACTAGCCCCCCATCGTACACTCCTTCTTGTCGACAACGTCCTCACCTGTCACATGCACAGTGGGCGTGTTATCTGCCTGCTTGGCAAAGATTTTCCCGTTGTAGGACCACACCGATTTCCAGTTACACTCATATTTTTTTTTTCACAGCCATTGCAAGTAGTTTCTTCAATGCGGGACAGAGGTGCTCATTAACATATATTGCATCTGATTTGTCTAGGCCGATGTCTTTGCTTGTAAGCCGTGTTTTTTTCGCCTTCGTCAGGGCAATGTCTCGCTTCCTGCGGGATTTGAATTGGACGAGGATGTGCGACTTCCCAGCAGTTCGCGTCGGCACGCGATGGCAGACTTCAATGTCAGCTTCTTCTATCGGTTCTGAGATGGTGTTGCCAATTTTAGAGAGAATGTCAAGGTTTTATTAGCTCAGTCAAATCTGATGTATAGGAGGCTGCCTTCTAAGTGCAACACTGGGAAGGTGCTTTGAACCAGGGTGCCAAACCGGAATTTTTCGCGTGCAGTTACGGATTCGGGTTCACGCCTTTTGGGTTCAGTTCCTGGTTCGGCCCCAGAGCGACGTTCTGTTCAGATTCGGACCGAGTTGAACCAGTTCAAACAGGTTCGGCACTAAAAAAAACTAGCAAAACGGTTACGACTATGTAACGCGAGATTCAGCGATAACTGTGTAGGCGTTTAGTTTTGACAGGCAGCTGTTCCAAAAACAGCCACCTGTAGGCTTATGGGACCGAGGTTGACCGTACATAAGGTGATATCAGATGACGAGACACAAACGCACATCATTGATAAAGGCCTTAACACAATCTACGGTGTGTGACGCTGGATGACAACCGTATACCCGGGTTGCCATGGTAACACCCCCACCGGTTACGACTCGAAAGCCAGGGACGGGCGCCTGACAACTGTCGCTGTAAAAAGTTCCGAACATAGATGGATATATGCAAGCCTTGTTACGCTCTATTTTTGGTGTATAAATTTAAAAAATGCAAAAATGTACTGTCCGCAGCAAAAAGATGGAACTTTACGGCAAGAGCCGCAAAATCAAATGAATTCAAAATTAATGAAAATTCGCTATGTATATGCTAGAATCAATCCGATCGGGTACATCCTCCAGCATCAGCAGTTTCGGAGACGCCACTAGCCACCTTAACGCCACAATAGCTAGGTCTCTTCTGAAACTCGTGGCAGTCGAATTTCTCCTACGCAGAGTACGCAACGGGCGCCTTCAGGACTAGATAGGGTGCCTCAATGCCAGCGCCCGGGTGGAGACAACTTCAGCGGCGCCGCCATATTGAATCACGCGGGATCAGCGGCGCTAGCGTTTGTAACAGCGCCGTTCATGCTCTCGGCGCGCTTCAAGTGCTTTAACTTGAACGGCCTTTTGTAGCCGAGCATTTGGCGGTACATGGGAGAGGCCAGTTGTGATTCAATATGGCGACGTCGCTTAAGTTGTCTCCACCCGTGGAGCGGCGGCGCTGGCATTGAGGCACCCTAGTCAGGACTGCCGCATGCGGCCTCTACGTTACCGCACACTATTTGAGAGGAGGCAGCCTTCTATCGGCAGCTATGCAGACGGGCACCTATCCGTTGCCCCAAAGCCGACTCGGCCGACTTGCCAATCACTACCCAGCACACCTCCAACGTTTATCTTTTGAGCATGGAGGATGCTTTTGAGCAATCTCCTTCCTCTCAACCGCCCATCCACCACCCAAGAAGATCCTCTTTGCTGGGACTAGGACTACTGGCTCTCCCTAAGAACCAGCTTACCAAACATTTTATTTAAATCACCTGTTCTACATCGTGTAACTCGCGTATATACCGGGAGTTTCACTTGGGACGTTCTGCAATTCTTTAGAAATAGACTTTTGCAATTAGAAGAGCGGTTTTTTTTTTGGCATAACATTGTGAGCGGTGTGCCTTCCGGGCGGAATAAAGGAGTAACGGCGGCGTGAGGCCGTATGCCAAAATCGCTTAATTCGACCGTTACTGATCCGGAGTTCCCGGGTTCGTACCCGACTGCGGCGGCTGCGTTTTTATGGAGGCAAAACGCTAAGGCGCCCGTGTGCTGTGATCCTCATATGGTCTAAATTATTCCGGAGCCCTCCACTATGGCACCTCTTCTTTCACTCCCTCCATCCCTTCATTTACGGCGCGGTTCGAGTGTCCAAAGATATGAGAGATATACTGCGCCATTTCCTTTCCCCAAAAGTCAATTATTATTATATGACCGGTCGAGTATATATAGGCACGCGGAGTGTTGGAAGGTTCCTGATATTTCATTAACAGTAACAAGTGGTAAGGTTCCAACGTAGTTAAACCGAGTAGACTTGCGAAAGCATATGTGTTAACTTGGTTGGCTCATGGTTTTGCTTTCCTAGGTCGTCGGCACGTCTGGCGACGATATTAGTTTGATAGTAGTATTAGTAGAACACGACGACGTACAATGCACAGCAAACACGAGGCGTGATCGCCTGCGGCAATAGCATAGTGATTTCGTGCACATGCCAGCGAAGCCGATCGGTAAACGAATTCGCTTCTCTGCTGTGCCGCCACTGGTTCGAGTCCGGGCTATGTGGGAGTTGATTTTTTTTACTGCGTTAGCATGCTGCAGTATCCTTTCCTAATAACTTGGTTGTGTGTGTGTTGTGTGTGTGTGTGTGTGCGTGTGTGTGTGTGTGTGTGTGTGTGTGTGTGTGTGTGTGTGTGTGTGTGTGTGTGTGTGTGTGTGTGTGTGTGTGTGTGTGTGTGTGTGTGTGTGTGTGTGTGTGTGTGTGTGTGTGTGTGTGTCAGGCACGTAGGGGGCCCTCCCCCGAAATCGCGGTCCACCCCCCCCCCCCCCTCCTGGGCTTCGCCCGATACAACTGCCTCGGGCCACTCCCGAAACAAAATTTCTGGATACATGCCTGGTGTGTGTGTGTGTGCGTCCCAAAAGAAACAGGCCAGTGGTTGGTAACTCGCCGCCCTCGAGTTGGCAGCCGATGTGCCCGGCTGTCTTAGCTTAGGCCAGCGTCGGGCAACGACTGGCCAACTGCAAAAGGCAATTTCAACCGACCGCTGGCATTTTGAGAATGTGCGTAATTAGGGCACAGCCGCTGGTCAAAATGCTACATGTCTTCGTAACAGCCGGCAGAACATTTTTCAAATATACGAAAGTATGACCAATTAATTCATTTGAACGAAAACATCTTTGACTGAAGTCCGTCTGGTTGGGTTCTAGAGATAGTTGGGAGAAAACTGACGCCAACCAATATTTTTAACTTTACCCAACGTTTCGGGACCAACTCGCTCCCTTCAGGGCTGACTAAAGTGTGCCAGCAGCAGCGGGTTGCTGCCTTCGATCTCCCTTTGTTAGCACGTGACGCAGTCCACTAACGCACGCTGAGGGGAGTATTCCTGGAGTCCTATTCATCGCCTCCTTTGTAAGCCGGATGTGTAATGACTCCACATGTCGCCTCTTGAACAGGTTTGGCTCCACGGCGCCAAGACGCTCACCTCCTCGAAGGCTATCCGGTGGTCGGAGCGCTCGCAGTGTTCGGCGAGGTTGTTGGATTCTGAATTCATTAGCCGGATGCCATTTCTTTTGTGTTGCCTTATTCTTTGCTGGAGGTTTCTTGTTTCGCCGATGTATGAAGCCGGGCTTCATTTCCAAGGTCAGGATAGTCGAAACTACAAAATGCGCCTTGAAAAATGGAATAGGCTTACACAATAGGCGGTGTTGACAGCATTGCAGGACAAACTCTGCCATATATAGCGTCTCATGCGTAACTTAATTAGGTGGTATACCCGCCGCGGTGGCTCAGTGGTTAGAGCGCTTGGCTAGTGATCCGGAGTACACGGGTGGCCGCGTTTCGATGGAGGCGAAACGCAAAGGCGCCCGTGTGCTGTGCGATGTCAGTGCACGTTAAAGATCCCCAGGTGGTAGATTGTATTGGATTGTAAAACATTTATTGCGTTGAGAGCAGGTTGCAAGAGACTTATAACTAGATGGCCGCTAGCCCATGGCTGGCGGCGACCTCATTGGCCCGCTCGATTGCCCGTACTTGAATGTTGGGGTACGAGCTGACAAGCACGGCCTCCCACCACTCGGGAGAAGGGATCGAGCTGCAAGGTGGTAGAAATTGGAGCAATTATTCCGGAGCCCTCTTTTCTCAGTACGTCCCTCCTTCATCCCTTCCCTTACGACACGGTTCAGGTGTCCGCCGAGATGTGAGACATATACTGCGCCATTTCCTTTCCCTAACAACCAAATTTCTAATTTTCAGTTGGGTGGTACATTTTGTAAATGTTTCCTGGACGCAATAGCCTGCATGGGATCTAACGGGGGCTATTATTCACATTCCAATTAGCCCAATTGGTGCAATAATTGAACTGGTCCAATTTACGATGGAAAATTGCAGTGCGTCAATTGTTTATTTTTTTTACTGGTACGTAATCCGCTCATTTGCATTTCTCACTTGTGTCATTCTCACTGGAACACAACTGAATGTTAACGTGCAAGAGCCACTGGCTCCAACAGCAGCTGCAGGTCTCAGATTTGGAGTATATAAGCTCGGGAAAATTCCTTCTGTGGATACTCAGCATGCTGGTGCTACATGACCTTTTCTGGTTTGTGTAGCGTGTCGCGTCTACTTGTCGTTAGGCGCCGGTCTTCGTGACAGCGTGATAATATCACTACTCAGATTTCACCAGCCGCCGCGGTGACTCAGTGGTTATGGCGCTCGTAGCTGACCCGAAATACGCGGGTTCGACCCCGGCGGCGGCGGTCGCATTTCGGTGGAGGCGAAATGCTAGCTGGCGTTGTAGCAATAAATGCCTGTTTGTGTCAGTCAGGGAATAAGAATAAATGGAGAATACCTAAATAATCTGCGATTTGCTGATGACATTGCCTTGCTGAGTCACTCAGGAGGTGAACTGCAAATCATGATCAACGAGTTAGACAGGCAGAGCAGATCGATGGGTCTAAAAATTAACATGCAGAAAACCAAGGTAATGTAGCAAGGGAACAACAGATCACAGTTGGCAGGGAGAGCCTAGAAATTGTCCCGGAATACGTCTACTTAGGGCAGGTAGTGACAGCTGATCCGGATCATGAGAGGGAGATAACTAGAAGGATAAGAATGGGGTGTAGCGCATATGGCAAATTCTCGCAGATCATGAGTGGCAGTTTACCAATTTCCCTCAAGAGGAAAGTGTACAACAGCATAATCTTACCGGTACTCACCTACGGGGCAGAAACGTGGAGGCTAACGAAAAGAGTTCAGCTTAAGTTAAGGACAACGCAGCGAGCCATGGAAAGAAAAATGATAGGTGTAACGTTAAGAGATCGGAAGCGGGCAGAGTGGGTGAGGGAACAAACACGGGTTAATGACATCCTAGTCGAAATCAAGAGAAAGAAATGGGCTTGGGCAGGGCATGTAATGCGAAGGCAGGATAACCGCTGGTCTTTAAGGGTAACGGAGTGGGTTCCAAGAGAAAGTAAGCGTAGCAGGGGGCGGCAGAAGGTTAGGTGGGCGGATGAGATTAAGAAGTTTGCAGGCAAAGGGTGGATGCAGCTGGCAAAGGATAGGGTTAATTGGAGAGACATGGGAGAGGCCTTTGCCCTGCAGTGGGTGTAGTAAGGCTGATGATGATGATGATGATGTGTCAGTCAGAGTGTCGTTCCTTTATTCCCTCAGACCAAGGCCCGCTGTGGTCGGCGTGCGCTCGGTAGCATATGCTATCACAGGGTGGGGTCTGGCGGTTTTCAATTTTGTCAGCCGCGATTAAATGGGGGCAAACGTATTGACCCCCCACCCCTAATTTAATCCCCAATATCTGGCACCCAACGTGGGGCTTGCTCTTGGAAAATTGGACGGCTGTCTGTCCGGGCTCTTTGTCCGGACTAGACAAGTGCTAGACCTAGTGCGGATTTTCATTGCTAGCGCTAGCTAGGACCTGCGGCATGCTTTCTTGAGTGCGAGATGTATTGCGTGCAGCATGTTTCAACTTTTCGACATGCTCAGCACATTTTTAGTCATGTTTTCCCAGGAGTTTCTTCACGAGAACCACTTGGTCCACATCGGGGCAGCGCGAGGACGAGCCCGAAGCGAGTGCATGAGTACGGTAGCCGCGTAGGTGGCCCGAGTTTTCTGTACATACTTTTCCCTGCTGTCTAAATTTCGACGCTGGGAGTCGCGGCTCCAGGAGCTGGGTGGCCCGGGACAACGGGTGCCGCTACGAGCTCGCTGGTATTGCAGCTCGGCACCGGGTGCTCCGACACCGTCCGATACGGTGGGCGCCGACGTCGACCGCTCAGAAGCTGCTTCGTGCCACCCCACAGAGCTGAAGTCTCCTCGTGGCTGCGCGCACGTCACCCTTCTCGGGTCTTTGCTTAGTTGTCGTCTGGGTGGTAATCAGGCCTAAGGTTTCTCGGAGCTGCCTGCACCACGTCAGAGACGCGACCACCGGACCGTGGTGTTGAGAGGGGGCGCACTTTGCTGCCCACCCGTTTTTATGCGAAGCATACTAGCCGCACAACCGAGCTCTTCCTTGCTGCGCCGCGCGCGGCCGCGTAGCTACCACTTGACCTACATCGGCGCACCACGTGATATGACGTCACAACAGCTGTGAAAGCTGGGGCTCAACTCGTGCGCTCGCTTGCGGACGCGCAGCCTCCGCCGGCGGCCTAACTCCCGCTCCTACCACTAGGAGATACTGACGTCACGCAATTGTATAAAAGGCGACGCACTCGTTGAGTCAGTTGAGCAGCGAGATGTCGGCTAGGGAGAGGGCGGCTCGCCAGTCCGCAAAGCGCAAGTTACAAAGAGCCACGGAAACGGGAGAAGAACGAGAAGTACGGCTTGCCAAGCGACGTATGCTTCGCATCCTAAGCTTAACCGTAAGCTAAGCCAGGCCATTTTTTTTAACCTCGCACGAACTGAGCAGTCTCGTTCAACTCAAGAAAGGGCTTTATTCACTCGAACTTTGCATTTGCACAGCCGCGCGACACGCTTTGCTAGCGAGTTAAGCATTGCGCCACGAGGTCCATGCGGACGTCATTTCTCCTCCCGTGACCTACGTTAAAGGCACGCCGAGAATGTTTCGGCAATCTTGCAGATCCAGTGGAGTCACCCAGGCTTGCTGTTCGGTGCACATCGTCTCGCTGCCGCCTACTGAAAGCGCGATTGAGGTGTCCACTGACCCAGCAGTAACCATGGTGGTATACGTAATTAACCCCCTTGTGGTATGCTGCGCTGCCGCCGAAGCAGCGCTGTGCGAGTTGCGTCATTACTTATGCGCGAACCCTAGAACACACGATCACATGCCATGAGCCCGGCTAATAATTCACTCTACTTTGTTGTTCTCCGATGTTGTGACGTCCGGCCGCGGCGAATGTCCTGTGTAGCACGTGCTGGCACCATCCTTCTCCAGCACGTGGCGAGTGCTGGTCGCGCGGATCGCCATATACATAGAAAGCGGGTGCAAAAGTGTAAATCACACGATTAATGCAGACAGACAGTCTTTGCAACACGCGGTGCTGTTCAGCTGCAGTCCAGCGTTCGTGAGAGCCAGCTTCGTATCCGTTATGCTTTTTCTCCGTCGGCGCTGGCCGCTGGAGCGTCAAACCTCAAATGTCTTTCTTACAATAACTCCGGGGTGAAAAGGCGCCATCCTGGCGGCCTAAGCGTACTAGGCGATGGGGTTTCAGTCGGTCCGAGTGGACGATCTCGCGCCCTGATCACCGCGGCGGCGGTGATCAGGCAAAGGTGTAAGGGGTTCGACGAGATAACTGACTGAGGATGTTTGCTGAACAACGCGATAATGGCGCCCTGGTATTTATTAAGCAGTTTTGTAGACTGGTCCTGGCTGGATGAGGGCACCCGAAGCCAAACCAAGGATTTAGGATCGACGAGACGGCGGCAGCTAGACACCTAGGTTATAGGTAGAAGCGGCGCGGTTCGTTTCTGACAGTGCTGGTCGTGAGATGTAAAGTACGGGCGAGCGATCAGGCCGTTCGTCTGCGGATGGTGACATTGCGCGGTGAACGATGACAATCCCGAAGAATGGCTTCCACGACGGCCGGACAAGAAGACGCGACCGCGATCACTGAGCAATTCCTGAGGCGTACCGTCACGAAGAATGATGTTCTAAGTATGAAACTGGCGACGTGAAGGCCGTCGCAGCTGATAACGAGGCTGTTTAATATTCCGCACAGCATGTGGGATGATCAATGACCACAATGATACAGCGGTTCCCTGCGGAAGTGCTGGGAAGAGGCCGTAACGGCGGAGTCGATCCCAACACGGTCGAATGGCCAGGCTGGACAAGGTATAAATTAAGGCTGCAGGTGAGTGAGGTGGTGGGTTCTTGCGACGCTGACATTCGAGGCAGAGCGGGCGTACTGGCGGAAAAAACGATACATGCACCGCCAGTAATATCGAAGACGCAGACGGTAAAAGTGAAATGAATTGCGTTCATACATGCATAGCAAAGTAGGCGGGCGCGAACCAGGATTTCGCTGGTGGCGCCACCGCTGCGTCATGAAAAAAGCGTGCTGCCTGCTATCATTTATTTCCGGTGCCCCAGCTCAGGTTCTCGATGGCAGCTATAGCTGCCATGGCCAGCAGAAATCTTGTCCATCCTTTCTATTATTATTTTAATACACTATTACTACGAATTCCCCCGCCGGTCGGCACACGTCATTGGGGAAGGAAACAACTCAGGAGAGGTGGTTACGTCATATTTTTTGATCCAGAATAAACAAGCTAGTTGTATTTTATATCACTGTTTAAGCACTCTGTCGGATCGAGTCGAGCCAGTGGTGAGTACGTGCATAAGATCTACGGAAATCTGAAAACATAAAAATATGAAAACAAAAATCTGGTCGTCTCCATTTACTGCACACATGAAACGTAAAGTACGTAATTTATTCACACAACAGTGTACTGTATTGTATAACAAATCAAGTGCTACATAAAGAGGACAACGTATATAGGATTATTCATACTTCACGCTACTGGCAGTGGCGCAAC
Organism: Amblyomma americanum; assembly: GCF_052857255.1. Lineage (NCBI taxonomy): Eukaryota > Metazoa > Arthropoda > Arachnida > Ixodida > Ixodidae > Amblyomma > Amblyomma americanum. Next base: position 4,195,095 of record NC_135503.1, on the reverse strand, counting down.
TTAAGTTTTTGCCGCTGCCTTTGACCTTCTCTTACCTTGTTCAGGCCCTTAACAAAAAATCTGAACCTTAACTTGACCACTTCGGACAAATTTTCCTTCTCATGGCTAGAGCAGCCAAGCTGCGGCAGTGAGAATGAACGTAAGCACTTGGTGAAATCTATAAAACTCATGAAGAACATTTCTGCTGGAGAAGGCGGTGAATTCGTCCTCGCGATTAGCTTGACTGCAGTGGACAGGGCGGAACTATGGTAAACAAGCCCACCATTGTCAAAATGAGCCGTGAAGTGAGAACTCTCATCCATGTTTGCGTCATTTGGTGTCACACAAAGGCAAGATGCACACTGCGGGCATGCGGTTTTTGCGATTGTCTTTCTCGCCACATAGCCAGCAGCATAGTAGATCAAGGCAGCGTTACTTTTCCTTTCTACGTACCCGGCATGGTCATTTCTGAACAGAACATTATCAATTGCCTCCTCGACTTCATTAACATTTCCATGGTCAAATAAATCATCAATAATGTTCAAAAGTGGCGCTGCCTTCGTGCTAGACTGTGATACAGGTGCTTCACTCAAGAGGGCTTTCATAACATCTGATGAGCAGTTTCTACCTCTAAGTGGTTTTGCCAGGTTATAAAACGACATTAAGTTAACAGCCACCAGAAACTGTGACACAGTAAGGCGGTCGTTACAACCGGATGACTGTCTTATAATGCCGAAAACATTTTCCAGTTTGTCCCGACTCAAACGCGATGTGAAGAAATAGTTGTATCCTACAGTGGAGCTAAGGTAAGATAGCAAGTATAATGTACTTCTTATCGTAACCCTTAGTCCACAAGCCATGTTTTCAGTAAGAAATCCGCCCCCGGCTGGTTCTGCATGCCGCTGCCATGCGTCTAGGGAATGTAAAAAAAAAATTGGAATTTTTCATCTGCAGTATCGCTTCGGTATCACACACCGGTCCTGTATCAATGTCTGTCTGCTCGGAATCGGAACGCTTCTGGAGTTCTTTCGATGCGTCTCCACGAGAGGCGCAATGAGAGTCAACCCACGTATCATCACCGTCGACTGCAGAGCACAACTCGGGATATCCACCAGCTCGACATTTCTCTTCCGTTGTTTAGGTGCCGGTCCTTGGTTGCAGATGTTTCACGCCTTCCTTTTCACCGTCTTTTTAGACACAAGATTAGCTGGGTAATTTTCAAGTACTGTAGGGACAGCATCGGGCTTCAGGCGCGGCTTCTCTCGGGCGAGGTCGTTCACGACGCCGTTCACCGTAATCTTAAAAGATCTTTCGATACATTCGCTCTCAAAATGTTTTTCGCACACGACAGCTTTCGGTGTAAGCCTTCTGTCTGCCCTCTTGATCTTATTTTCCCATTCAGCAAACCGTGCTGGGTCCGCCGGTGCAGTGAACAAAGACACCTTTTCTTCGTAAGACCAATAACCGCTTCCACAGAACGGAACAAAACACGTCCTCTCTTTGCATTGCCTCTTCGCCTTTGACATCTCAGGACGTTTTTGCTCACGTTTAGCGTCTTCCAGCTTCACAATCCAAGAGATGATGCCTGTCAAACATTGATTTCACACGTCCTAAGCAATCGCGCGAGGCTGCGCGGCATCGGCGCGACAGCAGACGACAGGCGCACCCACTCTACCGGCAGCGCCCCTTGCGGCCTCTCCGCGCAGTCATCGCGGCGGGGGCATCGCCCTCCCGTTAGAAACGCGCGCGCTATGCGCACACTAGCCAGTATATTTCTAGGCACTATACCTTGGCTGTGCCGTCGGCCAGACTCCCAGTAGTCACTGTGAAAGCGTGTCACTTCCGGTACACTTTTTGGCTTGCAGCTCGGATAGCGAGGAACTCTCCTGAGCTCTCCTTCCTCCATGGCACACGTACTCATCTAGACACCATAAGTAATTAAAGATTCGCAGAAGTTGCAAAACTGCGCCCTCGCGTGCGGCTACACAACAGCCAACGGTTCGGTAGTTTCGGATTCTGGCGCGACGCACGTGACCACATGTGACGCAGGCTCCTGAGGCTACCAGAAGTAGAGAGTTCTAGAAGGATTTTGCTCTCGCTGCCGTTCGTACGAGAAGGCAACCGCCGGCGCGAGCGAGCCGGGCAGAGGCGGGTAAACAGCGCGAAACTGACTTTTATTTACGGGAACCAATTTACAAACGAACCACCGATTTTTTTTTACGCTACTCGCTCACAGCCGCACGCGGTGACGCCATCTTCCCAAGCCAGCCCTGCGAGCACCCCCTTGCATGCTAGCGTGCTTGCGCAGCAGGGATTGCAAAATATGCGAGTAAAATTTTCTTTAATATAAATCCGGGTAACAAATTAGGGATGCGCAAATTCCCGAGTAAATACGGCAGTTGACTTTCTTGAACTTCTGGGTAATTGTGTAAAGATGGTCATCATGCACGCGGGTGCTACTCGTGGCATCGGTGGAGCACACGACAACTTGCTGCTTCAGGAATTTCTTGCGCTACCTTTGTTTCCATCATCATCAGCCTGACTACACCACTGCAGGGCAAAGGCCTCTCCCATGTCTCTGGAATTAACCCTGTTCTTTGCCAGCTGCGCCTACCCTATGCCTGCAAACTTCCTAATCTCATCCACCCACCTAACCGTCTACCGCCTCCTGCTAAGCTTGCCTTCTCTTGGAATCCATTCCGTTACCCTCAAGGACCAGCGGTTATCTTGCCTTCGCAGTACATGCCCTGTCCAAACCCATTTCTTCCTCTTGATTTCAACTAGGATGTCATTAACATGCGTTTTTTCCCTCACCTACACTGCCCGCTTCCGATCTCTTAACGTTACACCTATCATTTTCTTTTCCGTGGCTCACTGTGCTGTCCTTAAGCTGAATCCTTTTCGTTAGCCTCCCCGTTTCTGCCCCGTAGGTGAGTACCGGTAAGATACAGCTGTTACACACTTTTCTCCCGAGAGATATTGGTAACCTGCTATTCATGATCTGAGAGAACTTGCCATATGCACTCCACCCCATTCTTATCCTTCTAGTTATTTCCCTCTCATGGTCCGGATCAGCTGTCACTACCTGCCTTAAGCACACGTATTGCTTTACCACTTCCAGCACCTCGTTGCCAATTGTGAACTGCTGTTCGCTTGCTAGACTGTTGAACATTACTTTTGTTTTCTGCATGTTAATTTTCCGACCCACCGTACTGCTCTGTCTGTCTAACTCATTAATCATGATTTGCAGTTCATCTCCTGAGTGACTCAGCAAGGCAATGACATCAGCGAATCGCAGATTATTTAGGTATTCTCCATTAACTCTTATCCCCAACTGTTCCCAATTCAGGCCTCGGAATACCTCCTGTAAACAGGCGGTGAATAGCATTAGCGAGATCGTGTCTCCTTGCCTGACGCCCTTCCTTATTGGAATTTTATTGCTGACTTTATAGAGGACTATGGTAGCTGTACAGTTTATATATCTTCCAGTATTTTGACATCAGGCTTATCTACACTCTGATTCCGCAATGCCTCTATGACTGCTGAGGTTTCCACCAAATGCTTACTCGTAATCAATGAAGGCTATATATAGGGGTTGGTTATATTCTGCGCATTTCTCTGTCATCTGATTGATAGTGTGAATATGATCCATTGTGGAATATCCTTTACGAAAGCCTGCCTGATCATTTGGTTGATTAAAGTCTAAGGTTGCCCAGACTGTATTAGCGATTACCTTAGTAAATACTTTGTAGGCAACGGACAGTAAGCTCATCGGTCTGTAATTTTTCAAGTCCTTGGCGTCTCCTTTCTTATGAATTAAGATTATATTCGCGTTCTTCCAAGTTTCTGTTACGGTTGAGGTCATAAGGCATTGCGTATACAGGGTGGCTAGTTTTTCTAGCAGAATATCCCCTCCGTTTTTCAACAGATCTGCTGTTATCTGATCCTCACCAGCTGCTTTTCCCCTCTGCATTGCTCCTATGGCTTTCTTTATTTCCTCTTTCGTTACTGGCGGGATGACGCATTGCTGAGCGCTACTGTCTATATCATTAACATTCTGATTACACAGGCTACTGTATAGACTTGTATAGAACTCTTCGGCTACTTTAACTATCTTATCCATATTGTTAATGACATTGCCCTCCTTGTCTCTTAATGCATACATCTGGTTTTTACCTATGCCTAGTTTCCTGCTCACTGCTTTTCGGCTACCTCCGTTCTTTAGAGCATTGAATTTCCTTACGTCGGCTACCTTGCGCTTATTTATTAACTTCGATAGCTCTGCTAGTTCTATCCTGTATACAGGGTTAGACACCCTCATGCTTTGACGTTTCTTAATCAGATGTTTCGTCTCCTGAGATAGCTTGCCAGTATCCTGTCGAACCGTCCTACCGCCTACTTCTACTGCACACTCCGTAATGATAGCTGTCAGATTATCGTTCACTGTATCAACATTAAGGTCGTCATCCTCAGTTAAAGCCGAATATCTGTTCTGCAGCGATATCCAGAATTCCTGTACTTTTCCTCTTACCGCTACCTCGTTAATAGTCTTCCTCTTCACTAGCTTCTTCCATTCCCTCTTCAAGTCTAAGCTAATTCGAGACCTTACCATTCTGTGGTCGCTACAACACACCTTTCCGAGGACCTCCACATCCTGCAAGATACCAGGGTGCGCACATAGTATACAGTCAATTTCATTTTTAGTCTCCCCATTAGGGCTCTTCCAGGTCCACTTGAGGACTTCTCCTGTTCATGATGCGTTATTTCTATCTGCGAACTCTACTAATAGCTCTCCCCTGCTATTTTTAGAACCTATCCCATAGCCGCCTACCACACGGTTGGCAGCCTGCCTCTTGCCCACTTTCACATGGAAGTCGCCCATCAGTACAGTGTACTGTGTTTTTACTTTCTTCATACTTTGTTATCATACAGACAAGCAAAAGTGTGGGCTTAACTTTTTGGTTGGGAATAGGGCGAATGTCCTCCCTTTGCAGTTGAGCCATACTGCATAGCTATCCGTGGGAAGCAGTGCCAAATTAAGGGGAAGCTGTCCTAAAACGGGAAAGGGTTCCTTGGCATGAGACAGTTTCTGGCAGCCAGCTAGACTAACTAGCTGGCAGCAATACATCTTTGGAATATAAACATTTCAGTAGAAATCTGCCTGGTCTGGAGGTGAATTAGAGAAAAAGAAACTGTGATCAACCCCTGAAGGTGCCAAGTTGGCACCAAAACATCAGTTCTCCAATGAGACTTTGGTAGGAGTACCACTTTTTTTTTTTCTCCAATATATCTTCCTTTGTACTTAAAGGGGCTGTGAAACACCGCTTGAACGGACACTGGTTACACTTCAGATGGATTCTTTTTGTCACACAGATGCTGACTCAAAAATAATTATGAGAATCAATGCATAGGAACGGGAGTTATTCAATGAAGACATTTCAAAATACAAGCAAACAAAATTCTGCCCTCAACTCGATTTTCGCGCAGCTGCCCATTCCCATTTCACTCTCCCAATGACAACACTTAGTGTGACCAACCAAAATAGCCTATCTGAGCATGTGGCGGAAGTTTGCACTCCATGGTTGCCTGTTCTCTGTAGCTCGTTCATGCCAAGGCTGGCAGCGCCGTTTGCATGGTTACAACAACCATGTGAACGCCCAGCTGACCCAGCGATGCTTCATCGTCGCGTCGACAGCGCAGAAGGGAACACTGATCAGTGACGTTCCCTTACTTATGGATCCAAACTCGAGTGCGAAATACTGCGATGGTGTGACAGCCTGCGCAAGATATCAGACACATTTAGCAAAGCGTAGCGCTACTGCTTACCGCCAACCATCGCCCGTCGTTTATAGCGCGCTGGTTATAATCACGCCGAGCAAGGAGCGTGCGCTGTTGACGGGAGCGTGGCGCCATCTGGCGCCGCCGCTCGGTGATCCTCCACAAGCTGACGATGCGCACTCCCTGCTAAATGTGAAACGAGCGCATCCTTCCTTGGGACCGAAACGAACGCTTAAAAAGTTCAATGGCTCGATTGGATCGATTCTGCAAAGCCGCTCTCAGATACATAGAGAGTAGCCATAAGTGTTGAGTGCTAGGTCGTAGAATGTTTACAGAGAGGCGCAAAGTCCTTCGATGCAAATATTAGCCAGAGCCTCTGGTGGTGTATTTTTGAAAGCCATAAGTGTTGAGTGCTAGGTCGTAGGATGTTTACAGAGAGGCGCAAAGTCCTTTGATGCAAAAAGTAGCCAGAGCCTCTGGGACACCGTCAGCGCCACGAATTTGTTTTTACGAGCTAATTAAAATATTAAAAACCGCAGTATACGCGGTACGACCAATGCTAATAGCTACACTATAACTCATTCTATGCAACCAACAGGCAGAACAATGCACTGAAAATGTGTTTCAGGGCCCCTTTAAGAACTGCACAGGTACAGTCGGAGAAAATCTAGAGATTTGAAATAAAATTCATCCACTAACTTGGGGCCTGCATGAATAAGTCCTCTCATTGCAACTATAGTAGCTCTGAAACCTGATGTTCGATTCAGAGGCCCTCAATGGTATGCAACATGCCATGTTTTAGTGCGACAGCACTTCTAGCCATACTCCCCAGGTTTCAGCGGTGTGTGTGCATGTGCGTGAAGCCTACACACACAACAATTAAAGCACGCCATTCCTTTTCTCAACACCAGAATCCACAGATTTTGAGCATAACTGGCTCCCTGGGTCAGTGGATACATCAATGATTCTTTGAAGTATGCGGTGGTGGTGTCCATCAGCAAAAAACTATGCTTTCGCACATTTTGTGCTTATCAATGCTTTTAAACAGCCAACCTTTTTTTTTTTTGCCGTAGCAACGGAAGAAGCTGAAAAGCAGTGGGATCTGTAGGTGTTTTCACAAAAGACAAACTACTACAGAGTCATTAATGCTGCCAAGCCGGAACTATAGATACTACTTCTAAAATTATTTTTATTAATGATGAATGAAATGGTAGTAAAACAAGCAGATGAGCTTAATAGCAGACCAGTAAATAAATCAACAGAGATGAGTCGCAGACAAGTAGATCTTTCTTTCCCCATTTCCACCAGCTAACAACCTCATCATGTTTACAACTAGTATGCCAAGCATGTAAAAAATGTTCTAAACACCGAGATGAACCAACAGCCTAGCATTTTACATACAGCTAATTAATACAAATAACTTGAGGGAATTATCTATAGGGACAGACAAGCACAGCACAATGGTAGAAAGCACGTTGTTTGTAGCAGACTTTAGTTTCTATCTCGAGTTGCCTAACAACAAGAACCATGAACACATAACATCAGGTGTGCCACTAAGTTTTGCCGTAAGCCACTGCATTTGCTCTTACATTGTGTCACATGCTGTCTGAAAGCAATTGAAATTGTAACAAAGTGTGACTGCAACAAATATGACAGTCTGACCAGATGCTAGGCTGCATGCAGAAGCACAAACTGAATGTCCCTGTTTCAGCACTAGATTAGTCTCAAACAATTGGTTAAGTTGCCACCATGCCCTTTCCACAGAGAGATGCCAGTTTGTCGATGATGGCACATAGCGCCACTTCCCAAGGAACACGCCTGAAATCACGCTCACAAAAAGTTATGCTCACTAGTGCATTTCTCGAAATCTTGTGTGTGTTGCAGGTGCACTGGAAGTTGTGGAAATGGCATAACACTCAGCGCTTGTGTGAACCACAGCTGCACAAAAGGTGTCTTTTCAATAAATTGCACTGTGTACAACCCAGGACACAATGTCGTCAGTTGTGCCTGAAAGGACACCTAATTTTAGTTGCACGTTTTCTTCTTTCAAATGATGCGTTAGGCAATAGAATAAGTGGATCATTGTGTTGTATTCGCCTATGACCGCTATATAATTTATAACTGAATTTCTCCTCTCATGCTGTTCCGGTTTCAGTTCCATCAACCGAACAATGGCTGTTATGTGCAGTTGACCTTCACATGAGGCACGAAAAAACCTGCAATATCAACACTGGTACATAGATTTGATTCACTACAACACTTTACTAGGTGCAATGACAACTAACGACGTATCAGCAGTTATAGTGTCGTTTTTTTCATGCCTCACATGACCTGAAGGTCAACTACATGTCACAACCATCGTTTGATTGAGGAAACAGAAACCGGAACAGCGTCAAGAAGAAATGCAATAATAAATTATTTAGCAGTAGCAGGTTAATGTTACGCAGTGATCCATGCATATTAATGTCTAACAGATCGTTTGAAAGAAGAAAACACGCAAGCAATAATTTGGTGTATATATAGTCCTTTAAGGCTTTGGCAGGCACGTGACATGAAACCGCTTTCGTGAAGTTTCCCTGGAACAGTCACTTTGTCAGTTCACTGTAACAGTTTTCACACACTCTGACGGGCTTCTTGGATGATGCAGTGGCTGCACTTTTCGATGAGCACTCGTTGCAGAAGATGTTTCCACAGTTTCGGCAGTGGTGCTGTAAGATGGCCATAAGAAGTCTTCTTTATGCGTGCAGAGTACACTGGTTACTCTGCTCACAAAGTTCAAGCAATTGAATGCATCAGCTATGTGGGAAGGACGGTCTGCTATCAGCCCTGCCTTCTTCCAGTCATGGGTGTCCTATGCCAGCAAATTTCCTATCTTATCTCCCCAGCCTGCCAATGTAAACCCATTCTTCTTACCCTGTTACCTGCTCTGCAACCACGACAGACAACTGGTTATCCATTTTGTAAACTGTGGGGTTTGTCCAGAAGCAATGTGATGGGCAATGAGGGATGCTGTAGTGCAGGGCTTCGGTTTAATTTCAACTGCTTGGGGCTCTTTAACATGCGCTGACATCACACACACACAGGTGACTTTTGCATTTCGCCTCTATCAAAAAATGACCACCGCAGCTAGGGTTGGATCCGTGTCTTCTGGCTCGGTTGCCAAACGTACTGACGACTGAGCCACTGTGGTCGGGTCCGAAATCCATCTGCTTGTCATCATTTCAGCTGAAACATATGCAACTCTAGTTTGTTCTCTAATCACAGTTTTCTCTTCCATCGTTTGCTGCGTTTCTCTTAGTCTCATTTGGAGCCTTTTTGTTAACCTCCAAGTTATGGCTCCACAGGTGGGTAGTACAGTAGACTCACGGAAATTCAAACTCAGATAATTTGTACTTTTGGTTAATTCAAACAAATATAAAAATTTTGGTTGGCTGTCTATATTTTCAATACATTTTAAAGCTGCTTAATTCGTACCACAATTTCTCTTCAGGCACAGCTGTAATTCTTTCCATTTTAAGTGCATCTGTAAGGCTGCACTGTTGTGTTCACTAGTGCAGTGAGGATTACTCGAAAAGCAATATGGGGAATTGTGTGCTGCCATAAAACTGACCACCATATCCCCCATGCACAAAAAGGGGTGGGTGGGGGGAGATGGAAACTTCAAAGAAGAGCTTGCTGAAAACACTTTTCAGCCAAGGAGACGACACAGTGCTCACCTTTCGAATGGTGACAGTAAAAAGCTTTTCACATCCCGTGCAGTGTGTGACTTGTGAATCATCTGCCCACTTTCTGCCATGATGCTTGGCATTGTCCATCTGCACAGAACAGCACTGCTGCTGCAATTGGGGATGCTCAAGCTTGAAATAAAGCTGCTTGGTGCATAGCTGTGCTGGTGGCTGCGAAAATGCACACCGACACTGGGCACACTCCAGTTCCCCTGAAGTAGACAGTATAGTTCAAACTATAACTGCTTTAAATATTACTACCTCTCACCCACACTGCAGAAATAAGGCATCTTGAAAAAACCCCACTGCAGTGTGCACCAGAGCTGGCTTTGATGTCCAAAACAATGTTTTCATATATATTTGAACCTAGTCAAGAAGGGACAATTTGAACCACAAAAATAATTTGAACTATGAATTCTACACATTGTTTACTAAAGCTCAAACACTGTAAACATCAGCAATTTGTTTATTTCCACATTTAGTGATGGCTCCAAAATTTAGACCTGCTCTTAGTGCTGGCAGGTCTGTTATCTGAGCCTTTGTTAATATTTTTATCTTATTTATTTATTTACAAATACTGCAGGCCGTCCTCGAGCCCATGCAGGAGTGGATACAAGGGAGACAAGTATATGCACAAGTAAACACAGAAAAAACAATTTCATCATTACCTTCAGGCAATTTTAACTGCTTTGTCAAAATCAACTACAGAAGGTTATTGTTTCTCTCATGAAGTCCTTGCAACTTCCTAGGCTGACCAACAGATGAGCCAAGGAAAGGACCAACTGCAGTTCTGCGACCTTTTATGTGCCTGTGCCAATACTACATAACTGTGTGATAAGGTGGCTGAACATTATCACACTATGTATTTCTTAGTAGGCTGCAGGTGAACACTGAATATATTATATATATATAACGTAAATAGAATGCACACAAATAATTTACGCATGAATGGTGCTCAGTTGTAAGGATAAATTTAATTAGTAAAGAAATGTGAAGAACCCTACTCATTAATAAAATCATTGGGGCAAACACTGTAGTACTTTCTTTTTCGACCCAGGGAGAAGAGCAACAGTCTGTGAAACTCTACGCCTAACATAGTCCGTGTGGCAGCAGATGGCACCAAGTAGGTACTTTTGTACTTTTAGTTAATTGCATTTTTTCTACTCGGTGAGAAATTTGCTCCTTTTTGCACTATTTACAAGGCGCTTTATGCACACATTTTCAATGCAGAAGACAACTCGAGCCATGACCAAGACCGCAAAAGGAGGGGTGTCTGAGGTGCCTTGGTGGCATGCTCATGTGATGTACCTGCAGTAGCTGGTTCTCACGGCCCAACTCATGCAGGGCAGCTAAGGAGTCGTCCAGGCGGCGCCTCAGATCAGCGGCATTGGTTCTCAGCGTCTCAGCCTCAGACTCGCTCCGCAAGCACCGGTCCAGCAAGGCCCTTCGCTCATCGAGTGCATTGTCCAACTTGGCCTCCAGCTCTGCGCACACCAAGAGACTTGTTCAATGCAGAAACCCCACAGGTGGCCAACAGATGGGACATTTGTATAAGCAGTAACTCCCTTGCACGGTAAGCAATCTGCAACTGCACTCATCAATCCACATGTATGCTTTGATTCAGTGATTGAAGAAAGACAGGAATCCCCTTTCTACACTTTAATTTATTGCAAGTGCTGCCATCAGCCAATATAGACCTTCCCAATAAGGGGCATCACCATACAACTTGCTGGACTGCTATATGTGCACCTGATCCTGACGCGGTGAAAGTGGCAGTGGAACTGGTTTGCAACAGTCCAGAGAGGAGGCATTTCGACATCCCACCGCCCAATGGAAAGTGCATATATGCAAACAGAAGACAGTTCATAGAGTAAAAAACGCATAGAAGACGAGGTTTCCACTGGGGCAGGCACATGCTGGCAACCAGATAATGTTATGAAAAATTGACCCCCTGATTTATCCGATTCCACTAGCTTCGACTTAGGTGCACTAGCACATTTGCCCTTGTTTAGGGGCGATCAGTTGGACCGATGCAGAGGAAATGCAAAACCATTTACTGCAGTGTCTACTGCCACACGTCACTGCTTTCCTTCAGCAATTTCAGCTGCCCGTCTCAGACGCATTTAACATGCTTGCCGAGTAAATCTTAGTTTCTCCTCTCTCCTGCAAGTAAAGAAGAGGATTTCCCTCTCTCTACCTTGGCAAGTGGAGAGCGGGAAACACCACCTGCCACAGTTGGCAAGTGTAGACTTCACCCGGACAAAACAGTATTTCTGCTAGTGACCCATCTAATGATAGCGCACTAGAAGGGTGTGCAGCTGTGCTGCCTCGAGGCATGCAGTGCAAGCAGTAAGCACTAAGCAGAAAAATTCATGGGGCATTCAATATAGTTATAAGCCTAACATAGAAGCTAAAGACTCAGGACCAAGTGCAGATAATTATTTTTCAACCAAACTTTTCGGAACATCAACACATTTCACACATTGGTTTAAAGCTCTTTGATCCTTGAGGAGAAGGAACCTTTGTTGCATGCCTGTACGAAGTTATCAACAGCCTATTAAGGCTCACCATTATCAAGAAAACAGTACTGTCAGTGGTGCTCCTTCAGATGTCAAATAGAGAGCAGGCACAGGAGGCAAGGTCCAGACAGTAGGGCGAGTTGTCGGCGGCTTCGAAGCCGCAAGCCTGGCACTTTTCTTTGGTGCCTCAATATTTGTTTATAATAGCCCATCAGGCATAACAAACCATCAGGCATGATAGGCACAGGAATCAATGTTTTGTTTGGTAGGTATAACGAAGGAACAGAACACTTTGGGCACCCAATATGAAAACAACCTGGAGGTGCCCAAACGTCCATGCAGATTTGCTATTATGGGCACATTACTAATTCTCAGTTTGTTAGCCGCCTGAACTATCAAGCACCTAGAGGTCAGAACCATGTCCCACTCTGTGCCACATTTTCTTAGTGTTGACTTATTCAACTAGTCAAACAGTTAATGGGTTGTCTTCCAAAGGCCGCCTGTCATGCTTAGATAAAACTGCCCATCATTTGACAGTCACACTAACAGCACACACTCTCTGCACACATTCCTAATGCACTCATAAATACTTGTTGGTGTTGGTCTGGCTTTCACTTTTCATTGAAAGCTCAAACAGGGCGCAGTGCCTGACACTCTTTTACTTCAGCCACGACCACCAAGGGACCTTCAACATTGTGCAAAGCGACAGTGAATGCTAGAGAAAACCATGTGCCCTGTAGTCATTACCTATGCTCCTATAGAGGGATGATGCAATATGCATACATTTCATCACTACCTTTCAACAGCGTCGAACTTAGGCATAGCACTTACTGAATGCCACCTCCTAACAAAGACCAATCCACCAGTGCTCGCTTTGTCAGCACATTTCAGCGGGCTACACTTACTGCAGCGGATGTCCACTCCACTGGTACTTTTCAGCAAGTGAAACCCAAGTTTGGAGCTTCCCTTGTTGCCACTTTCCAGTTACTGATAGTGTGATATCTTACTTACATGCATTAATACAGCAGAATTTCGATGATACGATCCCAGTTGATAAGAATTTCGGGATGATACGAATTTGTAAAATGCCCTGGCCAGAGTGCATTGTGTGCAATGCGCATAAATTTGGATGTTACAATGAGTACAGGAATGAGTACATTTTCCTTTCCCAAGTTTCTTGGTCCATGAGCTATAGTTATACTGTGCTGCCACTGCTTTTCCACGGCAAACCAACTGTACATGAATGTAAATAATGAACAAAAGAATGGAAAGTTTTCATTTTAAGTGCAGAAAAAAAGGGCAGGGACAGAGAAGAAGACTGTGACAAAACTGAAGGATTTATTGAAAAAACAAAAACTTATTACACACACAACTGCGCTGATATTACTTAAAATGAAATAATGAACCAAGGCTGAATTGCAAAACAGTATCACTGCCACCATCAGGCCATAATGCAAAATCTTCTCATGCAGTGATACACACTGGACAGGCCATTTCAGCGGAAAGCTCCAGTAAAAACATGTTTTGCTGTATTGAGGCACTGCGCCAAACTCCACTATGTGAAGGTCAGCGCTAGCGCCAACAATGGTCTTCCAAGAACATGGCCCCAATGATAAACATTCTGCTTGCAGAGACCAGATCAGAATGTCCAGTGAGAGGCACTGACACGCACCCAGCTTGTCCCCTTGGGCAGCATCCAGCTGTGTTTGGGCGGCCTGGCGGTTGGCTTGCTCAGATGCCAGCTGCTCCCGCAAGGCTTCCAAGGCAGCTTCCTGTCGTGCACAGCGCTGCTGCTCTGCCTCCTGCGGGACAGAGTTATAAGCTGCCTGGTGGAAAAGATGTGTGCACACAGGAACTTGAGCTAAGCTTTCACTGAGCACTGTCCCAGAGATCAAGGTGCAGCACATTTGCAGCTGCTGATTTGAAAAGGCGCAATGATGAATGTGCGTGCTACACTGAATAAAATGTTCAAATGATAGCAACTCTTGTCAGTCTAACCTTACGTGCACCTTGCACTAAGCGATTCAGCATACAAGTGAAGGGAGAAGAGGTGCTCGCTATAGCATACATGATGGAAGACAACAGCTACCGAAACCAAGCAGCATAAGGAATGTCCTTTTCTTTTTTAATTTCTAGTTTTTCGTCAAAGGAGATAATCAAAGAAGAAGAAAAAACAACCACATGCCGCCGGTGCGATCCAAAACCATGTCCTCCAAATTTCGCGTCCGGTGCTCTACCAACTGAGCTACTGCAACGGCTGTCCGATGTCCTGCTTTCGGGGATATTTATGCGCTGCGTAAGTGAACTTCGAGAATGTTCACCAGAGCCACCCTCGTCCATAGCGACGGACGCAATATGTCCTGTATTACTGTGAGTGCCACGTAGGAACATGGTCTAATGGTGAGGGCGGCAGCTGTGCAAGAACCCTCTTATGCTACCTATGGCATCAAGGCTGCCAGATTCAAGGCCCTCGTTAGACTATTAAGCATATAAGTGAAGAGAAAAGAGACACTCATTATGGCGTACATGATGGAAGCCATTAGCCACCGAAACCAAGAAGCATAGGGGGTGTCCTTTTTTTTTAATTTGTAGTTTTTCATGAATAAGAGATTAATAAAAGCAGAAGAAAAACAACCACATGCCACTGGTGGGATCCAAACCCACGAACCTGCGAAACACTTATAACAACAACGACACTTCTTACCTTGACTCTACATAAATTATGTCATCATATAGCTCACTAGTGAGCAAATAGTGTGCCAGCATGCAATAGTGTGCCAGCATGCGCACACGCACGCACCAGTTCCGAGCATGCGTGAGCAGCCCTGTTGAGTGCTCTTGTGAGGTCTGCCTGGAGGCCCTGCAGGGCCTGCTGGTGGTCAGAGGCCTGGCGGTCACACTTTTGCTGAACCTCGGCTAGCTGCATCTCGAGCGCAGAGCGACCAGCCTCGTGCGCTGCATGGCTCTTGCGCAGCTGCTCGGCCTCCAGCTCCAGAGCTGCCCGGTCGGCCTCAAGCGCCACTTGGCTATTGCGCAGGTTGCCCACCTCAAGCTCAAGCGCAGACAGCTGGTCAGCCAGGCGGCCCTTGGCCTGGTGAAGAGCCTGCACAGCCTGCGCCAGCTCCACCTTCTCGGCACGACCGGCCACCAGTTCCTCACGGCTGGCCTGTGCTTCCCGCTGGCTGGTGGCCAGCTGCTCCCGACAGAGGGCCAGCTCAGACTCGCACGCCTGCAGCAGGGCCAGCAGTGCAACAAACTAAGTTCTTGCACATGCGTACAGTGAGACATGGTGCGGTGGGGAGGATAAATACGCATATGCCATATACAACTCATGGCTGGCAATACATGTGGTCTTACCACACCACCAATAATAATGCCTAAGATATCCAAACAGACATTCAAAGCAATACCTGTGCCAGAAAGCCACAAACATATTTGCAATCTCTTTAAATATCCTGGACAACAGATGAGTACGGCTGCATGCCATTTATATGCTTAGGCAACAGCTTCCAACTCACACAACATTTAGAGCAAAACAGGTTTGAGCTAACTAGTCATTAATGATTTCTTCAAGACCATGCTGCGCAGCAAACTAAGGACGACAGACTGAAAAAACAAGCACAGGACAAAGTAGAGTGGGAAATCATGGAAACATTTTGCACTGTAAAGGCTGAGAATGCATGCATCAGCATCCCTTTAGCTGCATCAGTGAACCAAGAAATAAATATTTTACACAGACATCCGTCACAACATATCAAAGCTCGAATATGAAAAAGCACTGATCATGGAGCAGCAAGCCCCCAGGAACAATAAAATCAGTTGGTAGTCAATGTCTTTCACGTCGGCTCATTCCTCCAGTCTGTCGTGCTCAGTTTTTGAACTACTGGGCCTTGGAGAAATCAGAAGTCAGTTAAAACAATAATGAAGAAAAAAAAATCCTGCAAGCTTTTTCCTCAAAACATAACTATACCTGACTGGTTTCAAACGGTATCAACCACCCTGGACTGTTTTGAAATATAAACCAGCAGAGCCCATCTGGCTAGGCTACTTAGAATGCAGAGCTTGATTTCAACAGCTTCCAACTGAAGAAAGAGCAAAATATATAAGAATTTTAAAGGCACCTTGAGAAGCTGCTTGTGTCATCAGTAAGGTATGCAAGTATCACATAGTGTCAGATAAGCCATTATGTTTTGAGTTGAAATGTTGAATTCCAGGCAGTGCACACAATCTACATTTCAGCAGTGCTCTCAAATGTATTTCCCAATGAATATTCACATCAACTGCAACTGCTAAAGAAAGTGTTGCATACGAAATGTAGAACAACGACGACAAATATAGAGCTACTGCTTCTGACCCGGCCTCTCACCCCGCTGCTTCATCTATAACCTTGTGCAACAGTCTTCGTTGCTGGCGCTTCCCACGTCTCAATAAACCACCCTAGTGGAGGGCTCTGGATAATTTCAACCAGCTGGGGTTCTTTAATGCGCACTGACATTGTGCAATACACAGGCCTCTAGCGAAATCGATCAAATCCGCGTACTATTTCAGGTCAGCAGTATAGCGCCATAACCACTGAGCCACTGCAGTGGCTTAAGGGGGGATGTGGCTTTTGGATTTGAAATCTTTATTTTTTCTTGTAATGAAATGAAATATGACATGCTTAATGGAAATTCCACTGAATGCTTAAATACAAAATTTGACTGAAATATCTTGAGTAGTTATGACATTATATATATTTATATGCTTCACTGCTATACCAAACTTGCAGAAAGCCTGGCGTGACAACAATACAAAGTAAAACCTGCAGGCACTCTTACGTTTCACTGAAAGGAATGGTTGGTGCTCTGAAATTCTCCAAACATTTTTAGCAGCCTGATATTTATCTACACAATGTTATATCCATGCTTGCATAATGCACTCATTATCGTCATAATAGTTAGTGACAGAATAAAAAAATTAAGAGTAATTAAAAAAACATAGGACCATCACAGAATAAATTTATAAATTTATAAACACAATGCAACAAACCGCATGAAAATCTGTGAAGCCATCATCGCGCTAAGCTTTCTGCAAGCAGGGCAGTCAGGTCATAAAACGCCTTTGAGAAAATCAGTATTTTCACATACATTTCGGCCAGTTTTTTGCTACATATGGCCACAAAAACATTTTTTAGTCACTTCTGGTTTGTTTTTGGGGAACATTTTTTGAGATGTGATTCAAAAGACCATATAGATACGAAATCTGAAGCCCACCTTCAGCTGTGCAACCAGCCGTGCTGCCTGTTCCGCATGGCTCTCTGCCTGGGTGCGATACTCAGCAAGCTGTGTCTGCGATGTCTGTGCAGAGTCGCGAAGAGCTGCCTCGAGTGCAGACAGTTGGCTACGCAGGTCATCCACCTCAGTCTGAAAGGCCACATCACTCAATGGAGGCAATGAACAACCAGCGGAGCCCAGCAGCCAAAATACTGAAAGGATCTGCACACTGCCTCAGAGTCCAACACAACTTTTGTGGGCCCCCTACAGAGACCATAACTACATTTATGACAATTTCAGAATTGTGCTTGCTGTTGGGCTAGTTGATTCAAAAGAAATTTGAATGGCACGAGGGACAGAAAGATGGGCGTTCTTTCTGTCTTCGTTCCCTTGTACAATTCAAATTTATTACAGCAGTTTCCCCAAGTTTTTCTTTTCAAACATGTGACATGCTACCATTGAAGCTTCTGTTGCATCATTATGGTGTTTTTATCGTTAAAATAATATGCCAATGGCAAATTTCTTTGCGCTAGGGGACATAGCACTTTCGTGAGCATTGTTGAAGAGTATGACATGAAAATGTGTAGCTGGACAAGCACACAAAGCATTGCATTTGCTGAAATGAGTGTGCTCCCTGGAGCATCCTACATTCCAGCATGTTGACAGAAAAAGGAAACTGTTGTAGGCCAAGAAATGGCACCTTTGCTTAAAGGGCCACAGAAAGGGGTGTTTGAGCTTGGCTTTAAAATGCTAGCACTATGTAGAGTACAGGCCACCGAGCGTCCATGCCGCGTACGAGGCCTCAAAAGTGAGCGGGAAATTTACAATACATTTGTAAAAACTCCCGGTTTTGCACCTTGCGCTGACGCGCGGTGCCAGGCATTCGCATGAAAACCTAGCAGGTGACGTCACGTTTTGCAAATGACGTCAGCAGCCGGAGGTTATCGTTAATTCACAGCGCCAAATTCTTTCAGACGTCATGTGCTACCGCGGCTGCTGCCACTCCGCGCGCTCCGTAGCTGGCGGAGGTAGGGGGGAGGCCGAGTGTGTGGGGCCGGCGCAGGAGCGCCGCCGTTTTGGCGCGTGAGAGGAGAGGGAAAGGCGCGAAGATGCAGAAGTTCAAATTTTGCCTGCGTATAACTCAAGTTCCACAAAACGCATTAAAATAATCCTTGCTAGGGGATAATTATGAACTGTCATCTTTTAACATCCCAGACATATTGCACCTTTATTGAGACCCCCTTTCTGAGTCCCTTTAAGAGTGGTTTACATCTTAAACTTGCTTCAAGTGTGTCTACGTAATCGTGATGGAGACACTTCTTAGTGTTATGTGAAACACAATGAATCATGAAATAATGCTGTATTGACCAGATGTCGCTGCCTGATCCAAGCAACTCAATGCAGTTCATTTAGCCTAGTCTAAACTTGTGCATTGCAATAGGTCAATTGAGAACTCGTCTTAAGCACTGAAAACTGCAGACCATGTAGCGACTGGCAAAAACACTGGCATAAAACTCATGGATAACAGTGAGCAAAAATGGAACAAACAGCAGTTGAAACTAAACTGAACAAAAAAGCCACGTTAGCTAAGGTGAAGTTTCTGTTCTTCAATGGCATAATACAGTCATAAAAGACAAATATGAAAAGCCATAAGCTCCATTTTGGATGCAAGCGAACTGCTTAGTATTGTGTTTGTACCTGGGTGGACTTACTATACAAAGTCACAGACTGCAGTGTATGAGTGCATGGCTAATAGCAATGAGATTTTCACACATTAGGATGGTGAAACTGTGCTCAGAAAAAAGGCTAAATCTGCAACTAAATATGTCGTAGACAAATCATGGTTGAAAATAAATTTCTGATCCTTTTCACATCACCATCTAACAATAAAAACTGCTTCTAAAATGATGATGCCAAAGATATCAGAAGGTTCGGCGCTCAACGCAAGGCCTATGCCACACATTATTTGCCTGAGTCGCTTTGGGAAGTTAAACCCCCGCAAACTAAACTAAACATTATTTGCAAGCTGATTAAGAGTGCTTGACAACAGGCATGTACAGCTGCAAGCTGTTTACGTATATGCTGTGGCAACAATTCCAAGAGAGGGCACCATTTGACACAGCATTCGGGACAAAGTGAATGACAGACAAGTGCAGGGATCATGTGCTAAGCGTCACCTGGCGGGCTTGTATCTCGGACCCACTACGCTGTCGCTCCAGTGCCAGCGCTGCCTCCAGCTCCTCCTGGAATGCCCACCGCACAGTCAGAGCCAGGGAGGTGCTCAGAGCCACTCCCTTTTTTTTGAGTGGATAATAAAACATAAAGTGTCCCATAAAAAACTGGAGGGGACACTTAAGCTCTCCCTTAAGGGTACGATGCAAAAGTGTTAATGAGTTAAGGCCCATTAATGCAGAATTGGTAATTCTGGACTTTGCATTCATAGGTACCTGGGAGTCCTCACACCTCTACTGGTGCAGTGGTGCAGTAGTGGGCCAGTGCCCTAAGATGGCAGATGATGCTACCGGTGGGGCTTGCACGACCTAGGCGGCTCACTTACGTTTGCTTCTTTAGGGATTTTTTTAGGAATTTACGCTCACAGTCAATGACATCAACAATGATGCCGGCTTTTCTGTGACACGGGATCCTTAACACTCTCATGCTAACAATGCTAAACATCCTCCTTTATATGTCTGACCTGATTTCTTCAGAGATAGAAGATGACTGTCTGAAAAGCTCCAAGAAAGAACACTACTCAGAAATTTCATACATGGTCCAACAGATGCTATGCTAAAAATGCTTAAAACTGTTTAAGAGCACACAGCACTAGCCGGAAAAAGCATGCAATAGCAATGCCTAGATGTGTCAATAGGATGGATCTATCCAAAGCACTACCATTCTTTGCACAGAAAAAGAAAAAAAAAAACAGAGACCACATTGATGCCTACAGCTCGTGATGTAGCAGCATCCAGGCCTTGTTTGGCAACCTCCAAGGACGTTGTTAGCGATGCACGTTGAGTGCGAACAGCCTCCACCTGTACACCCAGTCAAAAAGCCACGGTTGACATCACTCTCAACCACCCCAGCATCACAGATACAGCAAGATGTATGCCTCTTATAAAGCCCATTCTCTGCATTTAGCTATTGTGTGTTTGTTTGTCTGAAGCTTGCTTTGTGGCAAGCTGTTGTGACACACACACGCATGCACCAATAGCATCCTTTAGCAAATTAGATTCACTCCTTTTCCAATACATGCTTAAAAGCCCATGTGACCAAGTAACCCAATCAAGCATCAATAGGCCAGCAGTCTAGACCAATGTTTTTTTTTTTTTCTGTTAGATTTAAGTCTGCATGTGCAAGAGCAAAATTTTTAAGAAATAAAAGTAAATTTGGGCTCTGAAGCATAGCTGCTATTTCTCCTTCCTGAGTTTTTTCTCATTCTTTTTCCATTCTTCATGGCTTCAGCTCCATTCTTGAAAACAAAATGCTGTCTTAAGCCACTTTCCTTGCACAAAAAGAGAAACGCATGTTCACTGCTCAAAATGAAAATTGGTCACTAATAAGTGGCCGAGTATCTGAAGCACCCCACACCATGGCAGTTTAGTGTGCCAAAGGTGCCGCACACCCGTGCACGGTGGCACTGCAGAGACCAGGAGGAGAAGGGGAGCTTTCCAGGGAAGAGGGTGGGGCAGTGGTGGCAGCTTGTGCCACCCGCACTGACCTCGTCCAGCAGCCGTCGCCTCTCTGCCTCACTCCTCTCCAGGGCCTCTCGATGCTGGGCTTCCCTCTGCACAGACACAGCAGACACCCTCTCACCTGCTGGCTGCCAGGGGCTGCACCTCCTTCATTACTGCCAGAGGTAACACCTCAGGTGATGACTTTGGACGGGCACCTGAGGTATTTACCACTACTGCCCACAATGCTAAACATGGCATTTTTTTGGAAAATACCCTCCTGCGACTCTCCTGCTTATTAAATCCTGCAGGTCTGGTGGCAGTGGGCCACAGAAGATGAAAAACAATGCTGTTGCAAGTCACATGCAGTCATGCAAGGGCTCCACACTGCTACGACATTTCCACACCTTTTCTTCCTGCCTCCCTTGCGCAAGAAGTGCTCACGTTTCACAAGCTTGACGTGATAACACATATGCACTAAACGCCTGCCTTGCCTGGCACTCCACTCATTCTGCCCGATGACGTAGGCATTGGGACTTTTTGGTTTTCATTGTTGAAAAATTCGGCGGAATTTTTCTGGTTTTTGTTTCAGAACCCCACATTCATTTTTTTTACAAATATTTTTTGCTGCAGATGAATCCCTGACCTTTTTTTTGGTGATGAAATGCAGCATCTCAGTACGGTAAAATATGTTCATCTCAGCTTTTTTGCCGGCTCAGGCACTCAATTTATAAATAATTATTGCATAAATGGCCGCATTCAAAGCTGCGCTTGTTCAAGGGCATGTTATTGCCATTAGAAAAAGTAATGGTAGTGAAATGAGTCAACTGGCAAACGAGACTTTAAGTGGATTTTGGCTTCTAAAGGCGGGATATCATGCTAGTGCTGACATAATGCACTAGGTTGAGCACGAGGACAATGGGGCATCGCATGGTTTGCGTGCTGATTGCAGCGATGGAGCTGTTGCTTAAGCAACAGTCACAGTAGCCTTTCTGACATTTATGCATGGTTTTGCATTGGTGTCCCCATATGCAGTGGAGGAACCTTCTTAATGAACCAGGTGGCCTAGGGCATTAATGAGAGCGAACAGCGCTACGCTAACATACGACGCTTGGCGAGGAGGTATGCAGAGACATGTAAGGTAGTGAAGCAATGCCTCAAAAAGTACGACTGTGCTGCTTACTTCAAAGGTACCAGAATCTCACCATGCCCCTGGCTGGTGTACATGATTAATTTCCTCATTTGATTGGGCAACTGCTACTTAGTATCAAGCTGGCTGTGACATCCATGCCATGGATACTGACCTTTTTAGGTTAAAACCGAATTTCGGAAATGAATTCGGCATACTTTTTTCCAGTATTTTTTTTTTTTTTCATTTTAAACCAAAAAGTCCAACCTCTACCTATGACAAATGCACAGACGAGGTACATGCCTTGTCTGTGCGGATCCGAGCTTCAGCTAGTCGTCGGTCAGCCTCTTCTAACTTCAGCTGAAGCGTCTGCTTCTCAGCCGTGAGGGTAGCCAGTGCTGCTGCCCGTGTGTTTTCTTCCTTGCTAGTGTCTGTGGGCACCAGGCACATAGGAGGTGGTTCAGCCATTGCTGCCTGCACCTGGGCATCCTGCCGGTGTACCTTCTGCATTGCAGACATGAACTGTGACTGCTCCTGGTTGCATGTATGAGGCCTTTGCCCAACTGCTGCACAAATCATAGCACCTCAGCTGTCACAACGCTCATAAGCGCACAAGCCACCAGCAAAATTCTAATCCCAGAAGATTTCGCTGTCACCAAAGCTAGCTAGCAAGGGCAGAAACAAAAAACAAACATGACAGCTCACCTGCTGCGTCGCCACAGGAATTTCTGTCACAGTCTGTACACTGCAACACATCAGTGGAATGGTGTCAGGATGCAGGAACAGAAATGACCCCTTTCAGGCACTACATATCTTCACCACACAAATACTTGCTTGCCCTGGATGCTCTGTACACTAACTCATTCACAGTGTGTGAGTAGGCTACTTGAAGCTAGTACACATAGGCTGAGCAGCTTTATCACCACACACCGCATAGGGTAAATCCTCTAATCCTGTTCAGCCCAGAATCAACACACAGCTACGCTACATTTTTTCTGGATGATATAAAGAAACGCTTCAAAAAATATACCACAGTAGAAACAGACTTGTTGCACAAACCTCTGTGACAGCTTTTCCAGGACTTCCTGAAAGGAGAAAATGAAAGGCTATTTAAGGACTCGTCCCAGTGGCTCTGTAGTCAGGGCGCTTGGCTACTGAGCTGGAGTTCCCTGGTTCGAACCCGGCCGCAGCGGCCGCGTTTCGTTTCGATGGAGGCAAAATGAAAAAAGGCGCCCGTTTAAAGATACCCAGGTGGTAGAAATAATCCCACAGCCCTTCACTACGGCACCTCTTTCTTCCCTTCGTCTCTCACTCCCTCTTTTATCCCTTCCCTTATGGTGTGGTTCCAGTGTCCACAGAGATGTGAGACAATTACTGTGCCATTTCCTTTTCCAAAACCAATTTCCAATTTTCATTTTCAATTTACTGAAAGAGACAAATTGGAGTATACATACACTTAGATGAAGATGTAATTGAGCACATTGTCAAAGGTATGTCCAGCTAATAAAACATAAATTTCGCTTGCTAATTGAGAGCTTCAATTTGGAAGATGACACAAGTTCATAAAGCATCAAAGTTTACAAACGTACTTGAAAGAATCAAATGTAGTGCTTGATCACATTAGTTTCATTCAGGCATTAACAAAAAAAGCTAACACTCACAAATGGCACACAGAGTACGCAATAAATACTCTATAACTGGTTTTCCTTAAGCTCAATAACTGCATTAGATTTTATTTTACTCAAAAGTGGCAGGATACAGGTTTGCAGCTGGAGATCACCTGGACCACTTTAAGTCTTAACACGCACAGAATCAGAGAATTGGTGCTCCGAGATTTTCCTTTCTTCCAGATGAGATAACATCAAGTTCACAGGTCTGTACTCAACATACTAAGCTGCAAAACCACAGTGGCCCGTTTATAACTGACAATGGAAGCGAAGATAAAACAGAAGCTCAACAAAACTGCTCATCAATCCCTAGCCACCACATGACCATTCAGCACAGAAACTGCCAGGGCTGCAAATTGCAGCATCACATGCAGTGCAAGAGCAGTACCAGTTTGGCTTTGCTGATTGCAATTTGTCTTTCCTTTTTGTGTTTACTGCAATTATACGTTAAAAATACCTCAAAAGCTACCACTGCAAGATTTATGTAGTATGTACACGTAACACCAGTTTTTACAGATTTGCTTCTGGGCTGCACAGTGCGCCTTAGAAACAGTGTTGCGGCGTTACCGAAAAAAAAAAAACTAACTAAATACGATACTCGTTCTGCTGAAAAAAAAGGAATGCGTTACCGTCCTACGTTAGCTACAAAAAAATGTAACGCGTTATCGCTACCATTACCGAAAAAAAATACCTCATGTTACTTTTTCGTAACTCCATGGCCATAAATTTTAATTAGTGCGTCTTCGCTGCAAGAACTTACAATAACAAAGCTCATATTTCATGTTTAACTTTTTTTATAAACCTCATATTTCGCATAAAACTTCTAGCCTAAACAACGATTTTACCCGAAATCCTGATTTAATGAGAATACTTTGTACAAATGTGCAAAACCTTAGCAATGTTACAGTGGCCTAAAGTTGCCTATAGAGTTACATGTGTAGTGCCCCACGCGGCTGGCAGTGTGCCTGATACCGAAAGAGATGAAGTGTTCCCAGCACGCGCCGGTGAGAACGCTCGGGACCTTGGCCAGGGCTGGACGCTGCCGCCACCGCTCCGCTGCTATCCCTTCTCCGGCAGCCCTCATTAAATGTGGCCACAGTCGCCTTCCTGGGCGACCTCCACACATGGGCGACATCCACACATGTGATGGCTTGCAACTCTGTGGCACATGGTGAACCCATTTTCTGAATGTGAAATTTCTGAATGTGACATTAAACACAAAGTGACATTTCATCAATTCTAACTTCACAAAGCAAACATACTGCACTCTCAACAAATTTACAGTAATTCTGAAAAATGTGATGTTCCAAAATGCTCGGCATGCTTCCACTCTTTAGAGTGTTGTGTGTGAGCGGTTTGGGAAGGGGATGTAGCTCACGGCAAGTGTGTGAATGTGTGTTCGTGCACGTGTTTCGTGTTTTATGGCTATTCTGCTTTCTGGCAGGCAACAAGGGTCGTCGAGAGCACCTGTAGATTTTGTTTATTTGCAACATCACTTTCGGCACTTTTTTTTTTTTCTGAAAAAGAGGTGGAGGGGGGTCAATTGGAATAAAAAAGTAACTAGTAACGTGACACCTTACGTTACCGAAAAATGTTAACATCAGTACGTTACACGTTACAGTTCCAAAACGGTAATGAGCATGTTACTAAGTTACTGAAAAAAGTAAAGCGTTACTGGTAACACCGTTTCTTGTAACGCGTTACCGCCAACACTGCTTAGAAGTTAGGAGAACATTCCTCCTTCCACTTGAGGACTTTGAATTGCCAGAGGTGCTGTCACAGCTCTGACACAATGTTGAACCAGGGAAGGTTCGTACCAGGGAAGGTTTGGAAAGGATGCTAGAGCAGTAGTGCTTGTATAAAATGGCTACTGTTAATATATAGCAGCACAGGAAAGATGTGCTATTTACACAGCTGTGCAATTACAGCCATGGACAAAAGTTTCCAAGATGCGGGTTTATTCCCGCGCAGTCAAAAAAAGTACATCAATGAAAAGCATAGCATGAGGGGGCATGCGTGCTCCATCTGCAGGAACAAATAATAGCTGACTGGTTAACTAGCCAATGCAAAAATGCAGAAATAGATTTTTTCCATGAATCCATATCCTGTGGAATTTGTTTATGACTGTAACACCGCGTGCATATGCTGCACACAGACATGCATTATGTGTGTTTGGACACAAGGCTTACCTTGTGTCCTAATGCACTCTGTTCAAAGAAGGACCCAAGTTTTGTGTGCTACCACTCATAATAGGCATTCCCTGCATTTTGTCGCCGTGTCTGTTTGTATAAAGCCTGCTGTGTGGCATGTTGCTGAGCTGCCCACCAGGTTGTGGGTAACCTGCTAGGTGTTCCAAGACTTGCCATGTGGCATAAAAGAGACTGCTGATAAGCTAAAGTAGGTCGTGGAGGTTGTTCTCTTCCAGAAACCTGAGCAGGCTCCAGCCCTTAGCATTGTCCGTTAACCACAACGAATGGTGTTCCTCCCTGGTTGCTGCAAGTCCAACTCCCAATAATCGTCGTCTTCTTGAGTCCTGCACTCCTGGGCACGTTCCCCAGAAGGAGGCGAAGATCCATCTCAGTGGCCAGCATGGAGCATTTCGGGCATGTGCTGGGCACTGCATCTTCCTAAGAGCCCCATAAGCTAAGCACGCCACCAACGAGGTAAGGGCCGCCCCAGCCCTTATCCTTACAAGGGATACCTACTCCCTTATATATATGGAGTATAAGAGCAGCACAAAAGGGTTCTCGCACAGCTTCAGCCCTCGCCGTTCGATGACGTTCCAGGTCACACTCGCGGTAATACAGAACGTACTACGTCCGCCGCTATGGACAAGGGTGGCGCCAGTGAACCCTCTAAAGATTCGGTTACTCGAAAAACACAAATACCTCCGAAAGCAGAAGATTGGACAGTTGCCGCCGCAGTTCAGTTGGTAGAGCACTGGACGCGAAATTCAGAGGTCTATGGTTCGGATCCCACCGCCGGCATGATTGTTTTTTCTTCTGCTTTATATTTAATTGTCTTCAAGCAACAGATTAATACTCTCCCATTGATCAGCACCAGAAATTAAAAAAAGAAAAAAGGAACATTCCCCTATACACCTTGGTTTCAGTGGCTGATGGCTTCCATCGTTGTACTCCAACTTCATTAAGTTATAAGGGAGAGGGTAAGTGCACGGGGGAATAGGGGCGCATGTACTCCTTATAGAGGACGGAAAGATGGGAAGCGCGAAGTGGAGATCAAAAGGGAGGTGAGTGAGAGAGGCATTCGTATTTGGGGCTTGATTAGTAGAGGCCTCTGCCTTCCTCTAGTGAACATTTTGAGCATATTGTGTCCAATGCATCTGGACGCATTTCATTATTTTCATATTGAGAGCATGTATCTCCTGAGTGATGCTTAGTGTCTTCGTCACTCGTCTGAGTTGTTTAATAGCTGCGAAGGAGTCCGTGTATATATGGGGTTCTATGTTATTTATACATTCCATAGCATCACAGATAGCGGTGGGTTCCATCACAAGCGGGTCCAGATGATCTGAGATTATTCCCAATGTGTGATTATCTCAGAATGTGTACGGCTAATAGTAGCCGTTCATCAGCCCTTTTCTATGAATGATGCCTCCGTATAACCTATACACGTTCCTGGATCTCTATCAATCACTGTTCCAGTTGTCAGCTCTGATTTATGATGGAGCTTGGTCGTCTTGTTTGTAGTTGATGACGATGGATTTTTATGGCACAAGGGCATCTGTGGCCAAAGAGCGTCATGGCATAAGGTGTTGTCGACGACCCGAGGTGGGGTCAAAGACCCATTTTCCAAGCGTTTCACTCCAGATAAGCCGAGCATCAGGCAGGGGAAAGCTTGTACCAATTGTATCACCGGTGGGGATCGAACTCCGCACCTCCCTCAACCACTTGATCAACTACTTGGCCACCGCTGCGGTTTTGTTCGTAGTTATTGTAGCGTATGTCCACGGAGGGGGGTTCTATCATTTTTGGTGGCTGTGCTATTACCTCCCTGTATGCAGCCCACAGTGCAAACTGCCCACCGTGGCAGTCGGCACTTCAATTAATGACTGGCCATGAGAGGTTGATTGGGAAGAGCAACCTGTCTCACAAGCCACTCCAATGGCATCACAAGGCAGTGGTGCATCACTTAGCTGTTGCACTACCGTGCCAGGAGTGAGGAGTGGTACAAGGGCTCCCAAGGATCTATGAATGCAATGTAGAGAATGACCAAATCAGCATGTATGAGCATTAACCTACTATCGCTATCCGAACAACGTCCGTGTGTGAACAATGAACCCGAACACCAGAACCAAAGTAAAAACCAAATTTCTGCGCACTTAATTCGCATTTGGAAGAACTACGCAAATCGATAATATTTTTTTTTTCCTCTGCTTTGTGTTCCAAGGCACAATGTCGTTTCAATCAATTACTCTCTCTGTGTGAGGTGCACAAAAGATCCTCGGGAGGATTTGTGAACGCGGTGCGTCGACAGTTGTGTTGGACAGCGGAGTGCTGCGTGTGCCAGCCCAGCGTTGCACGTGTGCGCGTGACAAGGGTGTGTGCGAGCCAACGGCGACAAAGAGCGTGGTGAGCACGAGGATCAGAGAGCTGATGTGTCAGAAAACCGAGGTGTAAATGAAGACAACGCAGCGGAGATCGGGTCATTCAAGCATGGAGGTGGCAGCCATCGGACGTTGGGTCCGTGCAGCCGTGACCTCCCTTGGATCACCGACGTAAGCCACCTGTGTCCCTTTCAAGCTTGGAGGTGGCAACCGATGGATTGAGGATCTGTACTGCTTAAACGCACCCTTGGATAGCCTGTTTAAAGCCTCTGGCGTTTCAAGCCGTCGTCGATGGGATCTGGCTACGATTCTCCTGCTGCTGCCATGTTCTTCGGGCTCTTGACGGGAGACCACCGGCGTCTCCCTGTGTTCATCTCCGCCCATACCACCTGGCTCACTTGCGCCGCTTTCTTCGCCAGTGAGGCATCGCACTACAACCACCCGCGTCTGCCCTGTCTGCAAGGCATCCCCACTTCACCTGGGACGCTCAGTACCTGGTGAACTTTCCTTGGTTTTTTTTCATATCGCTCTTTTCCTTTAAATTATAAATATGGCTTCGTTTTGTTTTGTTTTATCTCTTTGTTCTCTTGTACTCTTGTTCCAATCTGCACACGATAGCGTTCCCCTTCGGAAAGTCGGGGACGCGCTACCAATTCCATTCCAGATCCCCTCTGCAAGCTGCCAACAGCACCAAAGAAAGGTTTGCCAAAGTTGGCTTGCACCAAGAACTGGGGCAGTGTACAGGTCACTGCACAGCGTTTTTTTCTTCCATGTCAAAATCTGGAAGCAGCCTTGCGTCCTACTTACTGGCTGTGCCTGCAGCACCTGCTCCAGCTGGGCCCTGAGCTGAGTGGCCTCCTGCAAAAGGCACAGTGGAAATCACATGCAATGAAGCCCTCAGAGATGGTGCTGCCTGTACCTACCATGCGTGCCTGCTGCAAGTCACTTCCCAACTGCTGCCGTGCTAACACCAATTCTGAGGTCACTGCATTCAGAGAAGGAAAGGGAAAAAGAACTGAATGTTGGGACTTGAAAACCTTGATGTTCAGCTTCACCATTTAGGGCAATGACAACTGTACTATTTTGTTCCACGAGCTCAATTATGCGATGGAACAGTACAATTCTGAAAGGTCTCATTATTCGCCCTTTTGGCACACGATTGTTCAGTACAGCTCCTGGACATAGAGGTCTCATTTCAGACAGATATTTACCAAATTCATGTCCATAGCAAAGGTGTACACAACCCTGGAGAAACAAGATGCTGTCTCCCAAACAAACAACAATTGTCACCACCCTGAATGGACGTGCTGACATGGAGGCACCCCAGTTGGGGCCTGCTTAGACACATTCACAGCCCATGACTACATACGCAGTGCCTTGCCCTCTTCAAGAGCTCGAACCTGGGACCTCAGCATCTCAGCCTCCACCTGCAAAATTGTGGCAGATGCATGCTAAGTCAGCAGTACACAACACACACTGCTTTTACAAAGACTCAGGCAAGTTTCTCAAGACAACCTGACTGCCTGCACAAAGAGAGCACAGTTGATCCACAAAGCAGTGCTTGTCCAAAAAATGTGCAAGGGTCGGTCAGAAAGTAAAGCACAATCCATTGTAGGCCGGCAATGGTAGTCACTAGAGAAATGAAATTTTGAAGGTAAAAGCACTGGTCCTTTATACCCTAACCCTAACCCTTACCTAATTTGTTTCCTGTTGTTTCTCATAAGCTACCATGGATCATCAACGTGACACCCTAGCATGCAAATGTGCAGTGATCAAATTCAGCAACATCAATTTGCTGTAAACTGTTGCCAGCCTAAGGGACAACACAGCGAATCGAAGTAACGTGACACCCTAGCATGCAAATGTGCAGTGATCAAATTCAGCAACATCAATTTGCTATAAACTGTTTCCAGCCTAAGGGACAACACAGCGAATCGAAGTAATGTGTTTTAAGGGCTTCAGATGTTTCAGCATGGTCATCGCAGTAACCAAGTCCTTCCACATTAAGGTAAACCGTCAAGCTCAATAAGACCATTGCCGACATGCTTTCTATGCATGTCGACACTGACTATAAGAACTGGGACCAGATCTTGCCTTACGTCACATTCGCCTATAACACTGCTATTCAAGAAACGACACGCTTCATGCCGTTCCGTTTGGTGCACGGTCACGAAGCCACAACTATGCTCGACGCAATGTTACTGCCAGATGTTGCACATCCTTTCGTCGCTGGTGCTGAACAGTTCGTTCAGCATGCTGAGGCCTCCTGCCAGCTAGTTAGACAGCGAACCCGTACCCAGCAAGAAACTGATGCTCACCGCTACAACCTTCATCACCGGTCGGTGTTTCACCACCCTGGCGATCAAGTTTGGGTTTGGACCCCAATCTGCCTGCGGGGTCACTTCGAGAAGCTTCTGTGCCACTACTTCAGCCCCTACGAGGTACTGCAGAAGCTTAGTGACGTTAACTACGAAGTGGTCCCACAAGAGTCTGTTCGCTTTTCCAAGTGGCAAGCGGCATCTGAAATTGTGCACGTCGCCAGGATGAAGCCTTACCATGCCCTGCCATGCCATGCGGTCTCACCCTAGGATTTCTTCGGCCAAGTCCGGCACCACAGACTGTTCCGGCCCCCGTGATTCTGCATCGCCCTGCCGCATCGGGTCGATGCTGTTTTAAAGGGAGAGCAATGCCACACAGTTGTCCATTTACTGGTGCCGCCATGTGGTGCGATAGCTCCCGCTGGTCTTTTGAGTCTTCCTCGGCTCGAGCGTGGGTTGGCTGAGTGTGCCTGCTCTGCTAGCCCTGGTGCGTCCTTCTGCCCTTTCTGCCGGCTCTCGGTGACAATATTAGCTTGTCATTTTAGGATCCAAAATAAGGGCTTTGCACAGTAAAGGGACTAGGTTAGAATAGGTTGTGAAGAAAGGAAATACATGGTAGCTCTCCCTCAGAGTGCACACCTGAACATGCCTCGAGGGAAGGGATGAAAGAGCGAGAAGGAAGAGGGGAAAAAAAAATGAAGGTGTATCACACATTTTATAGCAAAAGCTGCAACAGCTTTGCACAAGCCATTTAGTAGAAGCAATTTAGGGGGTAGAATCGCAGCAGTGTAACCTGTTAGGTGGACACCACAACACAGCGCAACTGAGGTGTCCACTGACCCAGATGTCAGTTAGGTGCCTTTCCTTTCCTAGAAACCAATGGAATCTAAACCCTCTGCTGGCTTTCAAGAAAACATGATACGTAGCTGCCTCAATTTGTACATGGATGCCACCAACATCTCACAGTGCGACTGAAGTGTCCACTGATCCAGTAAGCCAGTTATGCACCTTTCCTTTCCTGAAAACCAACAGAGGGTTTAGGCTGTGAATAAGACAACTTCATGCAAACAGGTCCTGGAGTATGTGAAGTGTGCCGAGGATGCGACTGAAATGCAGACCGCAAGAGGAAGGAGGACAACTATTCACATGAGCATATAGACACCAAAGCAGGCCTGTGAAACATCAAAATGGGCTTGCCACCTTTTGGCCACAATGCCAATCAGCTTTCGCTGATTAATGCACTTAGCCAGTAAGCTTAAATCTAATGCTGTCTTAAAACTAAATGCAGAAACCCCAATGTTATGCATAGCTAGCTGGATAACCGTGCACTTCTACAGATGCAGTCTGTTTCAGAGAACAGTAACACAACGATTGTGCATAATTATATAGTTCAGCAGAAATTAATGCTATTATAAAAAGTTTTTCTGAATGTGTTAAATGCAGATGCAAATTTTGTCTTCATTAGGCGAGTCTATAAAATGCTGGCTTCTACACTAGCTTTCCAAGGTTAAAGGCAGAGGTTTGCAGAGTCTACAGTGCCCCAAAGAAATTATCCTTCTACCATTCTACTAGGTGGTATACACAGAATTGTAATGTTTTTCAAAATATGGAAATCAAAAATTCTTACGGTGTCACCCTTGTTGAGAATAGCTCCATGCAACCGGGACACCTCCGTCCGCAACTCCTCTGAGCAGGAACGTTCCTCCTGCAATCAGACACTAGTGTTCAGTCGAGCTTGCTGCTGGGCTAGTTGATGCATGCTGCACGTTCAAAATTTTTCGACACAACAGGGACACAATGAAAAGATGAGCACTTGTGAGCAATGTACCTCGTCTTTTCATCCTGCCTCTGTCAACATCATCATCAACCTGACTACACCCACTGTAGGACAAAGGCCTCCCCCATATCTCTCCAATTGACTCTGTTCTGCGCCAGCTGCGGCCACCTTATCCCCACAAACATCTCTATCTTATCCGGCCACCTAACTTTCTGCCGCACCCTGCTATGCCTGCCTTCTCTTAGCATCCAGTCCGTTACCCTTAATGACTATCAGTTACCTTGCCGTCACATTACATGCCCTGCCCAAGCCCATTTCTTCCACTTGATTTCCACTAGGATGTCATTAACCTGCGTTTGTCCCCTCACCCGCTCTGACCGCTTCCAGTTTCTTAATATTATACCTATCATTTTCCTTTTCATAGCTCGCTGCATTGCCCTCAATTAAAGTCGAACCCTTTTCATTAGCCTCCACATTTCTGCCTCGTAGGTGAGTACTGGTAAGATACATATACTTTTCTCTTGAGGGATATTGGTAAACTGCCTTTCATGACCCGAGAGAACTTGCCAAATGCATTCCACCTCATTCTTATTCTTCTGGTTATTTCACTCTAGCCTTCTTTCACTCCCATCTTCTTCCTTTCCTTCCAGCCCAGTTCGGGTGCACCCTTTCCTTTCTTCAAAAACGAATTTTTTTCACTCTCGTGATCCGGATCTGTGGTCACTACCTGCCCTAAGTAGAAGTATTCCCTTATCACTTCCAGCACCTCGCTACCGATTGTAATCTGCTGTTCCCTTCCGAGACTGTTGAACATTACTTTGGTTTTCTGCATATTAATTTTTAGACCCACTGTACTGCTCTGGCTCTCTAACTCAATGATCATGTTTTACAGTTCTTCTGGTGAGTGACTTAGCAAGGCAATGTCATCAGCGAATCGCAGATTATTTTGGTATTCTTCATTAACTGTTATCTCCAACTTTTCACAATTCAGGCCTCTGAATACTTCATGTAAATGGGTGATGAATATCATTGGCGAGAACGTGATTCCCTGCCTAACACCCTTTCTTACTGGAACTTTGCTGACTTTACGGAGACTTTGGTATCTGTACACCCGCTATAGATATCTTCCAGTACATATTATTATACAAGGCTATCCTACACCCTGATTCCGCAATGGCTGCTAGACTGCTGAAGTTTCGACCGAGTCAAATGCTTTCTCGTGATCTATAAAGGCTATATATAGGGGTTGGTTACTCTCTGCACGTTTTCTCTACCACCTGATTGATAGTGTGAATATGATCTATTGTGGAATATTCTTTACAAAAGCCTGCCTGATCATTTTGTTGATTAAAGTCTAAGGTTGGCCTCACTCTATAGTGATTACCTCAGTAAATACCTTATAGGCAACGGACAGTAAGCTGAGCAGTATGCAATTTTTCAAGTCCTCGATGTCTCCTTTCTTCTGGATTAAAATGATATCGGAGTTCTTCCAGGCTTCCTGTATGCTCAAGGTCATAAGGCATCACGTATACAGTATGGCTACTTTTCCCAGCAAAATCCCGCCACCGTTCTTACACAGATCTGCTGTTACCTGAACTTCACCAGTTGCTTCCCCCTTTTCATTGCCCCTAAAGCTTTCATTACTTTCTATTTTGTTACTGGCGGGATGCCCCAGTGCTACACACTACTGCATCTCTCATTAATGTCCTGATTACACTGACTACTGTATAGATTTGCACAGAACGCTCAGCTACATTAACTACCTTATCCATATTGCTGATCGCACTGCCCTCTCTCTTAATGAATACATCTTATTTTTGCCTATGCCTAGTTTTCTCTTCACTGCTTTTAGGTTGCTTCCGTTCTTTACAGCATGCTCGATTTTCTCAATATTGTCACGAAGTGGTGACTGCAATCCGGAGAGCAGAAAGACAGTGAAAATGGCATCTAAACAAAACTCTTTATTTGGGCTGACGTGCGCCCACAATGGACTGAATCGCTTAGTGGCGGCGTAGCAACAAGCGTGCTCAGCGGTCGTCGAACAGAATACCCGCTGCTCTCGGCTGTGCTCAATTTAAAGCTGATAGTGAACTTTCAAGATAAAGCGTGCAAAGTTACTACAACATTCTGGAACAATGCAGAATCGGCTCTGCCTGGATGCAATCAATCGACATATATCGGTTGTGTCTTGCATTGCAAACTGTGGAAACCTGTTTCCCCCCTCCATTTCGACGCGGCCCATCTTCGCCGGCGGTCACACAGCACTGGCTGGGCGAGGAGGGAAGTCTCCCTCATGGAGGAAAGGGAACGGCGACGGGAGCGCGACCTCGTAGGTTACGCGGAATTCTGTGGGACCGGAAAGAGTATCTTCGGGATCCGGCCAGCGTCACGAGCGGTTGCAGCCGCACGCTCTCGTCAACTTCCGCGGCAGGCGCACGGGGATCCGTTGTGCCTTGCCGTTGGACTTCTGGTTCCGGGCAGCGAAGCGAGTGCAGCAAACGCGCGTTCTGGTCGCCTTCCCCAGCAAATGCTAGGGAATGGCTTTGCCCCAAGAATGCGGCGCGCACGGGAAAACCTGGCCGCCATTATCGGCGCATACAAACGTTCGCCGCCGATACCTCCGAAGTCGCGCCCCTGCCCCAGCTGTTAAGTCGGAAGTCCTTACGCTGCCTTCTACTTCCGAGGAATGCCTCGTTGATGTTTTGTAGCTAGCTGGCCCACACTGCGTATTAATTACAACTGTAATAAATAGCATATGAGTGTTAACGCTTGGTCATCCCCTCCCTTTGTTCCCTCGGGCACGAACCCCTCCGCGGTTAGCGAACGGGAACGCTGTATCCGCAGAGTGGCAGTGCGGGCAGGGCGGAAGGCTGTCCCCCGCCGTATTTCCACAAAACAAAGCGATAAAGCAGAGTGCCGGCAGCTTTGAAGAACAAACAAACACTACAAATATTCGCGCCATTACTCCCCTCTCAAAGAAGCGTTGACCCAATGCTTCAAAACATAAGGAGACTAGAAACAAAATGGATTGTGCAAAATAAACACCGAGTGTGGAAACACAGCGTCCATAATTTTTAGTGTGCATAATAGGGCTTTACATGGACGACATGGACAACTTCTGGTCGTACATGGTGTAGCTGGGACGCAGTCATTTCATCAGGGACGACTTCATAGTCCAGTTCATCTAGCCGACAAAGAACCTTGTACGGGCCAAAATAGTGGCGCAAAAGCTTTTCACTCAATCCGTTGCGGCGAATGGGTGCCTAAACCCAGACTCGGTCTCCTAGCTTGTATTTCGCATTACGTTGCAAGGTTTCGCTCGTGAGCAACCTCACATCCTGAGGTTGCTGT
Source organism: Amblyomma americanum (assembly GCF_052857255.1). Classification (NCBI taxonomy): domain Eukaryota; kingdom Metazoa; phylum Arthropoda; class Arachnida; order Ixodida; family Ixodidae; genus Amblyomma; species Amblyomma americanum. The sequence goes on along the minus strand of NC_135503.1, from coordinate 4,159,362 downwards.
CTTTAGTTTCTCCTATGGGGACTGGGAGACCTTCCTTGTACCGTGACTGCGTAGCCGCAGCGTGGCGATACAAAGCGCGAGGTTGACAGCGATGGTGAGCGCGAAAAGCAGTTTGCCGTGTAATCCTCTCAACGCAGGTACTCGTCGATTTCTTCCAGGCATTGGCCGAAGTGTGGTCGTGGCACGTCAACGGCAAATCCACGAAGACTGATATGTCAGTATGGGCAGTGACGAAGAATATGGCCGGCCTCACCGCAATGGAAGCACAACGGCCAGTTGTCACATGTCCTCCAGGCGTCACATTTCCAGGGGCTTGAGTGTCACTTGTAGGCTGGGCAGGCGGGAGCAGGGACGCGGCATTCTGGAATAAGTGGTTCATGTCGGAGAGCACTTGGAGGGTGTCGTTGGGGCTGAGGAGTGCGTACTGCAGCGGCGTAGGTCATGGCTGGGGTTCTGTGGCCGTCAGGGGCCAAGTGCCTATTGCACTTCCTGTACCACATCCATGAGAGTCGCTGCTTGCAACTGTGGGGAGGATGGCAGCAGTCCTCGTAGCTCCACGCAGACAACTCCACAGACAACTTCCCGCAAGCTGCCGCTGGTGGTGGTCACCTTGTCCGGATAAATTGCAGAGACATAAGCAGGGCAGTTGTACTGCCGAGTCCGGATGACGAGAGTCTTCTCGATGGTGCAGGCTTCTTGCATGAATTCCTCGACGGTTTTTGGCGCCTGGCAAAGAGTTGTCCTTTGATGCCACGCATTAAAACTGAACTTTCATTTCCTCAGTCATATCGGGATCAGCGTGGCGAAAGAGGCATTTCATTTCTTCAACGTAACCATGTACGGGCTCATTTGGAAGCTGGATCCCGAACTCGAGGACGCCTTCGGCTCTTTCTTTCGTCACAACACTGGTGAATGTCTTCAAAAGTTCTCTCTTGAATAGCCCCCATGTGTTTAAAGACGACTTGTGGTTTTCATACCACGTGCGTGCTGAGCCCTCCAGTGAGAAAAAGACGCGTCCTATTTTAGTCACATCATCCCAACTGTTGAACAAGGCAACGCGCTCAAATTAGTCCAACCATTCTTCGGGGTCTTCGCCTGGGAAGCCACTAAATGTTTGCGGCATCCGCGGGCGCTGCAGGACAATCGGGGTCAACGTCTGTGACAAGAGCATGGTTGACGCTGCGGTATCTTTTCATCGTTGGGTGCAGTCCGACAGAGTCCCGATCTCAGGCTGCTCTCCTTGGAGACGTCGGCTGGTTCGGTGAACTGGTGGCTCATTCTCCAGTGTGAAGCGCAGAGGGCTGGTGTCACGACTTGAAGGGGGTGTACGGTACATTGACGGGGACCCAGCACCTCCACCAGGTGTCACGAAGTGGTGACTGCAATCCGGAGAGCAGAAAGACAGCGAAAATGTAGTATAAAAAACTTTATTTGGGCTGATTTGCGCCCACAATGGGGTGAATCACTTAGCGGCGGCGTAGCAACAAGTGCGCTCGGCGGTCGTCGAACAGAATTTCCACTGCTCTCGGCCGCGCTCAATTTAAAGCCGACAGCAAACTTTCTAGATAAAGCATGCAAAGTTACAACATTCTGGAACAACGCAGAATCAGTTCTGCTTGGGTGCAATCAATCAAGATATATCAGGTCGTGTGTTGCATTGCAAACAAAGCGATAAAGCAGCGTGCCAGGCAGCCTTGAAGAACAAACACTCCAAAGATTCGCAGCACTATATAACTCCTTATGTTAGCTACGTTGCGCTTATTTATTAACTTCCGATTGCTTTGCCAGTTCTATACTGTCCGTACAGTTAGATGCTTTCATGCTTCGGCGTTTCTGAACCAGATTTTTCGTCTCCTGAAACAGCTTGCCAGTATCCTGTCGAAGCAACCTACCGCCTACTTCTACTGTGCATTCTGATGACAGCTGTGAGATTATTGTTCATTGCTTTAACATTAAGGTCGTCAACCTCAGTTAAAGCTGAATATTTGTTCAGTAATGGTATCGTGGACTTTGCAGACACTGCAGGCAACGCAGTGTCTGCAGCACCTTGAGCAGAAAGTTTTGTACCTGCTGATCTGAGAGCACTGCTTTAAGGGGTGACGCAGTTCTGAAATCTCCCGAAAATGGCCAAAAAAAATATTTTTTGCTAACTGCTGTAACCACTTGTATGACTCGTTTTTTATGCAGTTCCAAAGTTTCACTGTTGAAATCTACCGGGAAGCACACCAAATAAAAGTGTTTCGGAACCATGGAGGCTGTGCATTATGGGGAAACATTTGAAACAAACTTCATCTTTTTCCATTACAGCTTTCTGCCTAGAGGCTCACCTTGTGGAGCAGATTTCTTCACAACAGTTTTATCTATTTTGACTACGTTTGTTTTGCTGCACTCCTAAGATAACACGGTCAAGATATTCTTTGTTTTCCAAATTTGTGAATTTTAAAATTCTTGAATGAAAATTTCTTCTTACTGTAGATATGTCGACAGACACTCCATCGCAAAACCTTCAAAACCAAAATTTGTACTTTGCGAAAAAAAAAATTTTCAAGAGTGTCTTGACCTGTAGCACATGAGTAGGGATGCAATAAATGTTGACCCAAACTTCTGCCACATTTTCTTAACTGTGCAGACTTTCTTAACTCTGCATTCTCAACTTAACATTCATAGATTGCGGCGAGTCCTCATACCATTACCAGCGCAGTGGTGCAGTGGTTAAACAATGAGCCCGAGCAACCTCTCGCGTAGCTTACCAGAGTTACTACCCGATCTTACCTGAGCTTTCGCCCACTGGCTGCAGCTTGCGCGGTGCTCCTCCGAACTTACCCAAGCTTGCTCGAGTAATGCTTACGCATTAAAAGAGTGACAGGACGGTTTCAACTGTGTAACATGAGATTCAGCGAAAGCTGTTGAGGTAGTTATATTTCATGATGTGGGAGTTACACAATATGACAGCAATTTTGCATCTGCGCAGTTCTAGAGCGCACTTTATAGTTTTTTGCTCACACTAGTTTCTAGGCTAGCTTGCCCCTCCAATCCACTGGTCTAGGCGTGCAGCACTACCGATGATCCTCTCAGGCGATGCATTTTGCAGCAGCCACTGCAGATTGGCCACACTACATTCCTCTGCTCTCGCCATGGTCTCCCTTCTCCTTCCATGGCAACAACCCTCTAGATGGTTCCCGTGGTAGCCACCCCCCGGTTACACATTCCAATACTTTCCTCCTTCCAGGGTAACTGCCCTCCAGGTGGTCCCTGTGGCAACCACCCACTGGCTGGGCCTTCTTACACTCTCACCATGTCCTCCTCCTTTTACAGTTACTGTAACCCTCCGTACTAACCATATGGTAACCACCCACCCCTTCCCAGGGTAATTACCCTCCTGTTGCGCCTTCCTGTACTCTTGCCATGCACCCCCCTTTCTGCAGTAGCCCTCCTTCTAGGGCAACTACCCTTAGAAATCTTGTCCCTTAGAAATCACTCATTGGTTGCACCTTCTCATCTCTCATCACACCCTCCTCTTTCCGCAGTAACCATCCTCTGGTTGGTGATTCTTTAGCTCTTGCCACATCCTCCTTCCAAGGTAACCACCTTCCAGACGATTCCCGTGGTAAACACACATTGGTTACACCTTCCTACACTCTCGCCATCACCTCCTCCTTCCATGGTAACCACCCTCCAGTGGTTCCCACGGCAATGCACCCACTGGTTACGCTGACTACTATGACATACTGCTACTACAATGCAAAACCCAGGAAAAGGCACTGCAGAAACTGACCGTTGCAGCGTTCTTGCTTTTCACGCCGTGTTCCCGAGACCCGGGCTACTTGTATGCAAGTACATCTTTATAGTTTTGAGGTGCCTTGCCCCATTTTCCTTTACACTGTGAAGAAGCCACTGCATTTCTCCTCCATATCGTGTCCTCGTGGGAACGGCCTGTCTGTGTGTTAGCCACCATGGGGGGGTGACTACTGCTGTATTTCAGTTCTTCATGTCGCATGCCACCAGTTTTGGTCCACTCGTATATTTGCAAATATTCTGTTGGTCACTAAACGTACAAGACCAGAACTGGTTGAAATTTTCAACGTAGTTGCTGGCATATAGTGTTATCATTAAGCGGAAGAAAAACAGTGTAACTATAGGACATTTTTAAATGCTCACGATTTTTAGCGCATGAACTGGAAAATCGCATGAACAGGGAATATGTCCACGAGGATCTACTATATGCAGAGATTAATGGGTTTCCATCAATGATGCTGTAAGCCACTCGCACTGTGCTGCAGGGGAGTATTTTTTATTCAAATTTATATAATGATATTATTAATAATGTCAAGTGGTGGTGACAGAGCCATGAATAATAGACGAGCATACCGAGGTGGTGCTGAAACGAATTCTTTATTAAGCTGTTTGTGCCCCCAATACCTGAACAACTAGGTGGTGGCGACAACAAATGAGCTCGGCGGCTGTCAAAGAACAGAATCACTGCTGCTAACCGCACTAAATTTAGAGCTGACAAAGAACCATTGAGGTAACGTGCCAAAAGAAACGATGACAACCTCAAATAATGTAGAAGCAGTTGAGCGTGGCTGCGATCATTCGAGGTAAACTTAGTCACATCTCGCATCACAAGCAATGATAAAGTCACATGCTGGCAGCTTTGAGTATGAACAAATATACATTACCAAGCTTTGCAGCAATATAACAAAAGATGCTCTCATCATCATATATAATGATGATTCAATGCCACCTTTTAGAGAAGGTGACCCTGACAATATGATTAATAAGGTGGATGACACACTCACTGCTTGCTTGTTTGGGTCGCTGTAATGTGCTACATGTAAATGCAAATAAAACATGAGCCTCTTTTTCTTTCGTCCAAAAGGTAAAATATAAAAATATGACCTGATCAATTTGCTTTAACCCAAACCATACTAAAGTTCTCACTAAGATTAAAGGGGCCCCGAGGCATAAATCAAGCATGCGGTTTTTGTTCTTTCTAGGCTAAGTATAAGACACTGTGATGCCTGAACATCCAAAGAGATTGCCGACGTCACAATATTAATTATTTTAATCTTCTCCTGAAATGCATTTCATGCCGAAGGTGTTGAAACAAAGTGGCGAATTTCGGCAGCAGAAATGAGGTGGCAAACAAACTTGGCGTGGCCATTGTGAATGGTTGGGCATCCAATATGAACTTAGTAGCCATAGGCTCTGGAAGTGGATAAAAAATATGATGCATGTCAGTGTTGAGTGTTCTCAGTGTTCCCATGCTTTTCACAGAAAAAAAAATGAGAAAAGAAAGCAGTGAAATCGAGTGAAAGGGAGCGAAAGCCAATGAGAATAATGCGAGTGTAAACACTTTCCATTTCAATTCAAACTACCATGGAAGCGAGTGCTGCTGTTCAAATTGCCCATGATGATAGTTCAGTAAAATACTTAGCGGGGCAAGTTGGTGCATAGCTTCCATAATTCAAGCGCAACAAAGACAGCACACAGAAAGGAGAACGACAGGACATGCGCTTCTGGAGAAGCCAGCAATAAATAATAAAAACACCAGTCGACACACCAAAGCCAAAAGTGCGGAGAAAAGCCAAACAGGAGATGGGGTTCGGGAGTGGGGGGGTTCGCTTTTTAATCCTATCAACATCAAAGAGATTACAAGGAAACACCCAGGAGCTCCCTTTTTAGTCACCCCTGCATTGTCTGCGACTTGTACCTATGTGGAAGTATGACACAGTCAAAATGTGCAGCTGTGGGCTACCCTGGCAACGCAACAATCTGCCTTTTTCACAAGATGTGGCGCCCTCTGGGGAGTGGGCTGAAGTGGTTGAACACCACGCGCAAGCCGCGTACCGACAGGGCTAATCGGGAGCATAAAGACTGATGCGTAGTGTCTCTGAGAGAAAAAGGGCGGCGGAGGAGCGCTAGTCCTGAGCAAAACCGGTGCAGAAGCGAAACTGGACGGTTCTGCCCATTGCATGCGCAGTAGGAGCTGGCAGTTTTCTTCAACTAATGAGACTGGAGGAGGAGAGAGACGCAAGCTTCTTCTGCATGTGTGCAAGTTGCGGCGCTGACTGGCAGTGCCCATTCTCATCACTGGACGAGTGAAATGCATTTTTGTCTTATCTTTTTATTTTGAGTTTTCTAGGCGAAATAACTATCATTTGCACGATCTGATTTCAATAGTCCCTTTTGCAGTGGTGTGTAGAAGATGTGATAAATCCCTCTAATCAGAACAATCAACAGTGAAAAAAAAATGTCACACTGCTCCTTTAAAATGCTTGGAGTGGGTTTTACAAGCAAATTGTTCCGGGATGCACATCTGAACAAAGTAGCCTTGAAAGATGCCTGTGTCATAGGCCTGTTCTATCGACATCATATCCTTCCATTACCAACTGAACTACTATTACTTAAATTTCTATCCATGTCACATCTACATTACTGTCGTCTTATATGCGGTAGAGCAACATCAACTATCATGGTTTCTGGTGTATAAATCGCACTTTTGTATAAGTCACTCTCCCTGCAAATGGCTATTTTTTCAGAAAAAAAAAAATTGCCCTTAAGTTGCACTGGTGCGTAAGACATATCTATCCATTCAGTAAGCACTATAAAAGCATACTGAGTATCCCACCTTTGGAAAGTGGAATGAAAAGGCACTTTCAGCAGCTGCTGTGCACGGACAATCCTTGTGGTCTGACTAGCATGCCTTCTTCCCGTAGTCTGCCTTTTTCTGTTGGTTTCATGGACCTGAGCACTCTTAGGGTTTTGCGCCAGTCCTGGACCATCTCTTCACTAAAATGTCAAATCTGTCTCTCTGCTGCCCAGTTCGCATTCCTTAGCATATATTCAATGTTAAACAACTTGAATTTGCATTGCAGCTCCTTCAACTTGTAAGAAGTCTCACGTTGAAAGAACAATGCGCAATGCGTGCAAATCTAAATGGAAGTGATAAGAATGACACCAAGATCAAAACTTTCGAGAACACGCGAGATTTTGTGATTCTGCCCATTCGGTAATATCTTAAAAATAACCTGACTGTTTCCTGCTTTACACGTCGATTTTATTTTCAAGCATAGTTACTGGGCGAGGTAAAAGACAAAGCACAATAGAAGGTCATTATTGACGGTATATAAGTGACACCGCTGTATAAGACGCACCTATGAATAGTTCAGAAAACACACGCACAAACACACACACAACTTATACACAAGAAAATACAGTAATCTCTACTGTCTGCAAGCTTTATCTAGAAGCTTTATTGCCTATAAAAAAAATGACCTTTGAGTTGTACTTTCATCCAGCCCAAGAGCTACACCACTGAAGAACTCTCTAGAACTGCTGATGCAACAAATATTTTTCCCCTCTATGACATAATCTTTGCTCAATGTTGTTAAAAAGAACTCGATCAAGAAATTTTCTTTGTATCTGACTTGGCTGAACGTGTTACCTATGTGCTGATGTACCCACTGCATTGTATGGTGTTTTCTGCATCTACTCCATGAACTACATACCCCCTTCTGGCACCATTTTTTGTTTTAATTGAAAACAATTACTTTTCCCTTTAAATAGTGTGTTTTCAGGCCTCATGAAAGAGCATTTGTTAGTTTTCCAGGGCGAAAGACCAGCGGGTAGGTTTTTAAAAGGATGAGCAAAATTCTGTACCAAGTGTTGGATTGGCTGGAAATACTAACATCAAAATGCCTGGATTTTTCAAGTAACCACCCGAAAGATCGTGGAATCACTTTGTGTTTCGAGACACACATTACGCTTGAAACTGCACAAAAACAATCGATGTTATCATTCGCGGGAAAACCTGGCTGCATAAAAATGGCGGACAAGGTGCTACGCAGCTTGCTTTGTGATATATTATTTACTACGTTCACTACATGACACACAAAAAAACTTATTTGCAACAAGGATGCTAGATTGAACTGAAACAATGAAGTAACTACTAGGTGCAGCACACTTTCAGAAAAAGTTGTGCATCTGCTGTGTGCATAATTGCGTACAAAGCACCTTAAAGGGATTTGTCATACAGATGCTGCATCATTTCCTTCTATGACTTTAGAATAGTGTTGCTGGTGATGACCTTGACAGCCTGTTGCAAAGCTTATTTACTGTGTCCCCTCAGTATTTAACAATTGTCTCCATTAGTTACATAATGTATTCAGCACCTTGTACACCTGGAATGGAATTAAGCTTTTTTTTTTGTGCCATGACTTCATTTCGGTAGGTTAGCATTTGGGTTTGGCGAAAAAGTACTATCATGCAATATGTACCGTAGCTTTGTGCTTGTATAGCAATGTTTACACTGCAGAATTTTGTTAGCTCACTGCCTCACCATCTTTCCTAGTTCTTGTGACTAATCTGTGATGGTACCATTGTAGTGTTGTTACAATTGACTAGTGTCAAAATGTTATGCTTGTTAAAAGACTATAAACACCAAATTTTAGCTTGCGTGTTTTCTTCTTTCAAGTGATGCGCCAGATGCTAGTATACATGGATCACCCCATGGTATTCACCTATGACCGTTACATGATTTGTTATTGAATTTTTCTTTGTGCTGTTTCGGTTTCGTTTTCGTCAGCCGAAAGATGGCTGTGACGTGTAGTTGATGTTTATATCAGGCATGAAAAAAATGGCAATATAACTGCTGATGCGTCGTTTATTGTCATTCCAGCTATCAAAGCAGGCCAGTTTAAGTGTTGTAGTAATTATAACTACGAATTGGGAACTATATTTTAGTTTTTTTCGTGGCTCACGTGACCTGAACACCAACTACAAATCACAGCTATTGTTCAGCTGATTAAACTGAAGCCAAAGAAGGCATCAAGAAAAAACTGAATTATAAATTATTTAGTGGTAATAGTCAAGTACCACGTGGTGAGCCATGAATTTTCAACTAAAATTGGTGTCGTTGGTCCTTTAAAGTCTTTTTTTTTCTCCTCTCCCTGTCTATAATTTCATTTTTCCTTATCTTTGTATTATCCTTTCTGTTGCTACATGCCTATTTTTTTACCCAGGGCTCAGAAGCTGATATTGGAGCTTTTCTTTTGGGGTACTCTACTTTGACTGAAACAGGCGAGTTGGTGATGCATTATTAGGGCAACAGCGCTTGTTCTATGTATCCTCCCCTTTCATCCAGGTGTTTTTGTGCTGTTGCCGTAATATTGACCGAATGCTCGATTGATGAGGTGCCTGCTTCTGCTGGTACAAATGTTTGCCAACCATCATGACGCAAACATGCATAATGGAGGCCCATCTCACCCGCAGGGATGCGTGCAGAGCTGCCAGCTCGTGCTGGAGCTGCTCCACAGCTGCTGGCTCAGTGTCAGGCGCCGCTGGCGTATGGTGGCGGGCACAGTGGCTCTCGAGCTCAACCTCTGAGCCCAGCCGCATGCGGCATGTCGGGCACACCACCTCCAGGCCACTGCCATGGCTGGTCTCATAGTGGTCCTGCAATGCATCTGCCGAAGGGAAGGCTCGCAGGCACGACGGACACAGGAAGCCCTGCAGTCACATGCACTCCGGTCAAGGACTTTATGATATGGTCCCCTACTTTCACTTTCCCACACCAAGGAAATATTAGGACTGAAGGCAAGAGGCAAAGTATCCATCTCAAAAAGTCCAGCCATCTGCATCTACTAAACTAGAAATCAAACCTAAAGAAAATGGAAAGTCGGGCAAAATAGTATGTATTCATAGCTGAACAAGGTAGACATTTGAAAATAAGGACAAGAGGAATAATGGAGTAATTCACATTAATTTCAAAAGATTTGCTGTTCCATGGTGCAAATAGGGTGTCCGTTATAGCTTTGCATACTGCTCTTATGGGACACTTGAAGTATGCCACGGCAAGCATAAATTTTCATTTGTCTCCTTCACGTGGCTGTAATGCGGCTAGAACGTCAGCTTTTAATAGAGCAAAGCAGCTCATAGCCGGAGCAGCAAAACAGCGCCAGTCGTAAGCATAACCTGCGTATAGACACTGCACATAAAAAAGAGAGGGGGGGGGGGGGGGGAACCGTGCAGCACGGCAAAAACCGACGGCTTCATATATGACGCAAGAGCACTGATGAGGCCAGATGTGCAACTAGCATACCAAGCAATCCAAGGGTTCGAATACCTTGAGCACATTAGATATCACGACACCTGCTACACTGCCATAAAGAGTCAGCTTGAAAGCACATGACGTGTGCGCAGGCTTCCGAGATGAACGGCTCCGTTCAAATTCATTCATCACAAGACCCTGCTGTCGAACAAGCTGGGATATGCTGCCAGAGAGCCAGCCAAATCATGACCGGCCAGACGATGTTGTTCGTAATATGGAAACGGGCATCACCTCGGCGCTCGCTTCGTTAGCTTCCGATGTTTCCGATGGGCTTGGGGGCTTCGTCGGACTCTGGCTCTGAAAAGCACATGCAGAGGGCCAGATTTACCAACGGCAGCTGTGCACAGCTTTCCCAAAGCAACGTGCGCTGTTACCTTTGCATCAGAAATTTTAGTTAACAGCTTATTGATATTAAACATCACTTTTGGTGCAGCGAAACGGCTGAACCACCAGTAGAAGACGAAAACAGGAACCAGGGCGGTGCAACGATGCAGCCAATGCAGCCTCACTTGCTACTGCTGCTGATGATGATATTGCAGCACATCCTCTTCGGGCGGGCACAAGATTTGTATCCTTGCCAAAGTATAAAATTAAAAAAATAAAAATAAAAATGTCACCATGGTATTTTACGCCGTTCACGGCGGAGGAGAGGAGTAAAATCTCTAAAACGTATGGCTGTCAGAGTTAAATTCAGGTTCTGTTATTTGTCTGCGCTTTCACAGGTAATCAAATTGAAACTAGGGTTGGGCTTGTGAACGAAGCTTCGCGCAGTTTTTTTATTCGAAAATGAAATTTAGATTTCTGCCAAGAGTCGCGCAATCGCGCGTCCACGTTTTTTGTTTGTTTGGTTGGCGCATGGCGCGAGGCAACGGCGCGAGGCGAGGCTTGCAGCGCGGGATATTCATAGTTGCCACTAGTTGCCACGGTGTGATTGTGTAGTCTTCTGACTCATGCGGAACATGATGCAGTCAGAGGAGCATGTTGGATTGGACCAGTGGTTGGACCCACAGTCTGCATACTATGGAAGCATGGAAGAGGTGGACGCTCATGACGCAAGCAATCAGCCGAACACCTTCGGACAGCTGGTGCGGCGTCTCAACAGCATTGTGTGCCGATCAGAGACAAACACAACGGATCAGGCAGAGACGCCGCTTGATCCTGCTGAAGAAGTGCACGAGTACCAAGCTCTGATGAATCTTCTCACAGGTGCACGCTCATGTGTTGTTTTCCCACACACGCGGCGTAGCGGCTTGTGGAACCGTGCTAACATAGGTGTGCCCATTTTGCTCGCCACGATGTTATCCTTGAAGAGCTCGCGAATCGGCGAATACATTAAATATAAATAAACCCATATACAATTAGGTGCTCTTATGGAGCCCACATCATTATTTCAGGCCAAAACTTTACTCATATTCAAATGGTCTTCACTCAAGGTCATCCACACAAAACGCGCGGCGTAGAATGCTTCTCTCAGCTAAATTGACGAATTGTCCGAGCTCAAATTTCGCACAGAAATGGCACTTTGTCGGCAGAATTGTTTTATGCTACATTTGTTTGGGGTACTTCCCTGAATCGGTCAGAATAAATCGGATATTCGCATCGTCTGCGGCGACGACGAAACAGAACAAGCGCCGGTGGCGCCGTCTCGTTTGCCGGTTGTGGCGATTCGGCAAAGGAAGACGCGGGGGGGGGGGGGGGGGGGGGGGGGGGGGGGGGGGGGGGAGTTTTTAGACGCTTTTTTAACTGCTTATGAATGATCACAAAAACTTAGTTTGGCTAAAACTCCACTAAACTTCAAGGCTTTCGTGAAGCCTTTCGACCCTGCAACCTCCTTTGCCAAATCTCGGCGGCGCAGACAATTCGAATTTCAGGCAAGTACCACAAACAAATGTAGCGTAAAACAATTCTGCCTACCAAATGTCATTTCTGTGAGAAATTTGAGCTCGAACAATTAACCAGTTTAGCAGAGTGAAGCATTCTATGGCGCGTGATTAATCGCGGAACAGTCTGTATTTGTGGAGACTTTGTGTGTGTGCTAATACAAAATTATTACAAAGGCACTGCTTTCCGCGATTTTGTATGATTCAGACTTCGGTTTTTGGTCGTAAATAGACAAATGCAGGGCAAAATTTTCAGTGAAGCAGCAGAAAAGAAACATGATTTCTCAAACCCTTTTATTCTGATGCACAGATAAAAGCCTCTTTTTATTAGTTTTGTATCATTTATGGAGAACTGCATGTGCTTTCTTGTCACCGTAAAGTTAGCAGCTCTCTGCATGAGCCCATGGTTCGTGAGGGACATGCGCAGAACAGCCAACACAGTGATGACATCCATGCACGTCCGATTTCTCTTCTGAACTTTTACATTGGTAATTCCTTCACGAGAAAGAAAGTAGTTTATTGTTAGAACTTTTCTTGTCGCCTAAACAAGAAGTTAATCACAAGAAAAAAAGTTATAAGCTCTAGAATTTTTGATACCTGGCTTGTTTCATAAAATTAAGCGTTAAAAAGCTGATTTTGTTTACTTTTGTGACTGGTTAGCGGAGTAACACAGTATGCCGTGGACACTGGCCCAGTGTTCGGAACTGCTGTTTTTTTTAAGTTGTACTAAATGAAGGCACAGCGCACGAAAGGCGGGACTGAGAAAGAGACAAACACAGCGCTGTGTTTGTCTCTTTCTCAGTCCCGCCTTTCGTGCGCTGTGCCTTCATTTAGTACCATGTACCGACTAGCCCAGACAAGCACCTTATTGCAGTACATTTTAAGTTGTATCCTGCTAGAGTGAAAATTTGTTTAAATTCGACGCTTGAGTGTGACTATACTCAGGTATAGCTTTTTTGTGGCAATGCAGCAGAGGATAGGCAGGAAAGGGAATCAGACGGGCCTTTGTCCTGGTACTGTTGGGAGTGGGCTCCTCAGCCCTAGCGACCCTGCACCATCTTCAACTTTCCCCCTTTCATACCTCCACACTCTTAGTCCGAACAACGAAAAACCCACCCCCGCGGCAGGGGGACAAAGGCCCGTCTCTCTCTCTTTCCTGCCTAGCCTTTGCTGAATTGGCAAAAAGTTGTCCCTTTAGTATAGTTAAAAAGCACTCTTTCACCCCTGTTGGGCCAAGAGACATCGGCATGTCTTCGAAGTTCCTGCTCTCTGAGGTCTGAAACCACATCCCATCGAGGCATATGGAAATCTCAGCTGACAAAAATACAGCAGCACATATTTTCACTTCACAGCTATGGAGCCAAGCGACCGCGTCTTCTCGGAGATCATATCTTTCACAATCTTGGTAAGGTTGAGAGCAGCATCCAGAGTGACAGTTTTACAGGGATCGCAAAAATTTCCCACATTTTGCATTAATTTCTCTTTTTCCTTTGAAGTTTCAATTTTCCCACAATATGGGAAATTTTTCATTATTCGGCAACACTGGCTAACACACGAAGGATGTTTGCCGCACCCTTATCACTTGCTTTTTTGAAGTTTTTTTGCGAGACCGTGGCCTGTATGTAACGCAACTCACACGGGAGTTTCCCCCCTCCACACATGCACACACAGCCACTCTTTTTTCTGATGGTAAACTTCAAGCAGGCTCTCTCAATTAATCTATGTGCGACAAGGTATTGCTGGAGAGTTTGGTACATAAACTTAAATATTCTGTTGAGCTTGTGCTCTTTGCATGTTCATTACTGTCATCATCCTTATTTTGCTGTGAGGTTTAAAATTTGCATCATTTGTTTTGCTGTCACTCTTATTCTTCAGGGGACCCCACCTTGATACCTGCAGACAGCAACGTCTTGTCCCTGGCCTGTGCTGTATTACACAACGCGTCAAAGTGTACCCGCCTTGGATTGCCTACTCTTCTGTCGCACCACCAAGCACTCCTTGAAAAAGGCAAGCTCATGTGTCAGTCCAATGCAGGCCTGCAGATTGGCTGGGTACAATGCAACAGTGTTGCAAGTTTTATTATGGATGATTTTTATACTGCAAAGAATGAGAAACCAGGCTACGCCTGAAACAGCAGTTTCATTTATTTATGAACAATGCTGTTTTTTAAAGAGCTGACAAGTTCTCGAGAAATGAGATAGGTCATTATTGGTGAGAACAGATAACAGTCAGTGACACCTGAGGGATCAAGATTGAATTAAAATGAAGAGATTCCCCATTTCAGCTTTTAAAGGGACGTGTTTAAGTGCCTGCGCCATTTTTTTTATCTCTGCAGTGTTCAGTGAGTCGTGTATTGATGCTGCGGCCAGTTTAGCCGCTGTACACATCACCACATGGCACAGGTATCTTATATACTGCGTTTCGCTTCCAGGCTGCCGTCGTCTTTGCATGTTCGATATCATATCTTTTGCAGGTACTTGCATTTTCTTTTTCGAAAGCCTTTTTTTTTTCTACTGCACAACAAGAATGGCACAGGCACTCACCTTGCATGTCATGTTCAAGAACACCGGGAAACAGATAAAACCTGTGAAACACCTGGAGTGAACATTTGCATTCTTTACACATCAGGATCAGAAGACAGGAGATTGTAGAAGCCTCCTACTTTTCCAAGGCAGATCACTGTGTCAGCGAGCCATCTCTTGCTCTGAGGAGAAAGAGATTTCCTTTTAGATTGTAACAGCTAATCTTTGGTTTTTGATTTTGTTCCTTAGCTTCTTTCCCATGTTTTTCTTGCCCCATATTATACCACACGTTTGAATAAACGCCTTTGTTGCTAGTAAGCACTTGTTGTGTGCGCCTTCCTCAAGTGTCTTGTCCTTTTTTGCACTCTCCTTCCAGCAAATTGAACCAATACCAACATGCCCAACTTTTCGCTCTGCTTCCTTTCCATCGCTCACTGGACTCTTTTGTCCTGGTTGCTAGCCTTTTTGATAGCCTCCAAGTCTGTGCTCCATCTGTTATAAACTTGCCTTTTCAGTAATATGGGCAGTCTTTTGTTTGTAATTTAGAAGCTATATCTGAATTCAGTCGACCCGGTATCATCTGCTTACTAATTTTTAAGATCTTACTGGGCCATTAGCCGCTGCGGTGGCTAAGTGGTTACGGCGCTCGGCTGCTGGCCCAAAAGACGCAGGTTCGATCCCGGCCGCGGAGGTCGAATTTCGATGGAGGCGAAATTCTAGAGGCCCGTATACTGTGCGATGTCAGTGCATGTTAAAGATCCCCAGGTGGTCGAAATTTCTGGAGCCCTTCACTACGGCGTCTCTCATAGCCTGAGTCGCATTGGGACGTTAAAACCCCCATTAAACTAAACTAAACTCACTGGGCCATTATTACACGACCCCAGTAAATGCACTCCTTAGCTACCTGCAATATCTGATTGCCTATTGCAAACTGTTGTTCGCTTGTGAAACATCGTTAATATTTATTCATTTTAATAATAATCATACTTTTGATCCTACTAATTTTGCATGTGTACATCCTCAATCTTTGCTGCAGTTCATTCCCTGATTACTTTCTAAGACAGCATCATTGCAAAATCTGAGTTTGATGAGGTATTTCCCGTTAATCCTTATACCAAGCTCACTCTTGTCATTTTAGAGCTCTGGATAGAGTTCTAAACTGGCTTTACGTATGGTTCCTCAATGCCTTAGGTGTGCCTTGTACAAGGGTGCCAATAGGTGGACAGGTCTGTATTTCTTCACGTCTCTGCTATGTTTTTTTGCGGATTAGTATAATGTTGACATTCTTCAATGTCTCCACTATGTTTTAGGTCAAAAGACATTGCGAATGCTGGGATGCAAGTTTTTAAGCACTATATCTCTGCTCCTTCAGGAGAGCTACAGGCAATCTTCAATTCCTTACTTACACCTGGAGTTTCTATACCTTCAGTGCTAATATTTCCTTCTATTGCTCTGGCTGTCTGAAATTCTGTATGAAATTCAGTGAATAACTCTTCTCCCATGGGGGATTCGAAGAAAATTGGTGACAGCCCCAAGACAGGTGAAGCTCACTGCATACAAATCTCTGGTTAGGCCAATTTCGGAGTATATGCATATGGGACCCCTACACCAAAACAAGTATAGACAAGTTGGAAAAGGTGCAGAGAATGGCCGTCCATTTTATTTGCAACTGCTAGAGACAAACAGATAGCGTATCACAGATGGTTAATCTCTTGGATCTTCAGACCCTCCTTACATTCTTATGCCTCCTGTGCAATAATAAGACGCAGGTAAACAAGAACTTATCCCTGTATCACAAGCTAACACATGCTTTAACCACGGTAAAATTTTACAAGAATACTGGGCTTGTACCGATTCATTTCAATATTCCTATTTCCCTAAGGCTGTGTCCGACTGGAATAGGCTGCCGCAGAATGTTGTTGATTGTCCGGATGAAGTGGAATTCATTGCCGCTTTGAAAAGTATGAATGTCTAACTTTTTCTTTGCCTTTGTTTTGTATTTGTGGTATCGTTCATGTGTGTTTCCCACTCCTGCTTGGACTCTAGAAGGAGTCTGCAGTATTCCTAACTAAATAAATAAATAAAACAAATTCTAACTATTTATTTATTTATCCAAATACCTTACAGGACCCAAGGGCGTTGAATAAGGGGGCAAAAACATTATAACTATAAATGTAATAAGTACAGAAATACTATTCAGAATTCAAGGCAAGAAAATAAAAATGCAAGCTTAGTACAGGACAAAATTCACAGACTAAGTATAACAACATTGTAAGGTACATATTGGGTGAACAGTAAGATAAATGCAACGAAAAATAGCGAAAATACAGGAGTAATAAAACGCTTGTCATTATATGAGTGATTAAAAAGCACATGAAAAGCAATGTATAATGCAACTGTAGGGCAAACGAAAAGATGTGAAGCAAAAGAGAAACAGAAATAAAATAGCGGAGCACGATGTCAGTGCAGATAATGCTGAATTGTTGAGGGAAGCGACAGTGTTGGGAAGACCATTCCAAAGCACAGTGGCATGGGGCCAGGCAGTTGAATTGAAGGCCAGCGTACTACCATCGATGTGTTTAGTGCTGCATACATCTGGTTCCTCCTGGAGCTTAGTTTACCCCTTGCTACTTTCAGGTTTTCTGTGTGCTTCAGTGCTGTCGCGTACTCTCTGGTTATACTTTCTGATGTCACATAGCCCCGATTTATCCATCAATTTTTTGTTAACCCTGCCTTGTCTGTAATGCTCAAGGCTCTCATGTCATTGGGTTTTTAATCGGATCCTTTGCTTGCAGTAAGAGAGTGCCAGTGACTTGTCTAGATGCTTTATCGCTTGGTTCTACTGCACATTCTGGGATTATTTTGATGAAGTTTGCATTTGCTTGGCTAAGGCAGAGTATCTGTTTCCAAGTAAAATCCTGAAGGACGCATTTTCTCTTGCCGCTGGCTCATGTATCTGCTTGTTGTTGACAATCTTTCCCTGTTCATTTTCAAAATAGGCTAATTATAGACATAATAATCCTGTGGTCATTAGGTGTCACCTTGCTTGAAATTGATACAGAGTGTAGTCTTCATTGTGGCTCTTTGACATCCACTTTCTACTCATGCATTTGCAAAAGAAGCTATTCATAATTGTTGGACTAATCTTTTCTACAAATTCTACCAACAGTTTTTGACCATTGCTGGAGTCCATGCCATGTATGGCTTCAAATTATCTTCTTGCCTGTAAACTTCTTTATTTTAGCATTGATTCACCCATTGGCTTTGTTCATTTCAAATAATTATTGAACAGAAGTGACTGCAGAAAGTACACATAGATATGGCATTGATTACTATGCAGAGCATTTTCGTCACAAGGATGACACAAACATTCTTGCAGGATGGGAGTGCTACTTAAAGCTAAATTTATTCCATCGCATCTGAGCCATATGGCCAAGTGTAATATTTATTTTACACCTGGCAAAAGGGAAAAGAAATGAAAGGAATATGAAATGTTACGATGCATTTTGTTTATGATCTGTGTTGGAACTGCTGTGCCATTTGCACCAAGCTGTGTCAAAGGGCAAAACCTGCTGCATGCAACTACAAAAACCCAGTTTTTGATTATTTTTGCACTCTGTGTGCGTCAAAGGGTTGCTGAAAATGGAACCAAAACTGAAATGTGCTCCTGCTCACTTGACCTGCCAACCAAGTTGCTGTGTATCTATTGGTGCACTTGTCACTTCGGTGTATTCCTGGCTGCGATGAGTGCATCACAGCTCCGATTTCGCTGTCAGAGCTGACAGCCCACAAGCATATTTTTATTTATTCATTTATTTACAGATAATGTCAACCGTCATTAGAAGGTCATTACAAGGAGGGGAATTAAAAAAAGTATACACATAAATAAACAGCCAAATACATAAAGTAAATATACATTTAAATATGCTATGCATGCATATACAATAGGTGTGTGTCTGTATGTATGTGCATGAGTGTGTGTGTGTTGTGTGTGTCTGCATATACACTCTGGGTGTTTCGCCAAAGATGTTTCGCAATTTTTATAAATAGTCTGAGGTAGAACGCTTTTTTTTTTTGGCACAGCATTGTTATCAGTGTAGCACATCAGAATACAGCTAAAACGTGCTGGCTAGTAGGCTGGTTAACTAATATTGAATAGTTAACTTTTTACCTATTCTGTTTCTCTCCTTGTTTATTGAGAGGCGTGCAACCCACCGTACGCTATCCATAGTTTTTAGAATTTTGAAAAACGCGCTGTGGCTCAACAAATTTTGCCTACATTGCACCAAAATACATGCTCTTGCAAAAAGCTTGCGGGCAAAGCAACTCCTCCAATGCACGTAACTCGTTGAAATAACCAAACTTTTAAAGATCACATACATGTTTCAAAAGTGAGCCCACAAATTCACTCTGAATTGTAAGTTGAATAGTGCAAATGGTAGCTAACTGAGGATACTGAGGAATGCAGCATGAAGAGAAACTAGATAATCATTCACATTTTAAAAGTTGCTAATTCACTTGTACAGTTCATGCTGAAATTTTTTTCCTCATCTTCCCAAAATTTGGTAGGAGAAACTGAGGCTGAAGGAAATTGACAAACTATGGTATCAAGCTAAGAAGGAAGTTGCACACAGCTTGATTGTTTTTATGCAGTTGGTAGATACTTATGTTGTGCAGCGGATCTTTGGTGCACTGTATGGTTCAGGTTCAAGTGCTCATCAGAAGCAGAAACTTGGGAACACATTGGCAGCGTTCATGGCCAAAAGTTATGGCTTTTCCAGAGAGTGATCAACCCATTGTTTGCCACAGTATATGCTTCACTTAAACAATTGATGTGGTGAAGCCAGCAGACTTAGAATGAATGGGCCCTGACATGCTGAAGAGCACGAATATCAGTGATCTGATCTCTGCAAAGTTTAATGTACCGTGTTTGCTAATAAAATCACCATTCATGAAATGAACTCATGTATACAGCTTCTTTTTCCCACAATAATGGTCATTAATTAAGGTGTCGAACAGCTTACTGAATGTGTCTTGCCTTAGCATTTACACTGTACGGTGCATTTTGAATGTATTGGTCACTGTGCTAATCACTGTACTGATCACTGGAAAACTGGAGTAAAAGTACAGTTTTCAGATATATTGGTCACTGTACCGATCGCTATATTGATCACTGAAAAACTCCAGTAAAAGTGCAGTTTTCAGATATATTGGTCACAGTACTATCAATGATCGCTGGAAAACTGGAGTAAAAGTGCAGGTTTCGTACACATTGATCACATTCGCGCCGCTTTTGCAGCTGCACCATTTTTACCTGCACGCATGCGCAGCTGTCTCGTCGCATCGAGGAGTGCGCTTCGCGAAAACTCTGTTTACAATGTTTCGCATGTATGATGTCCACGCTGCGCCATGCAGCACGAGGCCTTCGGTCAGGTCCCGGCTGGCTAGCGGCTGACTTGGGCCGGGTGCGCTGCTCGTTGGCACAGCGGCTTCTGGCTGAAGGGGACCCACGTGGCTGCCATCGCATGCTGGCTCCTCTGCTACGCTGGCTGCACCTGCCAGGACACCGGGCTCTCGACTGCGTCAGGTAAGTGATAGACCAAGCGACTGCTCAAAGATTTGCACTGCCCAAGGCAGGCACTTTCGCCCCAAAAACCCCTCGGAGTGTTTCAGTTGGAACACGGGACTGGTTTTAGCGTGCGCATTCCACAACAGAAGATGAGGACACTATTTATACTCGTGCCTTTGGCGGTTATCACGAACTTGTGTATGGTGAATGTACACGGCAGTGTGAACATATGCCGTTTGTCCCGTGACAATCGCGCTTTGTAGTGAATTGTGTTAACGCATGGATTCTCTTCTCAGCGTTTCGAACTTGCACCATCCACCATGTAATGCCCCCTATATATACCCCCTGAGTAATGCCCGAAAGGGCCCTTAGGGTAAATAAATGAAATAAATGTAATGGTGCCTGCGGAAACGGCACTGTCACAAGTGAAAGCGGTCCGCTTTGAAGAATTTGTCGGTGCGTGGCCGAAACCTGTGCATCATGTACAGCACAGGGTGCCTTTTTAGTATAGCCTTCACATCCTCAAAATCTGTTGTGGGCGTTGTGACCGGGGGGGTTGTGTGAGCGGAGCAAAGGAGTGCAAGATGGAAGAGTATGATGATGATGATGTGGCTATCCTTGTTGCAGCAGTTGGGTGCAAGTTTTGCACTTTAGCTGTTACGAAAAAAGAATGGTCGCTGATTTGCATAGTTGGACAAAATGCGAATATGCATGCTAGTGTGAAATGTTTCTCAATTTTTTCATCATTAAACATTGCTGCGTCAAGGTGTTTGTCATGGTGTCTCTTCTTTATGAAAGGTGAGCTGCCTGCTCATCTGCCACCTAGGTAGCTCACCTGCCTGGTAGCTCATCAGGTAGCTCATCTGACACCTAAGTCACATGAACTTGTGACGTCGGCACGACCTGCCCAGGTGTGTGTGTGTGTGCACACGTGCATAGATATATTAGAAACGTGGACCAATGTTTGAGACAATTTATTGATGTTTCGGTCGTGGAACAGCCTTCGTCAGAATCGAAGGAGAAGGCACAGTATATGTAGATAGGAGCACAACAGCGTACAGGACAATATCAACCAAAAAAGTAAAGTAAAAACGCGTCAGGCATGTGACTACAAGGCGATATGTGAATCACAGTAGTAGCCAGAAGAGCTAATTTACGAAATTTGGTGTGTCGTTTATGTTAACTACATAATGCGGCATCAGCAGATAAACAAGCATACACTGGATCATTCAGTTCGCTTACAATCAGTCCTAAGATGACAGGTCACAATTGTTGGAGAGCAAGAATCAAGAAGCAAGAAATTATACATTGTCTAGGAGACACATGGCGGCAGTGAACAGCATAATCAGTAGCAAGAATATCTATTACTAAATACAGAAAGGACACTTATGGTGCTACCTGTATGTAAATGCCGAGCATTAAAAAATAGAAACAAAAAGCAGATGAATACTGCGATGTAAACATGTGAAGGCACTGAAGAAGAAACGCGAAAGAGAAAGCACTAATGGTGGTTAACATTTGGGCCTCAAATGGTATGGAGTTCAATTTTTCTGTGCTTTCATTTAAACGTGAAGACACTGTATTGAATTTATAGATAAGAATAGGCTGTCTAACTTTTCGGTCATGATTAGTTGTAAAGCCTGATTCCAGAATAGTAGCTGAAATCTGATCAAATGAGTGACCGGTGAGCTTGACATGCCTTGATAAGGGTAAGTTTGGAATGGATGGGACATGGGCTCTATGGTTGTTAAAGCGTAACCTAAAGGGGGCTCCAGTATGACCCATGTATTGCAAGTTACTGGAGTAGATCAATGACATTTGCAATATCGCAGGTGAAGGCACTCAACACTGTCATGAATACGCCTCTTCTGGTGCCTGTTCTCATTTTTCTATTATTGACCATTGATATAAATATGTTATCGATTTTCTCCCCCCTCGTTATGTAATACCCCACTTAGGGGCCTTTAAGGGATAATAAATGATGATGATGATGAAGTCGCCATGGGTATTTAAATGAAAGTGCGAACCATTGCTTCCGACGCTCCGAGATGTGGTGATGTGCAGACACACTTTACAGAAACTGTTGTTACATATGTGGCAGCCTATAGGTTCTGAGGAATTGGTCTTCGATGATGTTTGCTAATCCCGGAGGTTTTCTGAGCTTCTGTAAACTGGTCTGGGTGGCTGTACGAATATGTTCTTCAGACGATCACTTTTATTTTTCCTTCTATGCATTTTTGTTGTCGTCTCCTTTTTTTAACGCCACGACATCGGTCATTCTCTACTTTACATTCATGGATCCCTGGAAGTCTTCATACCACTCCTGGTGCAGTGGTGTAGCGGTTAAGCAATGCGGCACTGCCCTGTGATGGCAGGCGATGCCATCGGCAGGTCTTGAGCGACTGAGGTTGCTCTTCCCGAGCAGCCAATCAATAATTTAACTGCCACTTGCCACGGTGGGCTGTTTGCTCACATTCTGCTGGGTAAGATTTTTATGACGAAGGAATGTGATGTGAACTAGGTGGCCCATCTGCCTCCTAGGTTGCTCTTCTGGGAATTTTCATGGATTTTTCGCTCACGGTCAACGATGCCGGTGACACCAGATTTTGTGCGACACGAGCTCCTAACGCGGTCACTTTAAAATTCAGCTGGCCCATTTGAAAAAAACTCAACACCTATTGTGCGTCGACACATATGTGTATTGTATGGAATGCCAAAACGTAGACATATAGTGTAATTTGACAAATATCTTTTTTAGACTGAAAGTAACGGGGAGCATGTTTATTTATTTATTATTTATTTATTTCCAAACATTGTTAGCCCTTGCGGGCTGTTACAAGGTGGGAATGGGATAATCAGTCAATACAACACAGTTCCAGCTGTTTTACAAAGGTTTCAAGTGAATATGTTTTGTCAAATATGCGCCGGTCAAGGTTATTCCATTCTATACATGTTTTAGGCAGAAACGAAAACTTATACACATCAACTCTCGGCATGTACGGCATAACTGCAAAAAGATGATTAGTACGCGATGACAGTCTTCCGGGTGGCCGCAAGTACAAGCTGGAATCCAGATTGAACATACTGTGATAAAGCTTGTGGAGAACCTGTTTCCCCCCTCCAATTCGACGCGGCCCATCTTCACCACCGTGCATCAGGACAGCATCGGCTGGGCGAGGAGGGAAGTCTCCCTCATGGGGGAAGAGGAAACAGCGACGGGAGCGCCACCTCATAGATTACGCGGAATTCTGCGGAACTGGAGAGAGTCTTTTCGGGAACCGGTCAGCGTCGTGACCGGTTGCGGCCGCACGCTCTCGTCAACTTCCGCGGCAGGCGCACGGGGATCCGTTGTGCCTTGCCGTTGGACTTCTGGTTCCGGGCAGCGAAGCGAGTGCAGCAAACACGCGCTCTGGTCGCCTTCCCCAGCAAATGCTAGGGAATGGCTTTGCCCCAAGAATGCGGCGTGCACGGGAAAACCCGGCCGCCATTATCGGCGCATACAAACGTTCGCCGCCGATACCTCCGAAGTCGCGCCCCCGCCCCAGCCGTTAAGTCGGAAGTCCTTCTTACGTAGCCTTCTATTTCTGAGGAATGCCTCGTTGATGTTTTGTAGCTAGCTGGCCCGCTCTGTGCATTAATTGCAAGTATAATAAATAGCATATGAGTGTTAACGCTATTGCGTCCCTTCCCTTTGTCCCTCGAGCACGAACCCCATCTGCGGTTAGCGAGCGGGAACGCTGCATCCGCGGAGTGGGAGTGCGGGCGGGGCGAAAGGCTTTGTCCCCCGGCTGTATTTCCACAAGCTGATAAAAAAACTTTAGCCTGGCAATTTTTCTGCGGATAGCCAATGTTGGTAACTGCGCTCGTAAAAGAAGTTCTGATACGGACTGGGTTCTTTAGTGAAACGAAAATATAAACCTTACTGCCAAACTTTGAACACGTTCAACTTTGTCTATAAGATATTACTGATTCGGATCCCAAATTATACTAGCATATTCCAGAGTTGGTCTTACTATTGATTTACAGGCTTGTAGTTTGACATCCAATGGTGCATCTTTTAGCTTCCGCCTTAGGAATCCAAGTTTTCGTTGAGCTGCTCCACAAATGTTTTGTACATGATCACTCCAGTTTAAGTCATGACTAATCGTGATACCTAAATATTTTAATTTATTAGAATGCTTTAATGCTCTGTCATTAATTATGTACGGGAATGCTAATTGCTTCTTGTTCGACACAATCATAGAAGTTCAATTTTCATAATTAATTTTCATGTCCCACTTTACACACCAATCATACACAAGCTTCAAAGAGTCATTCAACAGGACCTGATCTTGCAGGCATTTTATGAGACAAAATAACACAATGTCATCAGCAAACAAGCGCGCTTCGACGAGAGGGTGTACGTCTTTTGCAATACCATTAATATATAATAAAAACAATATAGGACCCAGAACGAACCGTTGCGGAATGCCAGATGATATTGGTGAAGTTGAATGTTTTTCATCTATTTGTACAAATTGTTCTCTGTTATTTAAGTAAGCCTGAATCCAATTAATTATTTGTACATCAATACCCATCTCATGCAACTTGTGTAAAAGCTTGCCATGACACACTCTGTCGAATGCTTTGGAGAGATCTATCGCAATGACATCAATTTGCTCTTTTGAGTTTATGGCTGTAGCAAAAGCATGAGTAATTTCAAAGAGTTGTGTTATTGTCGCGAGATATGTATCAATAAAACCATAAAAGTATGTTCTCTGTTCTCCGAACATTGGCTCAGCGCTGCGGTCACCATTGTTGACCAGCAGTGCAACCAATTGTAACATGTCACAACAGAAAAAAAAAATGATGTACGAAAACCCAAGTAAAGCGCTGCACGCGGCCAGGCACGGTTGCGTGCAGAGTGTGCAGACAAAGATACATCCGCCCACCTCCCCTAGCGGGCCCGATTTTGGACCAGTCTACGGATGAAGCAGATGCGATGTGAACACCCTTGGCGCCTGCAGGTTTCAGTCGTCCATTCTCATGGAGATTAGTGCCCCCCTATTTGTCCTCCAACTGCTATGAATGTAACTGAAGGAAGAATTGGCACTAGCGTTTGTAACTGGTAACCGCTGGGAGGCATAGGAAGTTTCCCTCTCCTAGTATTATGTACCGCCAGTTCCAGAACCTTGTTGTTGCCAGCAAAACTAGGTACACTCAGTGCCGCTGTGTAAGCATCACGAATGACGCTATCAATAGCCTCCCTGTCCTTTTGCCGTATAAGATAATACGGAAATGAGTGTGTAATTTTGCTTAAGACGAATGCTTGTGCGAGCCTACAGAGGTCATGCTCCTTCATTGCCCTGTGTCTCATAGCGATTCTCTTCTTCAGCCTTCTAGCCTGTTTTAGATGTTGTTTTCAGCTGCCGAATAGCCTCTGTATTCTGAGTATTAACGCAACAGCGGTAAAGGGTTCCTGAAAAGGGTGTTTGAGGCTGTCCATAATACGCTTGCATTATGAAGCTTACAGGCTACCGAGTGTTCATGCTGCGCACAGGACCTCAAAAGCAAACCAATTGCTTAAAATATATTTTTTTAAATTTGCGCTTCCACGACTCGCGACGACCTGCGGTGCCGGCTTTCTCCCGAATCCGCGTGCAACGTGTTTTGCAGCGCGCTCATTACGTCAGCAGCGCAGGGGCTGTCACTGATTCGCCATGCATTCTCTTTCTGACATCACGCAGCTACCATAGTGGCGACCGTCCCCCCCCCCCCCCCCCCCCCTCCCCTCCTTCACCCCCGTCCCGCACACATCAGCAGCAGGTGGAGGGACCAAATGGGTGGGGCCGGCGAAGAAGCGCCAACATTTCAGCTTGCAAAAAGTGATGAGAGGGGAGAGAACGGCGCGAATACACGTATATAAATTCAAACTTTGACTACAGATAGCTCAGCTTCCACAAAACGCATTTTAAAATATTTTTGCTGGAGAATATTTGTGAAGTCGCATCCTGTAAAATCCCAGGCATATACTACAACTTTATTCAGAGCCCCCTTTAGAGGCCCCATTACCCAGAAAAATCCAGCTTTGGTGTTGTCGGCGTTGAGCGAAAAATTATGAGCATGACTCTGCAGGTGGTGCCCAGAGAGCAATCTAGGAGGCAGGTGGGCCACTTAGGTCACGTGACCTTGCGGTGGCGTCTCATCCTGGCCATTGGATAGTGTGCAAACTGCCCACTGTGGCAGGTGGCTGTTAATGATTGGCCGCTCGGGAAAAGCAAGCTGGACTTCACAAGGCCCACCTCTGGGAGCACCTACCTTCGCAGGGTAGGGGCGCATCGCATAACCGTTGAACCACTGCGACAGGAGGACTCCCAGGGATCTGTGAACATAATGTAGAGAATGACCTTCTGCATATATGGGAGTTAACCCATTACGCTATCATGCCATATGCCCTTCAGGCGGAGCTTAAGTGTCCCCACCAATTTTTGTTCTGAACCAGCATGCCAATTCAGGACCCTGATAGCCTTGACTTTCGGTATGCTGGGAGCAGCAGGAGGAGTGGGAGAATGAAGGGGGAGGAGCGAATGGAGGAGTGTGAGAGGAATGGGGAGAGGAGGCACGCACCAATAATGATCCTAGCGGAGTGCGAGACCTGAAAGATGCAATTAATGCGAATTTGAAAAGACAACAATTAAAATCTTACCCCTTGAAAAATGAAAATAAAAATTGATTTTTGAGAAAAGGAAATGACGCAGTCGCTGTCACATATCTCGGTGGACACCCGCTGTAAGGGAAGGCATAATGAAGGGAGTGAAAGCGGATAGGAAGAATCGAGGTGCCATAGTGGAGGTTTATTTCCTACGGTAGGGATCCTGAAGGACACTTGGCTAGGCTCCAAGTGTAGAGGGCAGCTCCCATGTCGGCACAGAGAGGAGGTCTCCAGGGTAATTTCGCCTGTCTTGGCCACTTCCCTGTTGTGGGTATGTATCTGAAGCCAACCAAGCAACCAATATTGACCACCTGGGGATCTTGTGCACCGCCATCGCACAACACACAGGCGTCTTTTGCGTTTTGCCTCCATTGAAACACTGTCGTCGCGGTCGGGTTCGAACCTCACTCCTGACGCTGAAGTGCCTTTTCTGTGTGTGTGCATCTTTTCGCTTTGTTGACGACACGATGTGACTGGAACATTTTCTCATACAGTTTGGTAGCCGAATCATGCGTCTTTTGCTAGCGAAGAAAGTTCAACCCATATATGGCTAATTTTAACTGAGAAGAATAAGCCCATGGAGGTGTTTTCAGCGTCCCTGGTGTAGCCTGCCAGTTCGTGTAAGTGATTTCCGTTGGCAAAACTACAGCAGAGGTAAATCGTGCGCCCTCCTCGTGCTGAGGTACCTTTTCTGTGTGTGGGCATGATTTACCTCTCCTGTAGTTTTGCCAACAGAAATCGCTTACACGTACTGGCAGGCTACACCAGGGACGCTGAAAACACCTCCATGCACTTATTCTTCTCAGTTAAAATTAGCTATATATATGTTGCACTTTCTTCGCTAGCAAAAGACGCATGATTCGGCTACCAAACTGTATTAGAAAATGTTCCAGTCGCATCGTGTCGTCATTAAGCAGAAAGGAAATGGCGAAGTCCTCTGGAATTCGCGCCGGAAATCAACTTGCGCATTTTACCTGCGAAATCAGCCTGTCTTTTCTAGAAAGCTTGTAAAGCCTGTCTCTTTTGCGTCTAGTCTATAAATACAGCTGGTCCTCATTGCGCAGTGGCCGTCTGCGGTTTGTGCGTGCGGGCGACCATTTGTCCCTTCGTTCGCTGGCCTGCCTGCTGGTGGCGCAGGCCGACTACGCGCTGCGGGGCACCTGCTGCGCCGCGCTGCTCGACCAGGTGCGCTGCCCAGCGCTCGGGCCGCGGCTCAGCCACTTCCGAGGTGAGGGGAGCATCTCTGTTTCAAAACTGCAATTGCGACAACCGGAGCGCACTGTGCGCTGCGCCAGTTGAGCTAGCATATGTCGTGTGGCTGTCCCGGTGCATGCAGCGCTGGCCGGAGCCGACGAGCGGCAGCTGTGGGCAGCGCTACAGCGCTGGCCTCACGAGGCCCCCCTGTGGACGCTGGCCGGCTGCAGGCTAGCCTCCGGGGGCCGATGGCGCGCCGCGCTGCGGTTGCTGCTGCACGCCGCGAGGCTCGAGGGAGAAGGCCTGGCCCTCTGGAACGCGGCGGCCTGCTTGGGCGCCCTGGGACTGCGGGAAGCGCAGAGCCGCGTGCTTAGCCGCTTGGCCGCCCGCACTGACGGCCAAAACCAGGAGACGGCGCTGGCTGCGGCCAGGGCCCTGGAAGGGCTGGGCATGCACGCGGAGGCGGCCCGGGCCTACGGCGCCCTGGTGCAGAGCGGCAGGCCGCTGCTGCGCGCCGAGTGGGCGCTCAGCTTGCTGCGCGCAGGCCAACCGCGGGCTTCCCTGCAGGCGTGCGGCAGAGGAGGAGAAGATCCCCGGCTCGCCTTCTGTCGCGGATCGGCGATGGCGGCGCTGGGAGACAGCGTGGCAGCGCTGCACGAGTTGCGCAGGTCTGGCGAAGCGATTGTCCTCGTCCGTCGTGCCTGCGCTTCAGTAGGCGAACACGCTTCACTGTATGCAGTCTGTGTGAAAGGCTCGGCTGCGAGGCCT
Source organism: Amblyomma americanum (assembly GCF_052857255.1). Classification (NCBI taxonomy): domain Eukaryota; kingdom Metazoa; phylum Arthropoda; class Arachnida; order Ixodida; family Ixodidae; genus Amblyomma; species Amblyomma americanum. Next base: position 4,130,627 of record NC_135503.1, on the reverse strand, counting down.
CAAAGTGTTCCTCGCTTGGGAAGCACCCATGCTGCGGTGTCGAGCGACGCTATGAAAAGGCTCCTCACACAAGATGAGGAAAAAGTGACAGGGAGAGTATATGTCTGCGTCCTTGCTACGTGCAGTCTTAAGAACTGTATGCACAAGCGCCCCGCGCACAGGTGACAGACTGAAGCGTGGCCGGCTAATTGAGCGACCCTTTAAAGTATGCGCTCTGGCTAAATTATCGTGCCAGCTTAGCGATGTTGCGGGGCTTAGCAATAAAGTCTTTCGAAGTGCTCCGAGAGTTCGCAGTATGTGCTCTTCCTGGCTCCTGTTCCGTGTACACGGAACGGGAGGACAAATTATGTGATATGGTTCCCTGCAGGGCACCTTCAGACACAGTACATTAGACTTGCCACGAGCGTCACTGGCCGCCATGTGCTCTCCTCCCTTCGCATCAACATACCAGCTAACCAGTCAACCCTTATAGCCATCCCTCGACGCATCCATACACCTCTCGTTGTGAAACCCCTTCCTCGAGACGTCCATCCCCATCGAAACGTCCATCATATCCCTCGCCGTGTAGCTCGCGGTAATGCTCTCCATAAGTATTATGGGCAAGCCCACGATGCCGTTTGGGTAGACACTGCATGTACAGCGCATGAAGCAGTAGCAGTTGCCTATATCAAACCCTACCCCACCCCCTAACTCACCGCCTTCCCTCCGGCTCTACGCCCGAGGAGGCAGAGACCGCTATTGCCCTAGCCCTTGCACATTCGGACCCCCAATACATCTTTAGCGACTCCAAAACGGCTCTGTCCAACTTTGCCAAGGGCGGGGTTCACACCCCTGCCTGAAAATGGTTGAACACCCCTACCCAAAATTTACCGCGCAGAGTAGAGCTCCATTGGGGGCTGGCTCACTCTGGGAACCCTGGAAACGAGGCTGCCGATAAATTGGCCCGAGGTTGGATTTGCCGGGCTCGGGACAGTTTCTATCCAGGATTCTCGAGGTAGCGGGCGCACACCTTTGCGGAGCTCACGCAAATACCTCGTTTGGAACGTCAGACTTTCCCCCCTCCCCAACCCTCTCTTACGCACTCCCAACAGATCCTCTTCAGACGCCTCCACACCCGCTCTGTCATCCCCTCAGCTGTTATCCCACTATTATTGCACGTCTCCTGCATGCTTCCTATGCGGTCACCCTCACGCCACACTCTCCCACATCCTTTTCGGCTGCACTGCTGACCCTCCCCCGCAGGGACAGCACGCCATCTCGAGCTGGGAGGTCCTGCTCACGTCTGCAGACCCGACATCGCAGCTTGCTGCGGTGTCTCGGGCTGTCGTCGTCATGTCCCGACATGACCTACTTAATGCAGTGCGGGACCGCGCGTGGCCCAAGGACCCAGCAGGGTCTAAAACTCACTTGCGAAATAGAGTTTTTCTGTCTGTCTGCAGGGCACTGGCGATGGCGGCTGGAGAGTGGAGGCGTCCTGGGGATGCGTCATTTGCTGGTGCGTCATGCAAGACAAATGCCTTATTTTATTTGTAAACGAAATCTTTCAATATTGGACCATTGTCCTGTACTCGGTATGCCCGCACCGCCCATATATAATGTCCCGCGAGACCATTGACGGAGTTCCCGTTGCAGCGTTGAAATCGTTCCAACAGGTTCCTCCAAGATGTCGCTGGAATGAAATGTGCCGACGTAGATCTAGCTGGCGCGCGAAACGAACTGAGGGGAGGGCTCCCTGGAGCAGGAGCTCTAACTGGCTGTCGTATCGTGCAACGGCAGTATACGCGAAGTGCGTCGGAATTTTGTTTCCCTTTAATCACGGTGTTTGCAGGCGGCGACTGGCTTCGCTCGCAGCTGCTGGTGAACATCGCGGTGCTGCAGGCTCCCCAGGAAGAAGCGGCTTCGCGGCGGCAGCTGGCGCGGGCCCTGGCCGTCTGTCCCGGTGGGTTGAGTGTGCCGGAACCGCTTCGGCGTCACCAGGAGCGCTCTCTGCGCAGGCAACGTGGACGCGGCGTACAACCTGAGTCTCCTGTTGCTGGCTGCCGGCAGGGCCGAGGCTGCCCGGAGCATTTGGCGCGAGCACGGCTTCCGGGCAGACGACGGCGGCGGCAGCAGCAGCGTCGGGACAGCGCAGGCGGCGTGGCTCGAGGCCCGGCTGGCCCAGTGGTACGTCTTTGCTTGCTGCCCGTGAGTCTTCATGCTCTGCAGCCATCAGTCAGCCAGTGGCGATGCTTGTGATTCGAACGGAACACGGCTCACGTGGAGGCGGTCGGCGAGGCGTCGGGCAGGCACTGCTGCCGGGGCGCCATGGGACTGCGTATACGGCAGTCCCAGGTGGCCGCGAACTGGGGCGTCTGGCGCAGCGCTGCGTTGACGTGGCCGTCGTCGTCGCCGCAGCCGCCCAACGCGAAGAGCACGTAGAAGAGTCGCTCCGAGGTGATATTGCCGGGCGCGAGGAAGGCGGCGTCTTGGATGCCCTGGGCGCGCACCGTGGATACGTAGCGGCCGAACAGCGCCCGCGAGGGCTCCAGGGAGAGCCGCGCCACCAGACCGCCCGCCGGCTGCAGGCACCGCTCCAGCTGGGCAGCCTGCGGTTTGTGCGTGCGCGCGTCTTCAGACGGAACAAGTCAGACCCATTAGGGAGGCGTGTGTACTGGCCTGCACGCTGGTGTTGAGCGACCAGTGGTAGCGGGCCGCAGGGTGGGCCCTCTCGTGCAGTGCCTCGAGCAGGGCCTGCGCCAGCCGGGGTCCCTGGGCGGGCAGCTGGGCGGCCAGCCAGGCGTCTCCGCCGCGCGTGCTGCCGTTGACGAGTGCGGCCGGCACGAACACCCGCAGAGCGTCCGCGTCTAGGCCCGCGCGCACGTCCAGCGCCGACCAGGGCCACGGCGCGCTCAAGGGCCCGTCGAGCAGCGCGCCGCCTGGGCCCAGCTGAGCCGCCAGCCGACGCTCGGTCAGCCTGCGAAGGAATCGCAGAAAGGAAATTCGCATGATGGTTCGGATTCCGGTCTGCGTGCGGCTGTCGTGCGCATGACGCTTTTGTTCGTTACTGGCGCATGAAGTATGCACGGCCACCTAACGTAGCTTGAAACACTCTCTGCTCGACAGAGCTCACTCCTATTGTCGCCGCATTGTATATGTTATCTGTTATGTTACAGAAGCAGTCGTCTCCGTGCGAGGCCGTACTTGCGCATGAAGTCCCGGTACGTCTGGAGCACGTTCCCGCGCGTCACTTCCGGGAAGAGCGCGTCGTAGGCCTCGCGCAGCGTCGAGTTGCCGATCCAGGCCGGGTAGAAGACCTGTGAATCCACACGTTCGTTGGCGCTCGCCATCTCCCCTGCCGAAAAAATACATCTCCAGTGCCCTTGCTTCCTTTCTCGGCGTCAGCCGCTCTCTCCTGCTCTTTTCTTCGTCTGACGAGAGGTGAAATTTTTGTATAGCGCTAAACTGAGTTGCCTAAACTTGTCTGGAATGTTGGGTCTCAGCAGCATATGTCACGAGCCGCACCAGTTTCACTAGTGAAATGATTCTTCTAGTGCAAAAAAAAAATTGACTGACGATCGCCCGCAGTGGTGCCAAATTGGAGCGCAGCTCTTCACGTACGTCAGTTTTGCGGAATGCTGGGGTAAAGGAGCCTAAGCGTTATTTTTCACGAAATATTGGTGCTTGAAGTGAGGCTTCTTTCCTACTTGTTGATCGAGGCCTTGTCACCTGTACATGGAAGGTGGTGAAAGCCACCGCTCCCGCCGTGGCTACTACCTGCCACGGCTGTCAGGTGGCGTGTTGCGCCGACAACGCGAAATCTAGGAAATGGGCGCCTAACACCCCTGTCACACGGACGGGAACCGCGAAGGCCTTTGAGCATCGGGTCCTTATGTTTAAAAGCAGTGCAGCTACATGGCACAAATGATTCGCCTCTGCCGCTAAGGGCCTTTGACGCGAAGGCGCCCGTCCGGAGCCCAAGACATGGCCTTCGAGGACCTGCGATTGCAATGCCGTCCAACGTCAAAAAGTAATAGCAAAGCAAGCAAATATTTGACGCGCAGCGTGCGGCGAGAACGGAAGTGGCCGCTGACACGTCCAATAGTAGCGAAGAAAGCCCGCTTTTAGAGCGAAAGCTCTACTGCTGTCGTTCTTCAAGGTTATGTCGGTAAGCGAAACGACTTTGGGAGGCAGGGGAGTGCCAAATAAAAATAATAAAATACTCCCGTTATTCATGACCATGCCAGTATGCAACACGCCCTTGGGAAGCAGCTGAGCGCAAAGTAAAAATAAATAATAAAAACACATTTTAAAGTAGAAAACAAAATAAACGAAAATGAAGAAAAGGTGAAGAATTGCAGAATGGCCGCTTTCGCTCCTCATTAAAGTTCCGCAGAATTACAAAGAAACTGGGTCAATTTCTTTCGGATTGATTCCTTGCGCCTGCCACCGCCATGGCCGACGAGCTACCAGTGATTTTGGCAGTGAAGTGTTTTTATCGCGAAATAAACGCTTCGTCACGCATAAAATGTCGCTCTTTTGAGAGAACATAACCTAATCTTGGATCTAAATTCCCCTGTTTCCTCCCTGAAGCGAAACGTGCCGAAGAAAACCGCACCGCTGGTATCCGCGGCTCAGCGGGCATCCCATGGTACCCGGCTTGATGCATTCGAGGACGCAAATCCTTGCAGATGCCTATGCACGCGTGCTAGAATTAGTACAGTGGTGTCGCTGCTCTGGTATTCTCCGCATGTTGGTCACATTTGCTATCGTGTCGAGGGATACGCGCCGTTTCTTCCGTACAGCGGGGCTTTAAACTTCCTCGAAAAAAATTAAGCAAAGGTTTATGAGAGCGAGTTGACGGGCTAGTTGGTATTGCATGGTGTAGGAACAGCGCTAAGAACAGGACAGCACAGGGCAGCTCCCGTCCCTGTGCTTCCATGTTTGACTTCTGTCCTGTTCTTAGCGCTGTTCCTACACCAAGGTTTATGAGTAGATAAAGCAAAAGCTGAAGGTTATGCGTCGTTATACTTGGCTAAGCTCGGTCTTGCTTTAATGACTTTCACGTAGCTTAGTCAAGTATAACTGCTGCCGTTTTTTTTGCTGCAACTGCAGGAAGAATGAAAAGGAAAGTGCACAAGCCTGTCCACTGGCTCAAGCTGAGCCACAATCGCTGCCACGGGCAGACAGTAGTAGAGTCGAAAGAGATGTGAGAGGAAAGACGCGCGTCACAACAACCGCGTCATCCGAAACGGCGACGACGGTTCAGCAACAGACACACCCGGTGACAATGAGCCATGTGCGAGAGCCCCCCAGATCCGAGCCCCGTAAGGCCAGGAAGCCAGCGGAGTAGAAGGAACAGCGGTAGCGCCAAGATTAGAGTAGCGCGCGCCGACTTCTGCTCGCCAATGACGTCACCGATAAAGTATGCATCGCTCGTTAGAGATGGGACCACTATGGGACGGTTGGCAGCTATGGAGCTTGGCGCCGGCATAGAGCTTCTAAACGTTACCGCGCTGTTCGTTCTTGGCGGAACGCTGTGCACGCGCTGCCTAAGGGCTCATTCACACTTGAGAGTCGCAGAGGTCGCGCGACCAGCAGTCGCCTGCGACTACACCGCAGTTCGACAACACCGATGGTCACACTTCCACGGGCGACCTGCGGGTCGCCTTCTCGTTCGATTCTCGTTTGAAATGAGAACTCTTGGGAATGACGCCGTTCGCGCGCTTTCGAGAGTTTCGTCTGCTTTGGCCGCGTCTCCTGCGCTCGCGCTTGGCACTCGAAAGTGCTCTGGTCACTCGATATTAGCAATTGGCTGCGACGACCTGAGCGGAGAGGAGGATATAGCGGCAATGTGCACCGCGGCCGTACAAGCCAGCCTGAATGCCGGCCGCTAGCACCAGAAAAATGCGCTAGTATGTTTTTTGTTCGCGTTCATACCATGCTCTGGGAAGTCGAAATTCAAAAATGAATCAGTTTTGAAGGTCGTCGGCCAATCCCGAGCTGCTGGATACAAGCAAATTTCTTCTCATAGCCGCTTTGCTGCTGTTGCCCAAAGCGGCTCGATCGCCTGGCGTCTGTTTCTCCGCTCCTGAAGGCGTCGCGGAAATCGAGCATATTTTTATATTATCATGAGACGGGGTTCACAATAAAGCCGTAGCGAAAGTAGCATCTTGGTTACAGCGCTGGTCAGTTCCGAAACGCCCTCAGCTGCGGCATCGATGTGAAACCGGCTAGGCTTAGTGACGACTACGGCAGCTCGGCGCACCCGCGAGCGGCGTCGTTGCCGAAAGGTCGGATCGCTCGCTGATTGGTTCAGCGGTTTGCGACTCGCAGTCGCGAGGCTGCAAAATCGAGCAGCGAGCGGCTGGCCCGCGACTGTCGCTTTTCGACCAAAACGGTCGCGCGACCTCTGCGACTCTCAAGTGTGAATGGGCCCCAAGTCGAAACCCACAACCGCCTTCGTCCGGCGCTGCGTGTTCCATATGCGGTCGCCTACGTTTCAGGTACCGCAGCAGCTGCAGCCATTCGAAAATCGCATTGCCGAGAAGCGTAATCGTCTTTTTTTTTTTTGCACTGCGCGCTTAATCTTTACCTCTTCTCTGTTGCAGACGTGTGTCGAGGCCTCGTTCACTTGCCCTGCTTTCATGAAGCAGCTGTGTGCCGGAGTGTTCGTGTGCCTTCGGGGAGATCGTTACCTGCCAACGACACTTCCTCAAAGCATGTTCGTTGAAACTGTCTTGACGAATACATTTACGTTCCTTTTGTTTTGCTCTATCGTCGGCCTTGTTTTTCATGCCTCGCAATAGCACGGCGGCACGTGATTAGTGTCCGCAACGGAGCCTCGTTGGAGCGGTTCTGCCGTGCCCACACTGCTGTAGTGGACAATAGCGCAGCGGCATTGCCAGAATATGCTGGTTTTCCCGCGAATTGAAATTAGGAGGCTGTCACTAAATGTCTAGGGGGGGGGGGGGGGGAAGGGGGGGCTGATAGTCATTTTCAGTTCTTAATTTGTACCTTGGCGTGTCGCGTAGGACTAGAAACGTTTATGACTCCAACACTCATGGCAAATATGACAAATTCCCCTTCGTGTGTAAAAAAAAAACGGGCGGTTCTTCTGGCCAATCACGAATATATCACGCACAGTTACATCATACGATCTTTATCATCATCAGCATTATCTAGGTTTTTTGTTGTGCTGGCTTTTCGAAATATTCACTGACATGTCTCGTATTTTCTGCTGTTATTTTGCCTTGCACTGTTTGCCTTGTGACCCACTCCTATATGAGCCTGTATAGGCTCACAATATCTATAAATAAATAAACAAAATATCAACCAAGGTAAGCCAGTTCAAATCAAGCACCATAGGAAGTCAAAATAGCCCATACATAAGCAGGGCTAACCGTACCGCAGTAGAATTGGCCATTCTTTACATTCATAGGTCTCTGGGAGTCATACCATGCACTCCTGGCGCAGCGGTTTAGTCGGCCGCTATTGCCCTGCGATGACGGATGCTGCCATCGGTGGGGCTTACGAGACCCAGGGAGTAACCTGTCGCGACTAATGATTAATTGAACTGCCGCCTGCCATAACGTAACCTAGGTGGCCCGCCACCAAGGCGGTTGGCACCCAGGTCGCGGCGCTGCTTTTCGGCGGAGTGAAAGCCCCAGTGCCAGCGCGCTAAGAAACAATTCGCTACGGATTAAAGGGGTGCCGCCTTCAAACAAACCTGCACGTCGAGCGCGGCCAGTAGCGTGCGCGCGTTACGACGGTCGGCGTCGGCGAGCCACCCGAAGGCGCCCAGCGACTCGTTGACAGCCGCCGCCAGGTCCCGGGCCAGCCGAAGGCCGGCCAGCCGGTCCAGTTGCGCGGCGCGTGCCAGCGCGTACGCCATCAGCTCTGGCGCGGCGCGCTCGGCGAGCCGAACGCAGCGGCGCCAGCGCGGCCACCCGTAGCGGCGGCGGCCGGTGATCTGCAGCATGCGCACCGCGGACAGCGGCCTCGCCTCCTCGGTGAGCAGCGGCGACACGTGCACCAGGGCCCGGTAGCCCAGGTAGTTGAGCAGGTCCCGGTTGCGCGTCGCGTGCAGCAGCGCCTTGAGGGCGCGCGCGAAGCGTTCGCAGCGCACCAGCAGCGGGGTGCGCTCCTGCAGCCGCACCAGGTCGCCCACCGCGAGCGCCAGGAAGGGCGCGAACGACGCGTGGCTGCGCAGAGTGCTGAGGCGCGCCGCCCGCCTCCCGGTCACGATCTGTGACAGCCGCGACGAGAAGTCCCCCACGCGCTCGGCCAGCTCCACGTAGCGGCCCGGCGTGTACTGCTTGAAGGCGGCGTCCAGCGCATGCGACTCCTGGGCCAGCAGCTGCGGCTCGTCCAGCGCCACCAGCGGCTGCGACGCGTTGCGCGGGTGCGGCGCCACGGCGACGCCCATCAGCGGCGCCAGGGCGAGGTGGCGGAAGAGGAGCGCGGCCGCCTTCCACACGTCGCCGCGGCTTTGCGTGTCGGCGCGGAAGGGCCAGCCGTAGAGGCCCAGGTCGCGCAGTAGCGCGCGCAGCTGCAGCCGCGACGCCTGCGGCAGCGGGCTGCGCAGGCACTCCTCGAGCAAGCCCTCGACGCGCCACACCTCGGGCTTGAGCTTGCTCGACAGCGACAGGTACAGCTCGCGCTCCAGCTGCTCGGCCAGCAGCGCGTCGGCCGGCGGCGCCTGCTGCCGCCGGGAGCAGGTGAACGCCTCGAAGTCCGCGCACGGGTCCACCGTCCAGTTGAGAGCCGAGAGCACCGCGTCGCTGCGCTCCTGGCAGAAGCGCGTCAGGCATCGGCGGCGGCGACTCGCCAGCTCCGGAGTGGCGTCCTCTTCCGGGCGCAGCTTGAGGGCGCGCCGACGGCCCAGCGGCGTGCCGAAGTACATTTCTCGGCGCGAGGTGGTCGCCTCGGTCGTCAGCTCGGCGACGGGCGGCGCCTGCGGTGCGACGAGCAGCGGCGCCTGCAGCTCCGTCGTCGTCGTCTGCGGCAGCTGCGCTACAAGCGAGGAGCGCGCAGTGTGCTGTCTGGCGAACTCCTCGTGGCTGTACCAGACGTAGTAGGCGCTGATGGCACCGCTGCAGAGCAGCACGAACGCGGCCACGGCGAAGGCAAAGAGCGTACCCGATCGGCCCTGGGACGTGGCCTGAGGCAGTATCTCCTGGGGAGGAGGCTGTGCTGCGTGGCGCGGAGTCTGCTGGGGCGCCGCGTCGCTTTCAGACGGCCTGCGCCGCGACGTGGCCGCCAGCCTGGGCCCGGCGCCCCGCACCAGCGAGCTGTCGCTGTGCAGGCTTGCGCCTCGGCCGGGGCGCTGCCGCGGCGCGTCGCGGGGAGCGCAGCACTCGCGCCGGCACCGGGGCTGGCCGGTGGAAGCCGAGCGCCGCGAGCTCGCCGCGTCAACGGCCAGCGGCAGGGAGCGGTTGGCGCGTCTCTTGGGAGACGGCGCCTGGCTCTTGCCGAGAGAAGTCGACCGTCCCGCGAAGCTCGGGCGTGCTCTGTGGCCGTCATGCTTGGGCTCCGCCGATGGCATCTGCCCTCCTTACGATGTCAGCCATCCTCGACTGCGGCCATGTGCTTCGCCCGAGTCCCTGGCGCCTGCCGTGGGCCTGCCACTGCGTCGGACGCCTTTCCGTTCAGCGCTCGAGGCGGCCTCGCAGCGATAGCGATGACTCTGCCACCATGCTGTGACGAGGCGGCTGTGTGCCTATTCCCTGCAGGTTGCACTCCTTCTCGAGCCAGTCTGGAAGAAAAAGACATCGCTACTGAGAGGGAGCGGTCGTGCCTAGTTTTATAGCGAACAATGTTCTTTACGATAAGGCTAGAGTTCTTCTGTTAGGTATACGGCTTCAGCAGCTTGCAGCTATTTTTATTTATTCTCCAGGTCTGTTGTTCCTCCTTGCTTCGGGAGGCTGCAGGGGGTCTTCGTTCTCTCTCGCAGTTGCACATTAGCATGCGTTGTTTTGTCCTAGTATGCGCTGTGAGAGACAAGGAGGGCACTGTCATTACCAGCACGGAGAGGATATTTAAACTAGCCGGGTTAATTAGGGCGCTAATTAAAGAGGAAGTGGTTCATAGCAGTTGCACGTCCCGCCAGTAACGAAAGAGGAAGAAAGTCTTGGAAGCAATTAACACAAAGGAAGAAAGCAGCTGGCGCCAGTTTAACAGATCTGTTAAAGATTGTGCCATAACAACTAGCCTCATAACCACGAGCGTAGCGGAATCTTGGAATAACGCTAACATTATCGTAATTTAACTTAATTATGTAATTTTCTATAATTAAAAGCTACACATTGTTCTTACTCTTCGGCTCGGTTTGCCTAACAATTTAAAATTTGAAGCTTTCCGTTGGGTCCGTTATCTATGCAATTCATTACACCAGGAAATGCGTTTATGCTAATTTAGCGAGACACCCCATCACTATACAGGGTGTTTCACATAAGTCTACACAATTTTTTTTAAATATGCTTCTTGAGTTAACAGCGCTTTTTTTCGGCATAGCATTGTCAATGGTGTCATCATCATTATCTGCCTGACTACGCTCACTGCAGGGCAAAGGCCACTCCCATGTCTCTCCAATTAACCCTGTCCATTGCCAGCTGCGCCCACCGTGTGCCCGCAAACTTCTTAATCTCATGGATCCACCCACCTAACATTATGCCGCCCTCTGCTACGCTTGCCTTCTCTTAGAATCCATTCCGTTACACTTAAGGACCAGCGGTTATCTTGCCTTCGCATTACATGCCCTACCCAAGACCATTTGTTCCTCTTGATTTCGACTAAGATATTGCCACACTACTAACTCCTTTAGTCGCGTCATACCGCGGCTAAGCTGCATTTCCTGGCAGTTGGCAAGCCTTGAGCCATCTCGGGGCTAGATGCTTTGTCGTCTTTATCTCTCCTGCTGCCTTGCGCGTCCCAACAACGTCTTGCGCGTATAAGTAACGGAAGTAAACCAGCCCTGCTTAAGTCAACCGTTTTTCGGTGACATATTTGGTGGAGCAGCCGGGTAACGGCCCATGTACGCTAACCTCGAGGACACCTTTGACGCCAGTTCTCAACGCGTGGCTACATTTACAAGGCGAGCCGCCGCCTGCGAGGCCTACAACCCGAGTTCGGCCAACTCGCAACATTGGCAAGGGCCATGGCGTCCGCTACGGCTAGCCAGACAAGTCAGCATTCCGGGAATGCCCCGCCGTTCGTCCCCCACACACCTCGGTCGCCTCCATCGTTCCACGGTGAGAGGTTGGAGGACGTCGAACACTGGTTGGCCAGCTTTGACCGTGTGGCGGGTTTCAACGAGTGGGACGACGAGCTCAAATTACGATATGTCTACTTTGCACTACAGGACTGGTCCAAGACGTGGTATGAGAACCATGAAGCTTCCGTCACTAACTGGGAGGCTTTTCGCCGAGAGCTCTTAGCCAACACCAGCGAAAGAAAGGAGAAGGCTGAAATCGCCTTGCAATTGAGGTCGCAGCAGCCGAACGAGAGCGTCGCCATGTTCACTGGGGACATGACGCGACTGTTCAATCGCGCCAACCCTGGTATGCCCGATTCCAAGAAGGTACGCCACTTAATGCGCGGCGTAACAGAGCAATTGTTTGCCGGACTGGTACGTGACCCGCTAAGAACAGTGGCCGACTTTGCCAAGCGTCAGGCGAGTGTATAGCAGCCGCTCACCACTCTACGCCTACGTCGCTACCCACTGAGGAGCTTCTAGAGCTTGTGAGGAACTTGAGAAACTTCGCTTCGAAGCTCCACAGGCCGGCGTCGCAGCCGTACCGGACGTGGTCCGAGGTGAAGTCGGCGAGTTGTTCAGCCGCCACCAGCTCCGCAGCCGGCGCCCTACGTGATGACATACAGTGAAGCACTACAAAGCCGTCCTGGGCCAGGGGTGCAAGCCTTTTCCCCCGTCACTCCTGTGCCTTCACTGCGGTATCCAATTGCAGCTGTACCCGCCGTACCGCAGGAGTCCCGGTCCACCATGAGAAAAGCGCATGTTTGGAGCACGCCAAACAATAGGCCACTCTGCTACCACGGCGGCGAACCCGGCCACATCCTCCGTCACTGCCCCTACCGCAGAATAGGCTTGCGGGGGTTTCCCACTGACGCACCTCGACCGCGCTACGGAGAACGGCAGCGGGATATCGAACAATATCTGTCCGATAAAGTGCAGTCGTCGACGTCGCAGCGACGCCAGTCCCAATCGCCATCTCCAAGGCGGTTTTCTTCGCCAAGCCGCCCGTCGTCTTCTGGCCAGTTCAAAGGCACGTCCCCACATCGGGGAAACTGAAGACGGCGCCCTCCGGGGGTAGGTCCGCCGCTATTGGACCAAGTGAAGAGCCTCCACCCGACGATCCGCTTCTACGATCCGACCGACGACTACTTGACCTCACGACCTCAACGACGACACGCTGTGACCGACTGGTTTCTGCCGAAATCCCAGTAATTGCTGATGACCGCGATGTGACCGCACTTGTGGATACCGGCGCTGATTCTTCTGTAATGAGCAGTCGGTTAGCGACGGCCCTGAGAAAGGTTCTGACCCGTTGGTCTGGACCGCAGATCCGCACCGCCGGCGGCCATGTGGCCACACCGATTGGAATTTGCACGTCACGAATCCAGATCCGCGGAGCTGCTTTTCCTAGTTGCTTTGCTGTGCTGCCCGAGTGCTCCAAAGACCTGATACTCGGTTTGGATTTCCTTCGGGAGTACGGTGCCGTCATCAACCTTCAGGAGCTGGTCGTGTCATTTTCCCATCAACCCCCTGTTGACGGTGATCCCGATCCACGCAGGACTGAGTTACGCGTCTATGACGAACACGTTTTGATCCCGTCACGATCCAGCATGTCTGTTACCACAGATTGCGATAACAGCACCGGAATTCGTGGCATCGCTGAAACCAACATGTCGCTGCTTCTTGGTCGGCAAGTCAGTGCTGCTCGAGGAATTGTTGAACTGAACTATGGCCGAACCGAACTCTTGGTGACCAATTTTAGCTGTGAACCTCACTGTTTGCCTGGCAGAACAGCTATTGCGTATTTCGAGGAACTAAGCGAATTCGCTGGACAGCACGCTTTGTCCGGAGCCCCGGCAACAGTGGAAGAACCGACCACTCCCATAAAAACTGACGTGAACCCAAACCTCCCATCTAATCACAAACGCTGCCTGGAAAACGTTATCCAGTCTTTCTGCAACTGCTTTGCCTCGACCTCCAAGGTTAGGCAGACACCGCTCACAAAGCACAAGAATATAATGACGCCAACCAGCGGCCGTTATGTCAGCCACCTTACCAGATCTCTTCGAAGGAGCGTGATGCCATTCGCCGCCAAGTTCAAGAAATGCTGCAGGACGACGTGATACAGCCGTCGACGAGCCCGTGGGCGTCGCCTGCTGTTCTAGCAGCAAAGAAAGATGGAACCCTACAGTTCTGCGTTGATTACAGGCGTTTAAACAAAGTAACAAAAAAGGATGTTTATCCTCTCCCGCGTATTGATGACTCCCTGGACCGGCTGCGCCACGCCAAGTACTTCTCATCGCTAGATTTACGAAGCGGCTATTGGAAAATCGAGGTTGACGAACGCGACCGGGAAAAGACCGCCTTTATTACACCGGACGGTCTGTACGAATTCCGGGAGCTCCCTTTCGGCCTGTGCTCGGCTCCTGCAACCTTCCAGAGGGTGATGAACACAGTTCTTGCCGATCTCAAATGGCAGTCCTGTCTCGTGTACTTGGATGACGTTGAATCTTCTCTGACACGTTGGAAGAGTACCTAAGACGTCTGCGTGCTGTGTTCGAAGCAATTCGGTCGGCCGGTCTTTCCCTGGAGCCCGAAAAGTGTCGCTTCGGTTTCGAAGAGTTGAAGTTTCTGGGCCACATAGTGAGCGCTAAAGGGGTTAGCCCAGACCCCGATAAGACTGCTGCCTTGGCTGCTTTTCCTGTGGCCACCGATAAGCGCAGTGTGCGCCGCTTTCTACTGGGTCTCTGCGCCTATTATCGGCGTTTTGTGCAGAACTCCCAGATCGCTGAGCCCCTCGCCCGACTCACGAAAGATTCCGAACCGTTCTTCTGGGGCCTGGAACAGAAGGCCTTTGAAGACCTCCGAACTCGTCTCCAAAGTACGCCCATCCTTGGACACTTCGACTAGTCAGTCGCCACTGAACTGCACACAGACGCCAGCAATATCGGCCTCGGTGCGGTCCTTGTGCAGCGGCAGGATGGTCTCGAACGCGTAATCGCATACGCGAGCCGCACCTTGTCACGATATGAGGCAAACTATTCCACCACAGAAAAAGAATGCCTGGCCATCGTGTGGGCAGTGACCAGATTTCGCCCGTACTTATATAGCCGCTCTTTCAGGGTAGTCAGTCACCACCACTCGCTGTGTTGGCTGGCGAACCTCAAAGATCCCTCGGGACGGCTTGCACGCTGGAGCCTTCGACTTCAGGAATTCGATGTCACCATCGTCTATAAGTCCGGTAGGAAGCACAGTGATGCCGACTGTTTGTCTCGTGCTCCTATCGAGGACAACCGAGCTGACCCCGACGACGATTCTGTTTTTCTTGGCGCAATCTCCACGTCTGTTCTCATTCAACACCAAAGAGACGACAGTGAACTACGGCCCTTCATTGAGTATCTAGAAGGAAGCGCTCAGTCTCCCCCGCGAATCTTTTCGCGTGGGCTGTCGTCGTTCTGTTTACGTGACGGCGTCCTGTATAAGAAAAAGTACAGTCCAACAGAACCTGTCTATCTACTCGTCGTGCCCACGGCCCTTCGCGACGAAGTCCTGCAGGCGAGCCATGATGGGCCATCTTCTGATCACCTGAGTTTTTGTCGAACTTTGGCACGAATAAGGCAAAAATACTTCTGGCCCAGGGTTGCTACAGTTGTGAAGCGTTACGGAAGAACTTGCCGCGAGTGCCAGCGTCGCAAGACGCCGCCAACTAAGCCAGCCGGCCTACTGCAGCCTATTGATCCACCTCAGGTCCCCTTCCATCAAGTCGGCATGTACATACTCGGCCCATTTTCGGAGTCCTCGCTGGGTAACCGCCACATTGTGGTCGCCACCGACTACCTCAGCCGATACTGCGATACTAAACCTCTTCCCCGTGGTACTGCTGACGAAATTGCGAACTTTTTTATTCAAAACATTGTGCTTCGTCACGGTGCACCCACCATCGTTTTAACTGACAGGGGAACAGCGTTCGCCTCGGCCCTTACGCAGGAGGTTATGCGCCTGAGCGGCACCAGTCACCGCAAATTAGACAACCGCTTACCACCCTCAAACGAACGGCTCAACAAGACGATCGCCGACATGATTTTCATGTATGTCGACGCGGACCACCGGAACTGGGACGCCATACTCCCTTACGTCACCTTTGCCTATAATACTGCTGTCCAGGAAACGACACGCTTCACTCCATTTCGTTTAGTACATGGTCGCGAAGCCACAACCATGCTGGGTGCAGTGCTGCTTCCAGCTAGCACTACCCCTCTGTAATGGGTGCTGCCCAATTTGTTCGTTACGCTGAGGCCGCCCGCCAACTCGCTCGACAGCGCATCCGGCACCAGCAAGTTCACGACGCTCGGCGCTATAACCTCCGCCACCGAAATGTGCGTTACCTACCCGGCGAACAAGTCTGGGTGTGGAGCCCAATCCGCTTGCCAGGACGCTTTGAGAAGCTTCTACGCAGATACTTTGGCCCCTACGAGGTGCTCCGCCAGCTCAGTCAAGTTACCTACGAAGTTCTCCCCCAGGGAACAGTTCGCTCTTCTAGACGGCCGGCCTCCGAAGTTGTCCACGTCGCTCGGATGAAGCCGTACCACGCGCGTGTCTACACCACACGCCAGACACGTGCGACTACCCTTGCGGTCCGGCCTCCCATTGCTACCACACCGAGTCGGTGTCTTTCAGAGAGGGGGAGCAATGCCACACTACTAACTCCTTTAGTGGCGCCATACCGCGGCTAAACTGCATTTCCTGGCAGTTGGCAAGCCTTGAGCGATGGATCTCGGGGCTAGATGCTTTGTCGTCTTTATCTCTCGTGCTGCCTGCTGCCTTGCGCGTCCCAACAACGTCTTGCGCGTATAAATAACGCAAGTAAGCCAGCCCTGCTTAAGTCACCCGTTTCTCGGTGACAATATCAGTAAACCCGCGTTTGTTCCCTCACCCACTCTGCCCGCTTTCGGTTCTCTTAAAGTTGCACCTATAATTTTTCTTTCCATATGGCTTGCTGCGCTGTCCTTAAAGGGACACTGAGGAGAAATTGAAGTTGCCTTGTATCGATAGAATACCAGCTCCTGGTCACAAAAACGCCACTCTTGCTGAAAACAAAGCTCTTGTAAGGTAGAAAATAGCAAGAACCAAAATACAGGTATCGCCGCCACAGGCCAATCTCGCAAGTACAAGAGTGAAGACGTCATAGGACAAGAGACGCCACCTTGGAGGAATTTTCCTTCCTACATGGAGCCGCGAATCTGAGGCTGACAAAGGAAGGTTGCACGGTTCAATATTGAAGTAAGTTTTGTTTTAAAACCGATAGTGCACTTTTATCACACAAGGAAGCCAGACAAAAGACAACCTGAATGTTGGAAGCAAAGAAAACCGATGCTTGGCGGCGCCACAGGCGGCCAGGAGAGTTTCGATTTGTTATGGCGCTTTGCGTCTATGAGCTTTGCGTGCCCCGTGGCTGTGTTTTTGACGCCCCTCGATTTACAAGCGCCGAGCAGCAGAGGAACTCCAAGTGCCGCTTCAAGTGCTAGTTAACCTTTGAAGGAGCCTGTTAAGGCTTGTCAGATGATCGCCACGGTCGATGAAAAACTATGATGGCACGATGGTCGGTGACCGTACAAGGCAGTTCGCAGTATAAAGAACACTTGTGCTCTTCGCGCGCTTGCCCGGCGAAACATTCCCGGCTGTGCCAGTCAAGTTCAAATTACTTAACGGAAATCGTTTATTAGGGACAGGAGACAAGGTACAAGGCAGTTAAGAAAAATTGCTGATGGCCTAGCTCTGTTAGGCCAAGATATACGTAGCGAAAGGGCGGAGATTTCTGCATCGGAAGAGTGAATTCCCTAGATGCGCCTTTATTGGTGGTTGTGCCTGGAGCCGTCGTGGCGGAGTGGAAGCGTCTCCGCCTCAAATGCTGAGGGTCTAGTTCGATTCCGAGCCTCGGCGCAGGATTTTGTTTATTCAATGAGTGGGCGGGGAGCTTCAGTGGCTCCCGTAGATGCCGCCACCGAATACGTTGGTTAGCGGTTAAGCGCAGGCTCTGTGAAGGCGCGTTTATGCTCCGGAGTAACGCGCGCGCTGCACGGCGATGTCACGTCGGCCAAAGCGACACCCTCTACACTCCAACTGCACTTGACCGCCGACGCGTTCGGCGGCTTCGGCGCATTCTGACCGCGCTGGCGGAGACTTGGAGCATGTCTCTATTTCGCGTCAAGTGCGCCAGCCGCCGCCGGCCCGGCCAGACTGATTCGGCTCCACGGCGAGGTGCGCGTTGTGACGTAACTCAATAGCTTCGGCAGTTGGGCGGAGCTGTTCTTTTCGAGCTCTCGGCTAATTTAATCCATTCACAGTACACATCTGACGGTACATGCAAGTGGGCGAGAGAGCCCGATCCAGTGGACCCGTTGGATCTAGCGGAAGCCGTTGAAGCGTCGTGCGCCGGCTTTAGTTTCAAGCCGCCAACTTTAAACGCTACCGCCCTTGAGCGCCCATCCGTTTTTTGTGGCAAAAAAATAAATAACTTGGCCCTTGCAACCGTGGGAGACCTCGACGTCGCCTGCTGCACCGTGCAACCGCGCCGTTCAAGGAATCACAACCCGTTGGCCCCAAAGCCCCGGCCAGCCTCCGATGGGCGCAACGCGCCGACCTTGTCCTGGCCCCTCGCGACTGCCCGCACTGAGGTTATGATATTTAGTTTGCAACGGCTGCTCAGTGAGGAAGGGGGAAACGACCCGCCGGCGCCTAACCTAACCGTGCTCCCTCAAAAGCATCGCATGCTCTGTGGGGCTGAGGTCGCTGAAATGCAGGCCGGAGCTTTTGCGAGAACTGTGTCGCCGGGTTCGGGAACGGGATCCATCGTAACGCTGGCAAGACGCCGGTGCAAACGTAAACGAAGCGACCCCCGATAGATGCCTTCAACGTGCGGCGGCGGTAGCTTTCATTTCGGCAGGTACTAGGCCGCACCGCTAGCGGCCAGAAATCACGGAGTCTCCGTTTACGTCACGTTCACGTCACTCCGTCCTGTGACGTCATAAGAGTTCTCGAGTTTGAATCGGAGCGGCGGGAAGAACTTGTTTAACTTCGAATTCAAATTTCTTTGAAATAGATGCATCTTTCGCTCCCGGACAAGCGGCAATAAAGGCATGAGATGCCGAAGTATCAAATTTGGCAACAAAAAAATTTGATAGAGTTCTCCTCAGTATCCCTTTAACTTAAGCCGAACGCTTAGAATACAGCTAAGACGCGCTAAATAGGAGGCTGGCTAACTAATATTGGTTAGTTACCTTTTAACTGTTACTGTTAGGCTCCTTAATTATTGATAGGCGTGTAGCCCACCGTTAGTAATCCATACCAGTTTTTAGAATTTCGAAAACGCGGCTACCCTCGGCGCTGTGGCCCAACAAATTTTAGCTGTTGCAACGAGTCACGTACGTACGTTGGAGCGGTTGCTTTGAGTGCAGGCTTCTCGAAAGTGCATGTATTTTGGCGCGATGCAGCCAAAATTTGTTGGGCCACAGCGCCGAGGGTAGCCGCGTTTTCAAAATTCTAAAAAGTGATACGTATATTACTTACGGTTGGCCACACGCCTCTCAATAATTAAGGGGCCGAACCGTAATAGCTAAAAAGTTAACTGTTCAGTATTAGTTAACTAGCCTTCCAGTTAGCGCATCTTAGCTATGTTATGATGTACTACACCGCTGACAATGATATGCCGAAAAAAGCGGTCTTCTAACTCAAGAAGCCTATTTTTGAAAATTGTGTAAAGTCTTAGATGAAACACCCTGTATATAGGAACACTGAGTCGTTACTGCGTTAAGTTACTGCATACGCCCGCCTTTCGTTATATCAAGTCGCTCGAGGTTCCTCATAAGACAGCAGTTTGGTGCGGCTGTTCCTGCTTGAGTTGCAGTTAATTATTCGTGATTGACGTTTTTTCTCGACCGAACTTTTGTTGGGCACGCTAACTATAAGCGTGTGTGTCATGTCGGTGTGGCAAAACTTTCTTCTGTGACATGCGACCTCTTCGCTGCAGCATAAAACGTCATTTTGCCGAACTCAACGTGGAGGCTATATACAGTGGAGTCGACGAACAGCGACTGTTACAGCTAATGCTTATCTACCCGTGCAGCAGCAGCCGCTCTTTCTTATTCCTTTCTGCCACGTGTTCAGTTCCTTGTGCGCTAGGAAAGGCAATATATGTTCTGCTAAGTTCGCCAGTGCTGCAGTCCAAGAGTAGCTGTAAGTGCAGTGGTCGAGCGGCCAAACTGATGCTCCAACACTGCGGCGCAAAGATAGGTCAGGACCGGCACAAACTGCCACTCGCTTCCCAACTGGCATCGGCCCAAATGCGCCGAGCAACGGGCCACCGATTTTACGGCGAATGGGGGACGCGCCTCTTGATTTTACGCCGAGGGAGGTGGCCACGGCGAATGCTTGCCGGAGCATGAACAACGCAACCCCGGAGCGAGCGAGGGCCGGCGAAAAGGCGAGAGGCTTCCGGCTGCCGTCCATCCATCTGCCGGCGCCGTGGACCGTGACGGCGGCCGCTAGCGAAGGCCAGTGGGCCGCGCGTCGCCGTCCATGCTGGCGGCTGCCGTGCTGCTCGCCTCGTCCGTCTTCGCGGCCGCCTGGCCCCCTCCGCCGACCGTCCCAGCCACGCTAAACAACAGGCCTCGCTCGCCGCAGTACATCACCGAGCCCAGCGTGTTCCGCCACGGGTCCTTCGTACTTCGGCCGTCCCAGCCCGAGGGGCCGTCGTCCGCCGACACCCCTCCGGCGGCCAAGCTGACCACGGCCCAGCTGGCCTACGTGCTCATCGGCTCATGCACGGCGCTGAGCGTGCTCTGCCTGGCTGCCGTGGCCGGCTGCAGCTTCCACCGCTGCCAACGGCGGCGGCGGCACCCGGCCGTCGCTTCCACGCACCTTCTGGACCCCAGCTGGTCGCTGGGACCGCGCAACGTGGGCACGTTCGGCCGCAGGCTGCCGTTCGGTGCAGCGTCCAGCCTCCGCGGAGGGGGCGCCCCCAGCGAGTGCTCGTCCTGTGCCCCGCCGCGCTGCACCTGCGTGGCGGCCGCCGACTGGTCGATGCCCGTCTGCTGGTCCTCCAACAACGAACGCCTCGTGTGATCGACCGCGCGCCGTTGCCACGCGTCGTCACTGTGTTGTGCCGGACTGTGCGCAGACATGGCGCTCCGCGCGCTGCCGCTGCTCTACGTGAACATGGGTGGCGAGATGCTGTACATCCTGAGCCAGAGGCTGAAGGCGCAGCGGATAGACTCTGACAAGGCACAGCGAGGTACGTGCCGCTTTGCTGTTGCCGGACGTATGGGACTCGTGCTGCAGGAGCATTCCCTTGCGTGCTTGCGCAGAAACTGGCTTCGACTATTTTGGCCGAAGCGACGAACCGCATCCGTGTGCGCATAACAGATTTAGCACGCACCCGCCCACCACTGACTTGCCGTGAACGCTGGGTGCAGGTTGCTGGATGTCAGCACGGCGTGGCGATGCAAGTTCGTGCGTGAAGTGATGAGCTCGTCATGGGATACATTCGGTGACATCGATAGAGACTGGCTGAACAAGCAGGACTGAATAGTTCACTGTTCTTTGCGCTGTCATAGTGATGCCCAATCTGCTTCACGCTGAACTGGTTTTTTCCGCTTCCAAAATTAAATCGACCGTCAACCCGATATTATTTTCCGGATTTCCCTCATATCACATGGTCGTCATCTCATTTTTTTAACGCGGTAGCGTTAAGGAGCCCGTGTCATTGACCGTGAGCGAAAAATCCCCAGAGAAGCAACCTAGGAGGGCCAACGTGACTTTGCGGCGTCATCACAATCTACCCATCGGATTGTAAGCAAACTGCCCACCGCGGCAGGTGGCAGTTCAATTTATGATCGACCGTTAGCGAAGGGCAACCTCGGAGGCTCAAGGCCCACCGGTGGTGTCACGTGCCATATATCAGGGCAGTGGCGCATAGCTCAACAGCTACACTATACTGCGCCAAGAGTGGTATGAAGACTTCCAAAGTTATATGAATGTTAAGTAGAGAATTGCTAATGCACAGGGTGTTTCATCTAAGACGACACAATTTGTAAAGATAGGTTTTGAGTTAGAAGAGCGCGTTTTTCGGCATAGCATTGTCAGCGATGTAGCACAGTTGGCGTCCCCCTTGTGTAGGGCGCTCGAGTGGTGCCCTCCCCTGCATAAAAGTCGATACCTTGTAGCGTCCAACTTTTAAAGGCTACGCTTGTGCGGAAGTAGAGCAAGCAAGGTGGGCGCAAGCAATTGGCCCGCAAACCAATTGGGACATACTGCTTTCTAATTTCGTTTTTGAGTGCGTGATGCAGACTACTCGAGCGCTCTACACAAGGGTAACCAGGCTGTACATCTGAATACACCTAAGACGAGCTAACTAGCAGGCTGGGTAACTTTTTAACTGTTACTATTAAGCTCTTTAATGTAAACCCGCTGGCCGCCTGAGCGTTCTGCGCATGCACACTGGCGCGCTCTCTCGTCCGCTCCTCTCCGCTGATCCCGCTCTGCTAAAAGTCTCTAATAACAGCAGTGTATAGCCCACCGTAATTAATTGAATTGGCTGTTGGGGAAAGGAAATGGCGCAGTATCTGTCTCGCATATCGGCGGACACCTGAACCGCGCCGTAAGGGAAGGGATAAAGGAGGGACTTAAAGAAGAAAGGTAGAGGTGCTGTAGTGGAGGGCTCCGGAATAATTTCGACCACCTGAGGATCTTTAACGTGCACTGACACGCGGGCGGCTGTGTTTTAATGGAGGCGAAACGCAAAGGCGCCCGTGTGTTGTGCGATGTCAGTTTTTAGAATTTCTAAAACGCGGTTACCCTCGGCGCTGTGGCCCAACAATTTTGGCTATGTCGAAAAGTTGCGTGCACTGGAGAGGTTGTTTTGCCTGCAAACTTCTCGAAAGTGCGTGTATATTAGAGCGATGTAGCCAAAAAATTGAGAGTGGCTTAGCTCGGCTATGCCAGGATATACGAGCGAGAGGTACGTTTCCTTGGCTGAGCTTGTTGTGGTCACTGTATGTTTAGCAATGAGAGACATTGGGTATACACATCTTTTAATCATTTTGCTTGACAGAGACGAAGACTGCCTGATGATCTGTGAAGTAGCATGCAGCGGTCCCAATTTTGTCGACACAGTATTTCGATTTGGTAGAGCCTCTTTACTATACAAGCTCTATAGTAGTTCCCCATTGTGTAGTCTGGACGCGAGAGTCCGAAGCTAAATTAAAGTCAAACTTTTCTTTCATACACTAAGAGAGTCCTGTTTCTTGTTGAAATCACCCAAAGTCACACACAACTGTGAAACCGTGCCGTAGACTGGTATAAACGTGGCACACACATCAATCGTCTGCTTGACAGATGTTCCCGGTGCCTCGTAGACTCCTTGGATGGTAATGCCGCTTTCCAGAAGCCGAACACAGCAGGCTTCACCATTATTCGCCGCAATCGAAAGATGTCTGACAGCGGTGATACCTTGTTTCATGTACACACAGACTCCATCGTTCTTATTTGGTTCAAGCCAACTCTTAGGCGAAAACTTCAGGATCGGCAGAGTTAATCTTCTCTTGTCTATACCGTCGTTTAGCAGCGGCTGGACTCTCCTT
The DNA here is from genome assembly GCF_052857255.1 of Amblyomma americanum. NCBI lineage: Eukaryota > Metazoa > Arthropoda > Arachnida > Ixodida > Ixodidae > Amblyomma > Amblyomma americanum. The sequence goes on along the minus strand of NC_135503.1, from coordinate 4,107,761 downwards.
CTCTGCATGCATGTCAAACGCTGTGATACAGACGCCCACTACATCTCCGCCTTTTATACGCAATCCTGCGCGTGCGACGCGGGGTTCGGGTGATAGAGCGGCGTGCGGCGAGGCGACGACGAAGAACGCGGCGCAGCTGTGGGGTCCCTCTGAATACCAAGGTAGATCCACCTTTAAATCCGCCTTGTGAATACCATGGTATCGGCGCATGCGCACAACTGCTCATCCGCGTGACGTCACGCTCGGCTTTGACGGTGGAGCTGGCGCACCGCCGCGGCGACGGCGAAGCGCTCGCTGCACTTTGTTCCTCTTCAGTTGCCATGGTAACGGTGCATGCGTACAACTGGCCTCTGCCATGTACCGCGAAATGCTCGACTGGTAGTCCAGTGTAGCTCCCGCTACAAAACTTCGCTGCCTCGTCCAATCCCCACTCATCCACTCGCATTCACGTCCACTCACGTTTACTCATAACCACTCACATCCACTCATATCTACTTGCACCCACTCCAACCCACTCAGCACTCATATACACTCATCTCCACTCACTCACACTCATGACCACTCGCACTCACATTCACTCACTCTTACTCACACTCACGTCCACTCACATTCACAACCACTCACTCACACTCATTACAACCCACACTCACATCCACTCACTCGCACTTACACTCGCAACCACTAACTCACACTCACAGACGTGAGTGTTAGTGAGGCGATATGAGTGCACTCATGAATGAGTGCGCTGACCGATCATAAATTCACACACATCCGCCCAATAAATCGTTGGGGAAAGGAAAACGCAACCGATCCACGATTGGTGAAAGAAAATAACTCATCTCGACCACACTGTACAAGTATGTACACTTTCCACTACCGAGATTTCAGTTTCGAGGAAAGGCAATCTTCAAGGCCCATCTATTCGGCGCCGTCCCTCACAAACTGTCATCATGTACAGTAGACGGACGGACTAAACTCTCGTACAACGCTCGTCTCTCGCGTGTCCCCTCCCTGTGCATGGGAGCTAAGGTTGACTCGCACTTTCCTAGCGCATTGATGTAAACGCGCTTTGAGCAGCGGCGCCGCAGGCATGGGACAAAAGCCATGCGACGCGACGCGGATTATGATTGCTCGTCGCCGCTCCTGGAGGGATTTGACCTTTCCCGTATTCTCGAAATCCTTCGCTGTCCGGCTCCCCCGATCCCCGCTGGGTAGCGAGTCCATACTTCGGCAAACTCAGAGTACTCACTCTGGCTCATTCACAAAACTTTCGGCAACCTACAGGCTCACTCAAACTCACAGGGGCTCGGGCTCACTCGAGTTCATGAACTCAAACTCATTTAGGCTCACAGCTTACATGGGCTCACTCAGACTCATCACTCATCCGGGGTGGGTGAGCCACTCATGGCGACTCACATCTCATCTAGGCTCACTCACTCATTTCAACTCACGACTCATCTGAACTCACACATTTCGACTCACCTGGGTTCACTCATTTCGACTCGACTCACCTGAACTCACTCATTCTGACTCACGACTACCTGAGCTCACTCATTTCGATTCACGATTCACCTGGACTAACTCATTTCAACTCATGACTAATCTGCTCTCACTCATTCGTGCTCACTTGCACATTTCAACTCATGACTCACCCAGGCTCACCTTGACTCATGACTCCCATAAGCTCACACATCCGACAGCTGAATCGATTTTATGCTCAACGGCCCAAGTTACCCGCCTAAAATGCCAAAAAATGGTGATACGATGAGCTCTTAACTGCAGCTAGCCGTTGCCGGGTCTGGCTGAGAGGCCTGTAGCTGCTGCTCGCGGGACGTAATGATGCGAGGCTGCTGCGTGCTTTCGGCAAGCAATTAAAAAACAGTAAAGAAGTCGAACAATCACGATACAGCAAGCCACAGCTAATATCCAACGAGCCCAAACACAACGACTAATGAACGTTTCTCTCCTTTTAGTAATGTGCTAGAGTGCAATAACCACAAAATTTAGGCGCCAAGAAATAATGAAATTTCTCTGTACCATCAACCCGACGAAAACATATTCAGTATATTACAAGTGTGCAGGAAACTCCCGTTTATGAATGCTACAAGCTCGCGCCCAATCGCCATCATGGATTCACTTGGGATTATGGGATTATTCAACCTCACATCATAGGCTTGTTTGGTTTGATAGGCCCAGCATCTACCGGACTGACCAGGAAGACTCAAATCGCGACCTGAATGTGAGCACACTCACCACGACTCAGATCACAATCTGAATGTGAGCCCGGACTCACGACTCAGATCATGATCTGAATGCGAGTCCAGACTCACGACTCAAATCATGATCTGTAATGAGCCTGAGTGAGCCCGAGTGAGGTCGCCGACCCATGGTAGCGACTGTAGCCGCGTTTACATGAATGCGACAGTAGCGCGTCGCATTTCCTAGCGTATCTCGCGGAGTCGATGCGCTACTGTTTACACGTACCGCATCAAGTCTGGCGGGACGGTGATCCTTCGCCCATTCAACGCGGCAGAGGGGCCCAGCCACCCTCATCTTGAGCGAAGTCTGCTTTTTTTTTCCTGCTGGGGGGGGGGGGGGTGAGTATTAGACACATTTAGTTGGACGTACGCTGTGAGCTTGAACACGCAACGACACTGCGGGCAACAAATGCGCATGCGCAGAACGCAACGTATCTAGCCGCGCGTTGCGGACGCCCTCCCGCTATAAAGCATATATCGTAGCGTACGCAACGTGGGACGCTACGTGCTTCGTAGAGAACATGGCGGCGACCATCTCGCCCAATTCGGAATAAATACATGCCGCCGCTGGATTCTTTTACGCAATAGCGCGCTCAAATGGTAGCGGTTCCCTTTTATTTCGCCTACTCTTGCCCACACGTACCTGCATAAGCGATAAGTAGCCCCTGTTTTTCACATAATTTGGCGATTTTCAAGCTCCTAGGCCTAATTAAATGCAGTGTGTTTTCCTCGTTGCAATGACACCTGGCGAAGCAGTTTTCTAGCTTTTAGTCAGTTCTTACATTTTCTTCGGTTTGCATAGTTTTTCTTGGAACAAAGAAAGGCTCGCAATGCACTCACCCTAGTTATCAGCAATCACGGATGAAAATTTCTTCAACCGTGTGTTGATGTGCTTTGACGTCTTGTCACTAGATGGCGCTATTGTTCACGCGTGCGCGTGAGGGACGCTACGGCTCGGCCAACTAAAAGTGTCGTGTTTACACTATTCACAGCGTACGCAACGCAGTAAGAGATGCGTATGCAAGCTTACTGCGTACGCCCCAACCAAAAGTGCCTATTGTAAAAGCCATGACAGGGAGGAGGAGGGACACCGCCAAACCTGTTTCCATTCACAGCTGAAGTCGACTTTCCATTCTCGATCTACCCCTGTCTGACGCATTGATGCGATGCGCTGCTGTCGCATTCATGTAAACGCGGCTTGTCACCCCCTTCTCTGCCGTTGTGCGAAGGGCACAAAAAAAGGAACTCAATGGGCATTCTTTATCGCCAACCCAGACGCGGCAAACACGCATAGCGCCGCGAACTTCACTAAGGCTTTGCTGATTAACCCTTCTGCGCCACTCTGGATAATTATATGACTGCGGTGACATCGCTCGTTTACACAGGCGGTATGTCAGTGAAGGGCGTGGTCAGCCATGCAAAGTTGTCGGTTGCAGCGCCAAAGAGACTTCGGAAAGGCGAAGAAGGTGCAGAAATCATAGTGCCTTCCTCGTCTGTGCTGACCTCTCATGGTCCGAGAGTTATAGCGCTGGTGCTTATCCTTCTGGTGCGCGCTGCAGTGATGTCCGATATCGTCGCGGCCATGTTCGGCGGCCGGCTGGTGGACGAGCTGTTCCGGCCGCAGCAGCTCTACTCGGCTCGGGCGCTGCGTTCGCTGTTCGAGAAGTTGACGCACTCGTCCGTCATGCGGCTTAGCCCCGCCAGCATGGACAAGGTGAGACAAACGCGAGTGCTTCACTGTGACGAGGGAGAAAAATAACCATTTGGGGGAGAGTGGAGCTTCCGTGAGCCCGCGGCTGCGAAGGCCGACGGTATACGATGACATATCGAGAGCTGGCCTTGCGTACAAGAATCGGGCCGAATTCATGGCAAGCTAAGCGCCACGCCGCCGAGCACACTGGAACCTAGGCATTAGGACTCGTACTAAATCGCGTTCGACTACATACTTATGCATATTTCATTTCATTACCCTAAAGGCCCAGGAGGGCATTACGTCATCAAAGCATTACATTGTGTCGTCACACGTTTAGCAATATCATAGTCCTTCAAGCATTGAAGGAATATAGCAATATCAACAGTTATACAAAAACTACATTAGGTGTGGTGTACACGAGTAGCATACGCAGTGGTAGCATTTACATACATACACAAGTAACATATGCATGTATCATTTAAAGTACAAGTAAAAAAAACAGCAATAAAGCAAACAAGGTCAAACAGCTCTCATTCGTGTCGGTAATTCTGCCTAATCAGTTAGTTGAGTGACCAAACTGTCTCCAAAATTTTATGGTTTATGGGGGTTTAACGTCCCAAAGCGACTCAGGCTGAGAGACGCCGTAGTGAAGGGCTCCGGAAATTTCGACCACCTGGGGTTCTTTAACGTGCACTGACATCGCTCCAAGATTTTCGTTTCTCGTGATGGAAACAATGTCATTATGAAGGACATTCCATTCACTAGTCGCCAGATGAAGAAATGAGAACCGTAATAAATTGGTTCTACCAAATGGAGGCTCCACTTTAAGATTATGGTCAATGCGAGGAAATATATGAGTGGCTGGTTTAATTTTCTCTAGTGTGTAGTCATAAGCGCTATGGTAAAGCTTGTGAAAAAACATTAAACGATTAACTTTGCGCCTATAGTTTCGAACAACTGAAGATCTAAATCGCGCTTAATCATTGAGATGCTGGAATACGAGGAACAGTTTCGTGAAATAAACCGCGAGCTTTGTTTTGCAGAGGTTCTAGTTTGGATATTATTGTGCAACTGATGAGGGTTCCAGATTTGAGAGGCATATTCGAGTTTTGGGCGTATAACAGTGTTATAAACAAGGAATTTAGTTTCTTTGCTACCATGACGCAATGACCGCCAAATGAAACCCTGAGTTTTGTAAGCTATGGTCAATATGTAGTCAATATGTGCGCTCCAAGACAGGTTAGCTGTGAGGAACACTCCTAGGTGTTTATGACTGCGCCATTAATTGTATAAGTGCTGTGCGACTCCTGATTCCACGTTGTGAAACACAAAAGTTCATTCTTTAACGTGTATTGTCGTCAGCCAGCCAGAATGTCATTTATTTCCACTCTAGGTTATTTTCGAATTTCGAACAGTCATTAAGGTTTGTCACGGAGCGATAAATGACGCACTCATCAGCAAACAGTCTTAGTGAAGCGGTAATAGTAAGCGAGAGATCGTTAATGAAGAGAAGAAATAATGTGCAAAATGGGAAAGCAGCTGGTGAGGATCAGGTAACAGCAGATGTGTTGAAGCACGGAGGGGACATTGTGCTAGGAAAACTAACCATCCGGAATGCCTTATGACCTCGAGCGTACCAGAAGCTTAGAAGAACGTTAATATTATCTTAATTCATAAGGAAGGAGATGTCAAGGACTTGAAAAATTACAGACCGATCAGCTTACTGTCCGTTGCCTACAAGGTATTTACTAAGGTAATTCGATAATAGAGTCAGGACAACCTTAGACTTGAATTACCCACATCATCAGGCAGGCTTTCGTAAAGGATACTCGACAATAGATCATACTCACAGAATCAATCAGGTGATAGAAAAGTGAGCGGAATATAACCAACTCCTATATTTGTCTTTTTTTTTACTATAGTTACATGCACTGGAAAGGTTGCTTTGTCTGCAGGCTTTTCGAAAGCGCATACGGTGTAGCCGAATTTTGTCGAGCCACAGCGCCGAGGATAATTGCATTTTCGAAATTCCAAGAAATGATATGGCTATTACTAATGACCGGCTACGAACCTCGAATTGCAACCAGTTGCCTAGCTGTGATAGTTAACAAGCTATCAGAAATTAATTAACTAGCTTACTAAAGAAAATTCACCGGCTTTCTGATGTCCGCCAACACTGGTAATTAATATGCCGCAAAAACCATATTTTCACCCCAAAAAGCCTATTTTTGAAAATTACTTCCCTGGAACACGTGGTATACAGCCTCTGTCAAATGCTCAACATCGTTGCGCATCGCCAAATGCGCTGAATGTGAGCGCAGCTGTCGTGCTCACCCCTCCGAAAGCACCTTCTTGAGCTTTTTACTTTTGCGCGAAGTTTCCGAAATAAAACGGCACAGTTGGAAGGCTTATTGGCAAATGGCGACGCAGCTCTACGACCTGATGAGCATGGTGGTCAAGTACCAGCTGTGGGCCTGCACCAGCCCCCGTGACCTGCTGCCGCTCACGCTCAAGCACCTGGAGGCGGCCGGCCCCGGCGCCGCCTCGCGTGTGGCCCACGCCGTGCGCAAGGTTCGTCCTGCAAATCGAGCACTGCTTGTTCCGTCGGCAGTCTGAACACTCCTCCTGCATGTACGTGACACCTGCCCGGTCACAGGAGGAGTGCAGGCATTTGCTGAACCGCGCTTATACAGTACGGCTATGAACGGCGGCACTTTTATGAAACAATCAAGGCAGGATGGAGCGCCCTGGAATTGGCGTCGCATGCAATGAACTGCTTACATTTTCTGCTACGCGCATTACAAGCACCATGGCCGATCCTCCGGTTGCACCGTTTGCCCCACGTCGCTTGGTTGCGCCCATGCGAACTGGCTGAATACCGGAACTTATCTGTTGGGTAAGCATGTGTCCTGATGCGAGAATGCGTCGGGCGGTTGTTGTGATGACGCGTTGCTGATAGTGATGGTACGCAGCTTGGGAGCCGGTGCAGATTTCGGTGATGTTGGGATTTTATGTAGCATGTATATAAGCGCCAAGGCGATGGCGGCACCCTCAGCCTCCGTAGGGATGTTGGCGTGGAAGGTGGCTGCGGCCCCGATGGTGCCATCCACGTATATAGCCTGGTATAGGCTGTGTTGAGAGGCGTCCACGTAGAGGATTTCAAATCTGTGTAGTTTTTGGTGTAATATCCAACTCAAGCCATGGCGTCTGCCCCCTGTGTAGCTAATAATAATAATAATAATAATTGGTTTTGGGGGAAAGGAAATGGCGCAGTATCTGTCTCATATATCGCTGTACACCTGAACTGCGCCGTAAGGGAACTGATAAAGGAGGGAGTGAAAGAAGAAAGAGGTGCCCTAGTGGAGGGCTCCGGAATAATTTCGACCACCTGGGGATCTTTAATGTGCACTGACATCGCCCAGCACACGGGAGCCTTAGCGTTTTGCCTCCATAAAAACGCAGCCGCCGCTGTCGGGTTCGAACCCAGGAGCTCCGGGTTCTTATTTTAGGGTAGAGGCTTGATGCGCAGTTGGCGGATGTCAGGTTGGATGATTTGATAGTTGGAGGCATGTGAGCAGGTGGTGGGGGCCAGGTGAAGATGCTGTAGGAGGTATTGGCTGGCTTCTGCGAGCTAGGTTTAGCCGAAGTATCTGCAGTGGTTGCTGCGTTGGGCTTCGAGTAGTTGCGAGATTGTACTGTAAGCGCCCGCTGCGAGTAAGTGATTTGTGTTAACGGACTGTGGTAGGCGGAGCGCTGAGGTGGTCGCCTTTCTAATAAGCACATAAAATTTGTCTTGCTGCGTTTTGGTGAGCGAGTGATAGGGTAGGTGAGAAGTTGAGGAGGGCGTCTGTCATTGTAACAAGCTTGGGTGAGCTCGGAGGGCCGTCGCGCCAGTTGTAGCCGATGCGAGGAAGGCGTCGTGCCACCTAGGTCACGTAACCTAAATTGTGGCGTCATCACAACCTGACTGTGATCAAACTAACCACTGTGCCAGTTAAATTAATGATTGGTCGCGATAGGTTGCTCGGGAAGGGTCATGGATCGCACAATCCCCACCGGTGGCAGCACCTCCCATCGCAACGCTTAACCGCTGCACCACTGCGCCAAGGATGGTATATGATGACTCTCGGCGATGTATTAATGTTGAACAGAGAATGACCAATTCCGCATATATAGGCATTAACCCACTAAAGCTAGCGCGTCACACGCTTAAGGCGGAGCATGAGTGCCCCCCCCCCTCCCCCAATCGAGCACATGCACAGCACATGCTTTAGCATTTCTACTCTGTTTAACTACGTTGAACCTCTACCACTTTTTTTTTGCTGTATCACCACTGAGCCACCGCGGCGGGTGACTCCGGCGAACTGGCGCTGCAGAGTCTCGAGAAACTGGCTTTTCGCGCGAAATTCACCCTCGGTATTTTCAGCTAAAGCCCCTTCTGGCCCGTTTCGCGCAGCACCTGGAACACCAGGACCTGGCCAGTCTGCAGCGGGCGCGATACGCTCTGCTGCGCTTCTTCCAAGACCTGCGCGTCCGGGTGCGTGTCCACACGAACTGGACCGGGCCGTTGTCCTGAGAGGTCGACGTGCTGGAGCCTGTGTCCCTCACGAACGACTCCACGTCCCTCTCTGTGGCATCCCGATCGAAATGTCAGGCATCGCAGTCTCTTTTGTTGAGTTCTTTTTGTTGTTTTCCTGTTGACCGTGACGCAGGTGTCAGTGCTGCTTCGCAGCGGCGCCCAGAGACCCAGTGGCCAGTTGGCCGTGGTCGCGACGCCGCTTCCTGGTGGCCCACGGCCAGGCAGCATAAGGTGCGCGCGCACCCTCCTGGCAGTCAGATTCAGAGATGGCGGAAGATTGCGTGTTTCTCCCTCTCCGCAGAGAGTGGGCACCGGGAGGACTGCTGCTCTCCGAGAGGATCTTTGCGACCGGCGACAGTGGCGAGCCCGCCGACGCCCACCCTCCCGCCCTCGGCACAAACATGCAAGTATTCGCCACGCTTACAGTGGTTTGACCGTCTGCAGGACCCAAAATGGATGCCACATGTGATAAACCTCATTTGTAATCCTCACTTTGGAGGAACCTCGAAAATGAATAGAGCCTTTAAAAAATCAACAGCCTCATCATGCGCCAAATCTCCAAGCGGCAAAACTCTGGTTGGCCAGAGCTTGGCCCGAGCAGTCGACCGAATCATATCCAAGTTTGAACGAAAAAATATAGGGACAAACACTCCCGCGCTGAAACACCGTGTTCTTATACCATCTTTTTGAGCTGTTTTTTTTTTCATCCAAACTTGAGTGTGCAACTTCTAACTATAGCTCAATCAATTACTCTTGCGAATCAAACTTTTCGCTCGGCGGCCCGCCCACTTTGGCCTGAGCTTGAGGATTGACATTGGCCATGCACCGGCCATTCATCTGCAACTGACCTTGGGAAAACATGTACGCCAACGCATCGCTGACTTCACGTACCTTTGCCAGTCGTTTCCTCATGCATGATCCTAGAAAAACAGCTATCATATCCTGTAGCGAAAACCGGCCGTTTTAGTGACTCGGCTGTAGATTTTAAAAAGTGCTCCATCATTATTTATTTCTGCCATTACAAATGTACACACGTTGAACTCATGTAGAAAGCGTTCAAAATCGGCGGCAATCGATGGGTCGATCCGACGAGAATGCAGGAACATGAATCGTTTCCTGCACTCGTCGAAAAATTAGGCAGGGTTTAGCCACGATTATACCAAAATGTCGAGCTAACGCACCTTGGAAATGGTCCGGGGCAAATTTGGAGGCCGCCATCGTGTCGGGCACGGTCAATTATGGTTGGACGTCGACTTGGGCCCAAATTGGCCAAGGTCTATCTGTCAATGTCAATCTGTTGCTATGCTGTGCTTCTGAAGATTGAACCAAGGTCAAATCAGGCACGGAAAGGTGAGCGGCTTTTGCGCTGAGTAGAGCTAGTGCTCTAAATATCGCCACACTTGGCTCGTCACTCGTCGAAGAAACCGCTTCCATCACACCGACAAACCAGCTAAACAGGCCGTTAAAGCACACAGTACAAGGTTCGTGTAACCCCGAACGAACGTGGAAGACCGCGACACAATCCTTTCAATCATACACGCACTGCACTTCCATTCTCGTCTGCGGCAGACGAGCGCTCTGCTCCATACCCCAAACATGCCCGATACCAATTCCCCTCCTCATGCAAACTTTGCAGCAATTCCTACGCACCTTCCCTCACCCCCCATCACTTCCACGCAAGACCAGCGCCGGATCGTGGAGGCAGTCTCGTCTTGGCCGCCGGCGGGTGCACACGCTGGCGGCCGGCGTCTCTCATTAGGCCCTTTGTTTCGCCCCACTGGCGTCCACGAAGGTCCTAGCCTCCACCACGTGCGCCCTACTTCGGCCCGATACCATGGATTACTCAACTTTCGTCCGAGGACAACTTTGCTGCGCCTCATTTTCTGCGGTCTTACAGCAGCTATGCTCTCCTGCGTCCCTGCATAGCAGCGGTTTACCTAGCACCACCTCCGTCGAACGGATTACCATTGTGCGGTGTTCGCGTGTGTCTGCTGCTCGGTCAACTCCATGTGGACTCTGGACGAACGGTGACTTTTTTCGCACGCACCTCGTGTGCCTGCTCGATGGAAATTCTCTCCTTCGGGACTTTCTAATCCCCTCTTCTCCGCGCGCCGATTTGGCCCGCTTTCTTTCTCCTTTGGAAGAGCGAGTTGACGGGCTTGTTGGTATTGGTGAAAGACATGAGAGCGCAAAAATGGACGAACAGGACGAGCGTCCTGTTCGCACCTCGAAAACTCTCCGGAATGTGTTCTCGCATGGGGAGAAAAAAGTGCGAGAGTACGCCATCAGACACCGAACGCGTTGGTTGCGAGAAAGGTGTGATATACGAGTTCCCGCTTACATGCGGCAAGGTGTACGTTGGACAAACCGCACGGTGTCTTAATGAGCGCCTGCTTGAACACAAGAATTCATTAAACAATAAAGGTGCCCATCTGCCTGAACACTGCCAAGCCTGCTCGAAAGAGAATCGTATAGCCTGCAAGCCTCGACTATCGGAATGCAAAGTGCTCTTGAAAAGCCGAGATAACACAGAAAGTGAGCTGGTAGAAGCCTTCTATATCAAGAAGCGAGGTGATTATTGCATCAGTGACACGTCAGTTGTCCTTCGCCACAATGAAATGCTGTTTCTTGATGCACATCTGTGAGAGGTGATTGTCAACTGCGATTAAGAGCATGGATAAGGGCAGGTGCTATATAAACGCTCTTCCTTGAATAAATCCTGTTGAAAGTGCAGCGCTCGTACTGTTCCCTTACTCGTCCGTGTTGCCATTTTTGCGGTCTCATGTCTTTCACGAATACGCACCAACGAGCCCAATTGCAAGTACTTCTTAGTTGGTATTTCATGGTTAAGGAACAGCGCTAAGTACGGGACAGGAGACAAACATGGAAGCACAAACACGGGCGCTAACTGTCAATTGAATCTTTATTTCGGAGCACAAACATATACCAGGTGGCAGTAAGGGGGCGGTACATTGAGGCATGCGCGGTCACAGGGAAACAGTGGATAGTCACGTCAAATAATAAAATTAATAAAGACCCGAAGCTGAGAAAGACGGTTTGGTGAAGGC